>NC_133102.1:28716505-29039749 GCF_022965805.1 Primulina eburnea | reverse complement strand
AAAGATCTCAAAAATAGTTCAAACATAAAAGAATGAGTAGCACCTATATCAATCAATGTCGTAGCTACTCTGTCTGAAATTAAAATAGTGCTAGAGATCACAGAAGAATCATGGTTTATACCTTCCTTCGTCATGGTGAAGATACGACCCCGCACCTTCTCTTTACTCGATCCTCATGGACAGTCCTTGGCAATATGGTCTACAGTGCCACATCGGTAGCAAGTATGAGTACCAAATCTGCACTCTCCCCGATGATTCCTACCGCACTTGGGAGACAACGGCTTCTCAGGATCAAATGGAACTACCGGTGCTTTCGGGCTCGACTCTATCTTGCCTTTCCCTTTGAAATTGACTTTTCCTCTTTGGTTTGAACACAGGCCTCTTTGAGCAATAGCCTGCTGCCTCGCCTGTCTCTCTCTAGCAATATCTTTCTCATCTTGCTCAGCCAACAAAGCCTTAGCCACAATCTCTTTGAATGCTCTCGGCAACTCATCCGAAAATCCCAAATTGATGACCGCGGGTGCGCTGCAAAATGGACCGCGGGTGCGCTCTGGTCTCTGCCAATACACCGCGGGTGCGATGCTCAAATGACCGTGGGTGCGGTCTACCTACTAGAAAAACAACCGAAACTTTGAAGCATCGACCGCGGGTGCGGTGGCCAACTGACCGCGGGTGCGGTCACCTCTGTAGCCAACAACCAACTCTATGCAACAAAAATCGAATCGCAACGCTGCTTCTGCTCATAATCCGGCAACACACTCAACAAGACAGTTGCACATCTAAATCTTATCTAACCACTACAATTGGCCTCATACCAATCGGCTCAACATACAAATTACCATAAATTAAATTGTAACGACGCTATAATGATCGCCACACAACAACTATAAACATCAACACTATAAACCATAAATCAAGATCCTTAACATCCAAACCATAATAAACTCAACCAAATAGTCAATAATCAAATGAAATCTTAGACCGTACCGCTCACCAGGCTTGGCTATTACAACTAGGGTCGAAAGTGTTGAGTGAGGAAGAGCCCTTGCGTGAAGGGACTCTTCACGCATGAGATTCAGGCTGGCCGAGATATTTATGAGGGTGGCTCGGTTTGGGGCAGGCTAGGTAGTCTAGAGGGTGCCTTAGGAAGGTCCATGGAGGTTAGGAAGGGCTGGGCTCAGAAGGTGGCTCGGTTGGGTGTTGCGACTTTGATTGTTGCATTCCCAAGAGCAGGTTATCCACAAGTAGTATAATTCGGTGAGTTCGAATATCGTATCCACGAGGAAGCTAAGGTAATTACAAGTCCATTACAATGTCTTTTTATTTTTATTTTTTTGTTGTTTGAATCTTTAATTGGTAATTTTTAATTGTTCAAATTTTAATTAATTAGTTGAGATTAAAGGATCCACTCTTGGTATTTTAATAAAGTTAACATTAACAAACAATATTGAAATCCACTTAATAAAATGGTTCCAATATATTAAAAAATCATATTTATATTATGTTATATATTATTATCTTATAAGTATATAATATATACAAAAACTTATAAATAGTGTCAAGTATTTATTGTGCTATATATATATATATATATATATATATTTGTAAACACTAAATTAAGGTTCTCACTTTAAATGGTTGGTAAAACCAAACTAACATTTAAATGGTACCAAGAAATTAATATTATGATATATTTATATATAGTAAATCAAGGTTCCACTTTAAATGGTTGGTAAAACCAAATAAATATTTAAATGGTTCCAAGAATTTAATATAATATATTCAAATATAATAAATCAAGGCATCCACTTTAAATGGTTGGTAATACCAAACTAACATTTAAATGGTTCCAAGAATTTAGTGTAACATATAGCAACAATAAATCAAAACTCCCACTTATAAGTAGGGTATAAAAATGCTTAAAGAAATAAATATAACATAAACAATAAATAATGATTAAATAATATAAAACATAGATTTTTACCTTTTAGTAACTTTATTATCATGCCAAGAGTTTCACCTTTTCATCTCAACTTTAGGAAGTTAACTATTCATTATTCAAAGTGTAAAACTTTGAAAATGAAATTAACATGCTAATTATATTTAAATGAAGAAATAAAGGAAAAATATAGAGAGAAATATTATGAACTCAAAGGTTTGTTCATAGAATGGGGGATATCTCAATACAATACAATGCACCCCTATTTATAACCAAATTTGGGGAGACAAGCACAAATAAAATATTATTTTTTTACACATAAGTCTTCATTGGTGTTCCAAATTATTATATTATATTACATATCACTTTTGAAAATCTTCTTCTCCGAATTTTCTTCTTCACATAAAAGAAACATGTGAATAATTGAGTTGTCTAGTTGTGGTATTTTTTTTAAACCATTTGACCAAGTAATTTGAGAGATATGGTCAAAATACTAGAGCATGGTAAAACTGTCACTCCTTTGGTAACTTTATTTGTTGCTTAATTTGATCCCAATTGTGAGAGGATTTTTTATCTCATGCTTGTCACCAATATTGTAGATATTATCATCAACTTTCTACGGGTCCAAGAATCATCTTAATCCCATTTGCAACGCCAATGTTATTCTTCTTTTATCGAACATGTAAAAATAGTAAAAACTTATAATTACACAACTTATATTTTATACAATTTATTATAAAACATATAATATTTAAACATTTAATAAAACAAAAACTATATATTTATATTATAAAACATTTAATTAATGTACAATTTTTATGTTTATCACACCTCCCAACCAGCTTATTGCTAGTCCCTAGCAATTTAAGCGTTAATAGCAATACAAAACATATTGATTAATTTAAATAGAAATGTAATCAAAACTATCTAAGTGTTTAAATTAAAGTTGAAAACTGTCAAAGTTATATCAAGATCATCATAATTATAATTTATGAAATAATTTGAGATGATTAATTCAAATTTTATTTCAGGTAGTTAAATGTACAAGGCCTTCAGAAATTCCTAGTAAGAGTCTCAACTCCATATCCTCACAGGTTAATAAATGTTTCAATTTATGGCAACGATTTCTCTCATGGAGTTGGAATACAGATAAATGCTCACAAAAATGGTTACAGAATGCAGACAGACAAACGAGCCAAACTAATCAAAAGATAGAAAATCCATTGATTCAAAATCTAGTTGTTCTTATTATATATTTTATTCTGATATTTTTTTTTCATAACATCATGGAATCAGACTAAGTTTATGCTTCTTGACCACATATTTATTTAATTTGTACAATAAATTTCTCTCTTTCTTTCTTTTTTTTATGAGAGGTATATGAGTCGTAGCATATAACTTAAAAATTACATAGATATTCAATATCTTTATTTTTGTATTTTTCTCCTTTTTTTTAAGGAAATATCATTTTTTTTTCAAAATAAGAACTCAAGATCTAAACAATAGATAGTCTGTCTCATGATCAATAAAGGCTCGAAAGTTGTTTTCTCAGTCCTCTCCACTCACTCACAAAATATTTGTGAGTTTAAAATTTTAGGCACTCTTTTAAGGTATATCTTGGACCATATACTTTAATACCTGATTTTATCACAATGGTTAATCACTCAAAAAGATTTCATAAATCATATTTTTATATTGATCGGAATATTAAAATTGACTTTTTTTTTTCAAATAAAAATTTAAACATTCTTAAATAGATTAATGCATATTCTAATTTAAATCTTTCAAACATGTAATGTGTGACATTTTTGCAAAAAGTACTAAGATACAAACAATAAACATGATTTTAATAATATATTTTTTTATTTTTTAAATATATATATTTTTTTATAAGTTTGTTCTCCCCCCAACCAGAATAGGACATTGTCCCTAATGTCAAAATAACTATTAATAAAGAAATAACTATTAATAAAGAGTACATAATGAAAGAGATATCACTTGGAATTTTATTGAAGATAACAAACTGAAACAAACGCAAATCAATCCACGACTTTTGAATCAATGATCCAACTTCCTTTTCTTATTGCTTGATTGCGACCAGTTGATCTTTGTTATTATCGGGTCAGGCTTATGAACAAAAGCTTCCAAATCATCAATTAACTGGTCGACAGTCGAAGCACAGATGAGCATCCGTCGTGAATTTTCGAAATGAAATTCTGTTCCACAGCTTTATCAAGAAATGTCAACAAACTGTCATAATAATTATTGATATTCAACAAACCCACAGTTTTATTATGGATACTAAGTTGTGCCTAAGAAATAGTGTGAAAAATTTCTTCTAATATACCAAAACCACCTGGTAGTGCGATAGAAGCATCAGAATTTTCAATCATTTGAGTGATTCTGTCATACATAGAAAAAACTTTTAATTCTTCCCCAATCGTAACACCTGTAATATTTCCTTCAGCTAAAGCTGTAGGAATAGTACCCAAAACCTGACTACCTCCAAGATGAGCAGATGTTGAAACAGATCCCATTAACCCAATATTACCTCCCCCATATACCAAGTGAATTTTTCTCTCAGCCAATATCTTTCCAAATTTATTCGTTGCTTCTACAAATACTTCATTTTTTCCAGAACTCGACCCACAAAATACACAAATATTTTTCAATGTTTATGCAGAGGATCCAGCCATGTTTTTACTTTCTTTTTGTTTTGCGAAATTAGAGAGAAAGATGAGAGATTTTATAGGGGTAATATGTTATCATGACAAAACTATGGGTCATAGCTGTAAGCAGAATAAACAGTAAAAAAATAATGACGCACATACATATAAACAGTAGTGTGATTGTGGCTCACAATTTTCCTCTGGTTTTACGTCCAGAAACGGCTTCAATGCCTTCTATGAGTCGAGGATATGCTTCCCATCCAATTTTTTTTATAAATTGGCAAACAAGGTCTTTTCTAGTCGGATTCCCAAGACTATGACGCTCATCTTCGAATTGTTTCCATAAACGGAGAAGTTCAATATGCACATGTCCACTAGAATGCGTCTCAAGAGTCAATAAGATGTTATCTAAAGACTCCTTACTCAGCCCATTCTTAATGAAACCAATTTTATCTTCTCTGTTGTTGGAAACACATCCCAAAGATCTGCATGGTTTGTCACAAGTCCATTTTGCACACTTATGACAAACCCCTAAACTTTTGGCCCTTCGTTTTTTCGCATAAGTGCTTTTTCCTAATCCAGGCAAATACTGAATGAGCAATGATTGTGGAACTTCTCCTCCTAATCGGACCTTAGCTTCTATTATAAGAAGAATATCTTCTGGAATTCCTTTTTGCATTAGCAATCTCAATCTTTCACACCTTCCTGCATAAATTTTTCTTAGAACATTTTCAGAAACAGAGGGAAAATATTTACAAATTTTTGAGAGAATTTCATCCATTGTGAAAAGAAAAGAAATTTTTTTTTTATTTTTGTATCAGCAATTGTGGGAAACTGATTTAACCGACTATGAGAGTCACGGAGTACCGTTACTGCCATTTAACCGGGAAAATAAAAAGATGAAGAAAACCTGAAATAAAAACAAACAAACTTCAATGCAACACCAAAAAATAAATAAAAATAAAAATCAAGGATCAGAAAGAGAAATAAACTCTTCTTGAAAGATTTCATTTTCCAAAAATGGTTTAAGCCTTTGTCCATTTACTTTAAAAATATCACCATTTTTAGGATTTTCAATATCCACAGCTCCATAAGTATACACATGCTTTATAACATATGGGTCTGTCCATCTTGATCGTAATTTTCCTGGGAATATGTGAAGTCGAGAATTATAAAGCAAAACATTTTTACCAATCTCAAAAGATTTTCTAAGAATTGTTTTATCATGAAATGATTTGATTTTTGCTTTATAAATCCTTGAATTCTCATACGCGTCATTTCTGAGTTCATCAAGTTCATTAAGTTGCAATTTACGCAATTTTTTGGCATCATCCATGCTTGAATTTAAAGTTTTGATCGCCCAATAAGCTTTATTATCCAATTCCACGGGCAGATGACAATGTTTTCCATAAACCAACCTATAGGGAGACATATTCAATGATGTTTTAAAAGCTGTTCGATATGCCCAAAGTGCATCATTAAGTCGTAGAGACCAATCTTTTCTATTTGAGTTAACATTTTTTTCCAAAACTTGTTTTATCTCCCTATTAGCTAATTCAACTTGTCCATTTGTTTTAGGATGATAAGGAGTAGTTAGTTTGTGAGTAATACCATATTTTTTCATTAATGAAGCAAATGGTTTATTAACAAAGTGAGTTCTCCCATCACTTATCATGGCTCGAGGAATTCCAAATCTACTAAAAATATTTTCTTTCAAAAATTTGATGACGATTTTATGATCATTTGTTCGACATGGAATTGCCTCTATCCATTTAGAAACATAATCAACTGAAACTAAAATATACAAGTATCCAAACGTCGGTGGAAAAGGTCCCATAAAATCAATTCCCCAACAGTCAAAGATTTCAATTTCAATGATAGGATTCAAAGGCATCATGTTTCTTTTTGAAATCGCACCCAATTTTTGACAATTTTCACAGATCTTGCAGATTTCGTGGGTGTCTTTAAACAGAGTGGGCCAATAAAATCCACACTGCAAGATTTTTGCAGTCGTTTTCTTTGAAGAAAAATGTCCTCTGCATGCTTCTGAATGACAAAATTTAATGACACTACTTACCTCATTGTCGGGTATGCAACGTCGAAAAATTTGATCTGGACAGTACTTGAACAGATACGGATCATCCCAATAAAATTTTTTTACCTCATTTAAAAATTTTCTCTTATCTTGGGAACTCCATTGCGGTGGCATTTTTTCTGTCACAAGAAAATTTACTGTGTTAGCAAACCAAGGTGTAGTAGTAAATGAAAATAAATGTTCATCAGGAAAATTATCGTTAATTGGTGTCATTTCACAAGATGGTCCTGTTACTAGTCTCTATAAATGATCGGCTACGACATTCTCTGTTCCTTTTTTTTCTTTGGTCACATGTCAAATTCTTGGAGCAACAAAATCCATCGTATCAGTCGTGGCTTTGCATCATGTTTGGTCAACAAATATCTAATAGCAGAATGATCGGTAAACACAATACTCGTTGATCCAATCAAATAAGAACGAAATTTATCTAATGCAAATATTACAGCAAGTAGTTCTTTTTCAGTTGTGGAGTAATTCATTTGAGCATTGTTTAAAGTTCTACTTGCATAATATATCACATAAGGCTTACCGTGTCTTCTTTGACCGAGTACTGAACCGACTGCATAATCACTCGCATCGCACATGATTTCAAATGGTAAAGACCAATCAGGAGGTTGCATGATAGGAGCTGATGTTAAATGTCAAATAATTTTATCAAAAGCATTTTGACATTCTTGAGTCCACTCAAATGCAGTGTCTTTTGTTAAGAGGTTACAAATGGGTTTAGAGATTAAACTAAAGTCCTTTATAAACCTCCTATAAAATCCAGCATGCCCCAAAAATGAACGAATTTCTTTAATGGTTTTTGGAGAGGGTAAATTGGCAATGACATCAACTTTTGCTTTATCAACTTCAATTCCATGAGATGAGACGACATGTCCCAAAACAATTCCAGAAGTAATCATGTAATGACATTTTTCCCAATTTAAAATAAGACCTTTTTTCTCGCATCTTTTTAAAACGTTTTCCAAATTTTCAAGACAATTATCAAATGTATTCCCAAAGACAGTTAAATTATCTATGAAAATTTCCAAACAATTTTCAACCATTTCACAAAAAATACTTAGCATACATCTTTGAAATGTTGCTGGGGCATTGCATAAACCAAATGGCATCCTTCTGAATGCAAATGTTCCAAAAGGACATGTGAATGTAGTTTTTTCTTGATCTTCGAGTGCAATGGAAATTTGATAATAACCTGAATATCCATCAAGAAAACAGTAGTATGGATGACCTGCTACTCTTTCTAAATTTGATCAAAAATGGTAATGGAAAATGATCTTTTCTAGTGGCGTCATTTAATTTTCTATAATCAATACACATCCGCCAACTAGATGGGACTCCAATTGTTAACAATTCACCTTTTTCTTTTTCTATCACTGTGATGCCAGATTTTTTTAGAACTACTTGTGTTGGGCTTACCCACTTACTATCAGAAATAGGGTAGATAATCCCAACATCAAGTAGTTTGAGAACTTCAGTTTTCACAACATCTTTCATGTGTGGATTTAATCTCCTTTGTGGTTGTTGAGATGTTTTTGCATTTTATTCTAAGTGAATTTTGTGAGTGCAAATTAGTGGATTAATGCCCTTGAGATCTTTTAGTGTCCAACCAATTGCATTTTTATGTCTTTTAAGCATATCAACTAATTTACCTTCTTGATCACTTTCTAGTTTGGAAGAAATTACCACCGGATATGTTTCATCTTCTCCAAGAAATGCATACTTCAATTCTTCTGGCAAGGGTTTAAACTCCAATATGGGTGGTTCGTCTTTGTTCTCATATTTTGCATCAAATTCTTCCTCTGATCCTGGTAACGAGTGATACCTGATAAATT
The DNA here is from genome assembly GCF_022965805.1 of Primulina eburnea. Taxonomy (NCBI): domain Eukaryota; kingdom Viridiplantae; phylum Streptophyta; class Magnoliopsida; order Lamiales; family Gesneriaceae; genus Primulina; species Primulina eburnea. Next base: position 29,031,208 of record NC_133102.1, on the reverse strand, counting down.
CATCAAGATCAATTTCAATATTTTCTTTAACAGTTTCAATTGAACAAATATCTAATTGATCACGAGTACTCCCTTCTTGAATTTTTTCTTCCACAAGAGTTTCAATAAGATTTTCATCTTCACTTTCATCTCCTTTGTCATGTAGTTGCTTACAAAGATTAAAAACATTGAGCTCCAAGGTCATGTTACCAAATGACAACTTCATTATTCCATTCCTGCAATTTATAAGGGCATTAGAAGTTGCTAAAAATGGACGACTCAGAATTACAGGAATTGCATTACAAGCTTCGATAGGTTTTGTATCTAAAACTATGAAATCGACAGGATATACAAAGTTATCAACTTGGACCAATATGTCTTCTATCATACCTCTTGGCACTTTAACAGATCTATCGGCAAGTAAAAGTTTTACCGAAGTAGATTTTAACTCGCCTAGATTGAGTTCTTGATAAACTTAATATGGAAGTAAATTCACACTAGCTCCAAGATCAAGCAAGGCTTTTTTAATCTTTCGTTCTCCAATAATACATGAAATAGTAGGACAAACAGGGTCTTTATATTTCAAAGTATTATTATTTTGAATGATTGCACTTACTTGTTCGGCTAAAAATGCTTTATTTTTCACATTCAATTTTCTTTTCACAGTGCACAAGTCTTTCAAAAATTTGGCAAATGATGGTACCTGTTTTATTGCATCTAATAAAGGAATATTAACTTTTACTTGTTTAAAAATATCATATATATCAGAATTCAAATTTTATTTTTTTTGTATTTTTAATGCATGAGGGAATGGTGGTGACACTGTCTGTTGAACCTCCTCTTCGAAGTTATGGGTTCCACTTCCTTACCCTTTGGAGTTGATTTATCATCATCTTCACAAGGTTCAAGAATGGACTCTTCCATAGAGAATCTATTTAGAATGGTATCGATATATGTGGCTTGGGTGAGCCCCAACATCCTTTTTGATCTATCCCTATAGATTTGTATTCCTAATACATAGGATGTTTCACCCATGTCCTTCATGGAGAATCTACTGGCTAACCATACTTTAGTTGATTGCAATAATCCTACATCATTCCCAATGAGCAGAATATCATCAACATAAAGTACTAGGAATGTCACTGCACTCCCACTAACTTTCTTGTACATGCACGGTTCCTCAGGATTCTTAGCAAAACCAAACTCTTTGATAGTGCTATCAAATCTGAGGTTCCAACTCCTTGACGCCTGCTTGAGACCAAATATTGATCTCTGAAGTTTGCATACCTTATGCTCACTTCCTACTGATGTGTATCCCTCGGGTTGAGACATATAAATTTCTTCTTTGATGTCTCCATTGAAGAATGCAGTCTTTACATCCATTTGCCATATCTCATAGTCATACCATGATGCTATGGCTAGTAGTATTCTAATGGACTTAAACATAACAACTGGTGAAAAAATTTCCTCATAGTCAACTACTTGCCTTTGAGTATAACCTTTTGCAACCAGTCTTGCTTTGAAGGTCACTACCTTCCCATGCGCCCCAAGCTTTCTTTTGTAGATCCATTTGCACCCTATGGGAACGATTCCCTAAGGTTGATCCACCAATGTCCAGACTTGGTTTGAATACATAGAGTCCATTTCTGACTGCATGGCTTCAAGCCATTTGGTTGAATCAGTATCAGATATTGCTTCTTTTAAATTCATTGGATCACATCCAACACAATGCTCATCGTGACTTTGTTCATGAAGAAGCGTATATCTTGCAGGTGGTCTAATAACACTATCAGATCTTCTAGGAGCTTGTACTTCAACTACTGGTTCTTGAGAAATGGGTTCAACTTCTATAGTTGAGGGAGTATCTTGAATTTCTTCAAGTTCTATCATCTTGCCTTTTCTATCTAATAGAAATTCCCTTTCCAAAAAGTGGCATTTCTTGAAACAAACACTTTTGCTTCATTGGGATGATAGAAATGATATCCAACAGAATTCTTTGGATATCCTACAAAGTAGCACAAAGTGGATCTACTATCCAATTTGTCTCCCATTGTCTGCTTCACATAAGCAGGACATCCCCATATTCTCATGTAAGAATACTTGGGAGGTTTCCCCATCCATATCTCATATGGTGTTTTATCGACTGCTCTAGTATAGACATTATCCAACAACATTGCCGCAGTTTCAAGCGCAAAGCCCCAAAACGATGTAGGCAATTCAGTGAATCCCTTCATGGATTGAACCATGTCCAACAAGGTTCGCTTACGACGTTCAGAAACACCATTCAATTGTGGTGTTGCTGGTGGAGTCCACTGTGAGAATCACATTCTCTTTTAGATAACCCAAAAATTCAGCTCTCAAGTATTCTCCACTTCGATCAGATCGAAATGCCTTAATACTTCTTTCTAGCTGATTTTTCTACTTCAGATCTGAATTCTTTGAACCATTCAAATGTTTCAGATTTGTGTTTCATAAACATATCCATACCTCGAATGGTCATCGGTAAGGATAACGAAGTAGGATTGCCCATATTTTGTGCTAACACTTAGCGGGCCACAAACGTCTGTTTGGATCAAATCCAGTAGACCATACGCACGTTCCATGCTTCCATCGAATGGAAGGTTGGTCAATTTTCCTTTTGGACAGAACTTACAAGTAGGTAGAGAATTTATGTCTGACAAGTCAAACATGCTTTCTCCCACTAGCTTGTGCATCCTTCTTTAGGAAATATGACCTAGTCTAGCGTGCCATATTTGTGTGGGATTTGGATCATCTAACTTTCTTTTGTTTGTTGTTGAAATCATGTTTACTTGGACATTCACTTATCATTTCCAGAACATTTCTGGCGTATATAATTTCTTATGTCCGGACTTCTTGCAGTGAAATAAATATGTTCTAACTTATCGGGCTTTGTAGGCCTTTTAAGTGTCTTTCAGAGTTTGCTTCTTATTGGGATTGTTTTTCTTGTGAGGGGCAGAACATTTCTTTCCCTTACCTTGTGGGCCATTTTTCGTCTGACGAGAGGCCCATTAGAAAACAATAATTTTCTATTTTATAGTGATCTCATAAGGTATAAGCGTAATGACTAGCTCTTCAAGGCTATCATCTATCTTATTCAATTCACCATAACCCCGTCAAATGAGGAAGAGAAAGACAACAAATTGATGTTATCTAATAACTCGTTAGGAATCACATATTCCAGGCCCACCACATACTTAATAAGCTCAGTCACATGTACACAAAGCTCATGGGCCAAAGCCCAGTCTTGCATTCGTGTAGTCATGAGCTTTTAAAAGTGGTGTGCATCACTATACGAGTTTCATGAACCATGCAACTCTTGCACATGCATTCGAATGTCAGCAGCATTCAACATTTCCTCTAACTTTCCCTACAGTTCATTTGACACAGAAGCGAGCATGTTACACTTTAGCTTGCATACTATGGTCCTACCATCTTGCATGCTTTGTCAGTTCAACAAGACTGATATTAGTGTGTATGCTATTTTCTCTGAATTCAGAACAATTTTCTCAACCAGTCTTGAAAATTAGATTCGATTAGCTTGTTAATAACAAAATTGATTATGTGACGAAATCGAAAATATACTGATATGGAAACAGAATAATGGTTGCTGATTATTTTAAAATAATTTTAAGATATAAAATATGGATTTTTATTTTATAAATCTCCCTCCCACTATTTTGACATTTCCACCACCCTCTGATGAAAAAGGGAAATCACATTTCCTTAGTGGGCACGTAAAGTCCAATTAGCCAATTATAATCCCGAATAATATCAGCCAATTATAATTTCTAAAAGGTAGAATCCAATTGCATCCCTATGCAACCTCCGCGTGTTTTGCCTCACGTTTAATAAGGACCCAATAATATGACGCCGTTTATTTTCGCGTGTCAAACCGACCCATCAATATTGAATTGTAGTAGACGGTCGCCATGAGTTCCCCCAATAATATGAGCCGAAGTCATGGGAGTTCCACTCAATTCACATCATATGTCCGGTGGAAGCCACAGCTTTCCGGCGTACATGCCTCCCCAATAATATGAGCCAGACAATGTCCGCGGGTAGCGATCAACATGCAACCACGGTTGATGGAAGGCAAGAAAAAATTAAACTCTTTTAATTTTTACTTTTCCAGTTTGATATAAATTTTGAATCATATTCAAAATGAGGGATTTTAATTTAAAAATTGTCTCATCATTTTAATTTGAAAATCGCGTGCCACGAGTTTGTATGTTTGCCGGATTCATGCAACTATATTATCTAATAATATACATACATGCATACTACTATATATCACATATATCATAATATGACATTCAACAATAAATAAGGATGATCGATCGCCAACACTATTAGATCCATGTGAGCCATACATGGATCCAGGTCCAAACCTAGGTGAATGCAGGGATGCAAATGCAACTATTACAAAAGCTTCCAATATTTTACATGTCTTCATCTCGTTCATCGGGCCCACCATCTTCCAGTCTTGATCTCCCACTATTTCTAATAATTACATTTAAATAGCCATGGCACATAAGGGATACATCTCATGGGGGTGGGAACGGGCCATAAACCAGGCCCACTTTAATAATATCAAATATTAACAAAATGAATAAAAACAGTAAAATATCCTAACATACACCTAACACATTGGTCAAGGCTCTCGATCATCCTCCATGCATTTAATATCAAATATTAACATCAATTTAATTAAACAATTTAATTAATTGATAAATCATATATCTAATAATTTTATCACTAACCACCACAATTATTAAAGATTTAATAAATTAAATAAACTCCTTTATTTAATTTCCAATTAAATCAATAATAATTGATTTCTTGTAAAACTCATTTTAACATAAATAATTAAAATCATATTCTAATTATTTATTTCACAAGAAAATTATTAATTTTCTAAAAATCAATTTTTCAAAATAAAAATTGAACCAATTTTCAAAAATAACAATTTTACCCAAAAATTTTAAAATTCAGAAAATTGCACCCTAGGCCCAAACAATTCAGGCCCAACATTCAGCACGCTTCCCGAGACGATCCCGGGCAGCCGCCCTCGCTGCCCGAACGTTTCGGGCAGCAGCAGGGTCCTGTGCGCGCAGGGCGCGCACAGGTGCGCACGCGTCGCGCGCAGCGTGCGGACGTTCCGCACGCCGCGCGCGCGCAGTCGCCGCGCGCTGCGCGGACGCTCCGCCCAGCGCTCGCGCGCGGCCGCCGCGCGCAGCGTGCGGACGCTCCGCACGCTGCGCGCGCATGCTGCGCGTCTGTGCGCGCAGGGCGCTGCGCACGCCGCCCTGCGCGCGGTCTGCCCGGAACAGTTCCGGGCAGATCCGAAAAATATATATATTTTTTTTTTGTTTCGAAAATCTGGAAAAATAAATTTTTGTGGTGCTAAATTTTCTGAAAAATTTTCTTGTGTGGTTAGAAATTAATTATTCAATATCAAAACCATACGATTTAGAAAAACCTGGCTCTGATACCACTGTTGGATCTGGGTTTTCTACACGCCCAAACGCAGCGGAAGTTTAAAATTTTTATTTTATTTTGACAATCAAAATATATTTGTTTGGGCGCTCGTATGATTTAAATCAAAACATACATAGGGTGTTAGAATCGTTATACCTTTGGTGAATTAATCACTGGACACCAACCGATCCGGTATAACAGATCTGGCTCTTGTTGTAAATCCCTACGAACATTCTTCGATCTCCTAATCCGGTCCACGACTGGAATATTTGTCCCTCTTCTAAATTGCACTAGTAATTTAGAAGATATTTTGCGTAGAGATAGAACACGAAAAATTCGACTCAACATTTAAGCCAAATTTTTCTTTGTTTTTGAGAAAAGATTTTTCGAGAGACTTTCGAAAAATTGGAAGAGCCGAAAGCCTACTGTATCTCTTTTGAATTTCGGATGCCTTTTTGTTAAATAAGAATCAAATCTTTTTAATTATTTCTAATCTTTTATTTACTTAATTAATCTCATTAATTAAGTCAATTAAAAATTCTAAAATATTTGCATCCCAAATCTTATTCTCTTCCAAATCACCGAAACATTTTGGAAAGATATCGTGGTCTCTTGGAGGCTAGGGTTATGGCTCACTTACTCCTTTTTATAATCAAGCCATGACCTAATAATTATAATTAACATTAATGGGCTTGATTAATTAATTGGGCTAGTCCAACTAGTTTAATTAATTAATCAAAGTCCATTAAGAACTTTAATTATTTAGTATGTTGGACTTGTACTCTTACAAGCCCATAAAACATACTTCCCACCAATCTTAATTTAATATTTAATAAACCCAACTTTTGAGTTTAATAAATTAAATTCATTATAAATTCAACATTTGAATTTATTATATAAATTGTAAATTCAACTCTTTGAATTTTATCACCTCCAAAATTTAATATTTAATAAACTCAACTTTTGAGTTTAATAAATTAAATTCTCAAATTTTATAAATTCAACTCCTTGAATTTATTCTCTCCAAATTTCATAAATTCAACTTCTTGAATTTACTATCTTATAAATTCAACTCCTTGAATTTATTTTCTCAAAATTTAATTATCATAAATTCAACTCCTTGAATTTACTATAATGATGTATAAATTCAACTACTTGAATTTATTCTCTCTACGGGAACAAACGATCCAGTGCTTGTGTGACCCTCAATGGTTCAGGGATACAGCTAGCCGTGGGTTCACAACCCTTTGTGATTCAGGACATAATCCTTTATTCGGGCTTACCCTAGTTAGCCCCATTCTTTTCATCAACACCTTGATCAAGAATGTCAGAACTCATTTCTGATTGTACCCATCGGATCATGGTAAGAGCGTCTAGTAGCATCGCCCCATGATCCCCTAGGTATCACTGATAGTGCCTGCAAGAACCAGTCGATTATGATTAACGTACAGTACGGTCCCTTCATCTCATATATCCCGATCGAATCTGCAACCATTGGTTCATCGAGGGTTGCATATTTATTCGATAACTATGTGATAACTATAATAGTGGCATCGCGTGTACTATTTGGAGAACTCCTTCTCCAACGTACATCTCGTACTCTGGCCAGAGATTCCATGCACTATTATTTCATTAGATCACATAGGATATCTACACCCGTAGGTGAGCGGTGAATCCCCGACTACAATGCACTGGCTCCTATATGTGTCGCAACTGTACCCAACCTCGCCACCTGATGACTCTCCTGGAGCCGGTAAACGAGTCAAAGCACAGCCCTAGCATATAGAGCCTCAGTGTTGTCCCGGGTCGTAAGGACTAATGGTGTACAATCATAACCACGGACTTATCCTCTCGATGAATGATAACCACTTGGAAAGTCCGAGGGAGGGTTGTTCGGTATAATCATCATATGACTACCCATCTGTATGTTTGGACATCTCTATGCCCTTACCAAGAAACGCAGTACACAACATCACAGATGCTAGTCTCGAGCTCAAGCGACCTTTATCCATGTTTTAGGCGGCTGAATCGACTAGGAACGAATTTAGAATATGCAGTGTTTACAAATGAGTTTCAACATCGAATTACAATTCATTTGTATTAAAGCATAATCAAGGACTTTATCTATGCTGCTTGCATGGGTATACAGATAAAGTATAACAAAACCATTAAAAAGTAAATTATATTAAAATAAAGATTGTTTATTACACTTGAGTCAATAAATTCCCTAGCCAACCGTTGGCTTGCAGGGCATCTACTCTAACAATCTCCCACTTGCCCTAGAGCCAACTACCCTTAATTCCATTGCTTCGCGATGCTTTTCAAACAATGGTCCTGGCAAGGGCTTTGTAAGTGGATCAGCAACATTATCTGCAGAGGGGAGTCTTTCGACTTATATGTCTCCTCTTCCCACAATCTCCCGTATGATGTGGAACTTCCTCAGTACATGTTTGGATCGCTGATGAGACCTTGGTTCCTTTGCTTGCGCAACGGCACCAGTGTTGTCCCAGTACAACGAGACTGGATCAACTCAATTAGGAATAACGCCAAACTCTTGGACAAAATTCCTCATCCAAACTACCTCTTTGGCTGCATCAGATGCAACAATGTATTCAGCTTCAGTGGTGGAATCCGCAATGGTGTCTTGATTGGAACTTTTCCAAAAGACAGCCGCACCATATAGCATGAATACAAAACCAGAGGTCGATTTCGAATCATCTACGTCACATTGGAAGCTAGAATCAGTGTAGCCTTCCAATTTTAATTCTCCACCCCCTTAGACCATGAACAAGTTCTTAGTCCTTCTCAAGTACTTAAGAATATCTTTCACGGCCTTCCAATGCATTGGACCAGGGTTCGCCTAATATTTGCTTGTAACACTCAAAGCCTAAGCAATATCAGGACGTGTCGATATCATACCATACATGATACTACCAATAGCTGACGCATATGGAATATGTGTCATCATCTCTATCTCTTCATCAGTATTGGGACACATAGCTTTAGATAGAGTAATACCATGACACATTGGTTAGTATCCTCTCTTGGACTCTTCCATAGAGAATCTATTTAGAATGGTATCGATATATGTGGCTTGGGTGAGCCCCAACATCCTTTTTGATCTATCCCTATAGATTTGTATTCCTAATACATAGGATGTTTCACCCATGTCCTTCATGGAGAATCTACTGGCTAACCATACTTTAGTTGATTGCAATAATCCTACATCATTCCCAATGAGCAGAATATCATCAACATAAAGTACTAGGAATGTCACTGCACTCCCACTAACTTTCTTGTACATGCACGGTTCCTCAGGATTCTTAGCAAAACCAAACTCTTTGATAGTGCTATCAAATCTGAGGTTCCAACTCCTTGACGCCTGCTTGAGACCAAATATTGATCTCTGAAGTTTGCATACCTTATGCTCACTTCCTACTGATGTGTATCCCTCGGGTTGAGACATATAAATTTCTTCTTTGATGTCTCCATTGAAGAATGCAGTCTTTACATCCATTTGCCATATCTCATAGTCATACCATGATGCTATGGCTAGTAGTATTCTAATGGACTTAAACATAACAACTGGTGAAAAAATTTCCTCATAGTCAACTACTTGCCTTTGAGTATAACCTTTTGCAACCAGTCTTGCTTTGAAGGTCACTACCTTCCCATGCGCCCCAAGCTTTCTTTTGTAGATCCATTTGCACCCTATGGGAACGATTCCCTAAGGTTGATCCACCAATGTCCAGACTTGGTTTGAATACATAGAGTCCATTTCTGACTGCATGGCTTCAAGCCATTTGGTTGAATCAGTATCAGATATTGCTTCTTTTAAATTCATTGGATCACATCCAACACAATGCTCATCGTGACTTTGTTCATGAAGAAGCGTATATCTTGCAGGTGGTCTAATAACACTATCAGATCTTCTAGGAGCTTGTACTTCAACTACTGGTTCTTGAGAAATGGGTTCAACTTCTATAGTTGAGGGAGTATCTTGAATTTCTTCAAGTTCTATCATCTTGCCTTTTCTATCTAATAGAAATTCCCTTTCCAAAAAGTGGCATTTCTTGAAACAAACACTTTTGCTTCATTGGGATGATAGAAATGATATCCAACAGAATTCTTTGGATATCCTACAAAGTAGCACAAAGTGGATCTACTATCCAATTTGTCTCCCATTGTCTGCTTCACATAAGCAGGACATCCCCATATTCTCATGTAAGAATACTTGGGAGGTTTCCCCATCCATATCTCATATGGTGTTTTATCGACTGCTCTAGTATAGACATTATCCAACAACATTGCCGCAGTTTCAAGCGCAAAGCCCCAAAACGATGTAGGCAATTCAGTGAATCCCTTCATGGATTGAACCATGTCCAACAAGGTTCGCTTACGACGTTCAGAAACACCATTCAATTGTGGTGTTGCTGGTGGAGTCCACTGTGAGAATCACATTCTCTTTTAGATAACCCAAAAATTCAGCTCTCAAGTATTCTCCACTTCGATCAGATCGAAATGCCTTAATACTTCTTTCTAGCTGATTTTTCTACTTCAGATCTGAATTCTTTGAACCATTCAAATGTTTCAGATTTGTGTTTCATAAACATATCCATACCTCGAATGGTCATCGGTAAGGATAACGAAGTAGGATTGCCCATATTTTGTGCTAACACTTAGCGGGCCACAAACGTCTGTTTGGATCAAATCCAGTAGACCATACGCACGTTCCATGCTTCCATCGAATGGAAGGTTGGTCAATTTTCCTTTTGGACAGAACTTACAAGTAGGTAGAGAATTTATGTCTGACAAGTCAAACATGCTTTCTCCCACTAGCTTGTGCATCCTTCTTTAGGAAATATGACCTAGTCTAGCGTGCCATATTTGTGTGGGATTTGGATCATCTAACTTTCTTTTGTTTGTTGTTGAAATCATGTTTACTTGGACATTCACTTATCATTTCCAGAACATTTCTGGCGTATATAATTTCTTATGTCCGGACTTCTTGCAGTGAAATAAATATGTTCTAACTTATCGGGCTTTGTAGGCCTTTTAAGTGTCTTTCAGAGTTTGCTTCTTATTGGGATTGTTTTTCTTGTGAGGGGCAGAACATTTCTTTCCCTTACCTTGTGGGCCATTTTTCGTCTGACGAGAGGCCCATTAGAAAACAATAATTTTCTATTTTATAGTGATCTCATAAGGTATAAGCGTAATGACTAGCTCTTCAAGGCTATCATCTATCTTATTCAATTCACCATAACCCCGTCAAATGAGGAAGAGAAAGACAACAAATTGATGTTATCTAATAACTCGTTAGGAATCACATATTCCAGGCCCACCACATACTTAATAAGCTCAGTCACATGTACACAAAGCTCATGGGCCAAAGCCCAGTCTTGCATTCGTGTAGTCATGAGCTTTTAAAAGTGGTGTGCATCACTATACGAGTTTCATGAACCATGCAACTCTTGCACATGCATTCGAATGTCAGCAGCATTCAACATTTCCTCTAACTTTCCCTACAGTTCATTTGACACAGAAGCGAGCATGTTACACTTTAGCTTGCATACTATGGTCCTACCATCTTGCATGCTTTGTCAGTTCAACAAGACTGATATTAGTGTGTATGCTATTTTCTCTGAATTCAGAACAATTTTCTCAACCAGTCTTGAAAATTAGATTCGATTAGCTTGTTAATAACAAAATTGATTATGTGACGAAATCGAAAATATACTGATATGGAAACAGAATAATGGTTGCTGATTATTTTAAAATAATTTTAAGATATAAAATATGGATTTTTATTTTATAAATCTCCCTCCCACTATTTTGACATTTCCACCACCCTCTGATGAAAAAGGGAAATCACATTTCCTTAGTGGGCACGTAAAGTCCAATTAGCCAATTATAATCCCGAATAATATCAGCCAATTATAATTTCTAAAAGGTAGAATCCAATTGCATCCCTATGCAACCTCCGCGTGTTTTGCCTCACGTTTAATAAGGACCCAATAATATGACGCCGTTTATTTTCGCGTGTCAAACCGACCCATCAATATTGAATTGTAGTAGACGGTCGCCATGAGTTCCCCCAATAATATGAGCCGAAGTCATGGGAGTTCCACTCAATTCACATCATATGTCCGGTGGAAGCCACAGCTTTCCGGCGTACATGCCTCCCCAATAATATGAGCCAGACAATGTCCGCGGGTAGCGATCAACATGCAACCACGGTTGATGGAAGGCAAGAAAAAATTAAACTCTTTTAATTTTTACTTTTCCAGTTTGATATAAATTTTGAATCATATTCAAAATGAGGGATTTTAATTTAAAAATTGTCTCATCATTTTAATTTGAAAATCGCGTGCCACGAGTTTGTATGTTTGCCGGATTCATGCAACTATATTATCTAATAATATACATACATGCATACTACTATATATCACATATATCATAATATGACATTCAACAATAAATAAGGATGATCGATCGCCAACACTATTAGATCCATGTGAGCCATACATGGATCCAGGTCCAAACCTAGGTGAATGCAGGGATGCAAATGCAACTATTACAAAAGCTTCCAATATTTTACATGTCTTCATCTCGTTCATCGGGCCCACCATCTTCCAGTCTTGATCTCCCACTATTTCTAATAATTACATTTAAATAGCCATGGCACATAAGGGATACATCTCATGGGGGTGGGAACGGGCCATAAACCAGGCCCACTTTAATAATATCAAATATTAACAAAATGAATAAAAACAGTAAAATATCCTAACATACACCTAACACATTGGTCAAGGCTCTCGATCATCCTCCATGCATTTAATATCAAATATTAACATCAATTTAATTAAACAATTTAATTAATTGATAAATCATATATCTAATAATTTTATCACTAACCACCACAATTATTAAAGATTTAATAAATTAAATAAACTCCTTTATTTAATTTCCAATTAAATCAATAATAATTGATTTCTTGTAAAACTCATTTTAACATAAATAATTAAAATCATATTCTAATTATTTATTTCACAAGAAAATTATTAATTTTCTAAAAATCAATTTTTCAAAATAAAAATTGAACCAATTTTCAAAAATAACAATTTTACCCAAAAATTTTAAAATTCAGAAAATTGCACCCTAGGCCCAAACAATTCAGGCCCAACATTCAGCACGCTTCCCGAGACGATCCCGGGCAGCCGCCCTCGCTGCCCGAACGTTTCGGGCAGCAGCAGGGTCCTGTGCGCGCAGGGCGCGCACAGGTGCGCACGCGTCGCGCGCAGCGTGCGGACGTTCCGCACGCCGCGCGCGCGCAGTCGCCGCGCGCTGCGCGGACGCTCCGCCCAGCGCTCGCGCGCGGCCGCCGCGCGCAGCGTGCGGACGCTCCGCACGCTGCGCGCGCATGCTGCGCGTCTGTGCGCGCAGGGCGCTGCGCACGCCGCCCTGCGCGCGGTCTGCCCGGAACAGTTCCGGGCAGATCCGAAAAATATATATATTTTTTTTTTGTTTCGAAAATCTGGAAAAATAAATTTTTGTGGTGCTAAATTTTCTGAAAAATTTTCTTGTGTGGTTAGAAATTAATTATTCAATATCAAAACCATACGATTTAGAAAAACCTGGCTCTGATACCACTGTTGGATCTGGGTTTTCTACACGCCCAAACGCAGCGGAAGTTTAAAATTTTTATTTTATTTTGACAATCAAAATATATTTGTTTGGGCGCTCGTATGATTTAAATCAAAACATACATAGGGTGTTAGAATCGTTATACCTTTGGTGAATTAATCACTGGACACCAACCGATCCGGTATAACAGATCTGGCTCTTGTTGTAAATCCCTACGAACATTCTTCGATCTCCTAATCCGGTCCACGACTGGAATATTTGTCCCTCTTCTAAATTGCACTAGTAATTTAGAAGATATTTTGCGTAGAGATAGAACACGAAAAATTCGACTCAACATTTAAGCCAAATTTTTCTTTGTTTTTGAGAAAAGAATTTTCGAGAGACTTTCGAAAAATTGGAAGAGCCGAAAGCCTACTGTATCTCTTTTGAATTTCGGATGCCTTTTTGTTAAATAAGAATCAAATCTTTTTAATTATTTCTAATCTTTTATTTACTTAATTAATCTCATTAATTAAGTCAATTAAAAATTCTAAAATATTTGCATCCCAAATCTTATTCTCTTCCAAATCACCGAAACATTTTGGAAAGATATCGTGGTCTCTTGGAGGCTAGGGTTATGGCTCACTTACTCCTTTTTATAATCAAGCCATGACCTAATAATTATAATTAACATTAATGGGCTTGATTAATTAATTGGGCTAGTCCAACTAGTTTAATTAATTAATCAAAGTCCATTAAGAACTTTAATTATTTAGTATGTTGGACTTGTACTCTTACAAGCCCATAAAACATACTTCCCACCAATCTTAATTTAATATTTAATAAACCCAACTTTTGAGTTTAATAAATTAAATTCATTATAAATTCAACATTTGAATTTATTATATAAATTGTAAATTCAACTCTTTGAATTTTATCACCTCCAAAATTTAATATTTAATAAACTCAACTTTTGAGTTTAATAAATTAAATTCTCAAATTTTATAAATTCAACTCCTTGAATTTATTCTCTCCAAATTTCATAAATTCAACTTCTTGAATTTACTATCTTATAAATTCAACTCCTTGAATTTATTTTCTCAAAATTTAATTATCATAAATTCAACTCCTTGAATTTACTATAATGATGTATAAATTCAACTACTTGAATTTATTCTCTCTACGGGAACAAACGATCCAGTGCTTGTGTGACCCTCAATGGTTCAGGGATACAGCTAGCCGTGGGTTCACAACCCTTTGTGATTCAGGACATAATCCTTTATTCGGGCTTACCCTAGTTAGCCCCATTCTTTTCATCAACACCTTGATCAAGAATGTCAGAACTCATTTCTGATTGTACCCATCGGATCATGGTAAGAGCGTCTAGTAGCATCGCCCCATGATCCCCTAGGTATCACTGATAGTGCCTGCAAGAACCAGTCGATTATGATTAACGTACAGTACGGTCCCTTCATCTCATATATCCCGATCGAATCTGCAACCATTGGTTCATCGAGGGTTGCATATTTATTCGATAACTATGTGATAACTATAATAGTGGCATCGCGTGTACTATTTGGAGAACTCCTTCTCCAACGTACATCTCGTACTCTGGCCAGAGATTCCATGCACTATTATTTCATTAGATCACATAGGATATCTACACCCGTAGGTGAGCGGTGAATCCCCGACTACAATGCACTGGCTCCTATATGTGTCGCAACTGTACCCAACCTCGCCACCTGATGACTCTCCTGGAGCCGGTAAACGAGTCAAAGCACAGCCCTAGCATATAGAGCCTCAGTGTTGTCCCGGGTCGTAAGGACTAATGGTGTACAATCATAACCACGGACTTATCCTCTCGATGAATGATAACCACTTGGAAAGTCCGAGGGAGGGTTGTTCGGTATAATCATCATATGACTACCCATCTGTATGTTTTGACATCTCTATGCCCTTACCAAGAAACGCAGTACACAACATCACAGATGCTAGTCTCGAGCTCAAGCGACCTTTATCCATGTTTTAGGCGGCTGAATCGACTAGGAACGAATTTAGAATATGCAGTGTTTACAAATGAGTTTCAACATCGAATTACAATTCATTTGTATTAAAGCATAATCAAGGACTTTATCTATGCTGCTTGCATGGGTATACAGATAAAGTATAACAAAACCATTAAAAAGTAAATTATATTAAAATAAAGATTGTTTATTACACTTGAGTCAATAAATTCCCTAGCCAACCGTTGGCTTGCAGGGCATCTACTCTAACAAACTTTTCTTAAACATGCTGCATACTTGAACATACTTGCTTCATCATTTTGCGTAGAGGATGTTTCAAAGCAAGTGACCCATACATAATAAACGCCTGATCAGACAAACCACAGTACTGGGCCGACAGGGACGTATCCACTACCACATACATGAGATCCCCGTTCATATTTTAATGGGCTGGTTGGTCCCCGTTCATAATTTAACGCTTTCCAACCACGATCTAACCCGTTCATAATTTAACGGGGTGGAGAGGTCCTCGGCCACGTTCACCGGCTTCCAAACCCATTCATAATTTGGTCACAAGACAATTAGCATACCTCAAAATTTAAAATATTTTCTTGCACGTCAACATACTTACTTGGCGTTGATGGATTCGTTGGACTTCGACTGGGGCCGTCGCTGCTGCACATACTAACATGAAACTGCATACTTAACTTGCATAGCTTAGACGTATCAATCATACTTACTTACAAGTTCATTCAATTCCTTAGGACGTTCTAAAATTCCCATGACTCGACTTCGTAAATCATTGTACTAAACCATGACTTCAAACCTCAAAGCATACTATAAGATTTTCCCCAAAATATGAAGGACACGGACCCTGTGCCCAGGTCCGGCCCCGGGTCCGTGTAGGCTCGGTAAAATGTGTGCGAAGGAAAAGGGGAGGCACGTACCCCGTGCTAAGATCCGGGTACAGGTCCGTGTACTCACTTTAATGGCGCACCAAGGGAAAAACAAAGACACGGACCCCGTGCCAGGGTCCGTGCTCGGGTCCGTGTACCTGCGGGACAAGCGAAGTTACAAAAATTCTGTATATGTTTTGTTTAACGCTCTCGACTCGATTGTACGGACTATGAGTGGACACCTCGAGACCCATCCTAGTTTGCCATAACATCAAAACACATTCGTATAGACTCCCAAAGCAACAGTGTTCACCTTACGACACATATCATTCAAAAACGTGACAATTGACACCAAATCGTTTCCTACGACTTCTAATTAATCCAGTGCCTGTCGACATGAAACAAAACCTCAATAATACTCCCAACATCATTAACAGTATACCTTAATGCAGCAACGATCACCCGTCGATCCCCAACGAAGCCTGCAACATTAAAACTTCAAGAACACATCAATATCATAATTTTCTGAAAACGCAGTTTGAGCAGCCCCACGAAAAACACCATAACTCACTCAATTTTTATCCAAATATTTTGAATTTACTGTCAAATCGAAGGTATCAAAAAGTTCTACAATTTTTACGTTTAAAGTTTTCTCAGAATCACGACCGAAAAGTCACAGTATTTAAAAAGACAGTAAAAACGTGATTTTAGATCTAAAATTAATTCAAAACTGATCCGAATCGTTTTCTGCTCAAACGACGAACGTCACACATATAATTTTAAGCATAAAAATAACACAACACATAATATGACAAGATCGATGCAGAAATAACAGAATATACGTGCCTTTTGATATCAAACGTTACCGAAACGGCGATACCGAAGCGGAGACGGCGCGAGGCTTGATCCGGGACGATTGTGGCTCGATTTCCTTGAAGAAATTACACGAAAATTTCCTGGAGAATTGAAGGGGGAAGGGGCGGCTGCTCTCCAGCTTTTAGAACCCTAGATTTTACTAAATATGAAATGAATGGGAATGAGGGGTGTGTGTGTGTGGGCGTGTAAATGTGTGTGTAGTTGTGTGTGCGTGCGTTTGATAGTGTAGGGAGAAATAGCTTAATTACATAATTAATTGCCTAATTAGGGGATAATCATGCTTGGGTAATTAATTATTAACAAAATAATACAAATCTAATACTAAAATTTCTAACATCTCTACTTTAAAATAAAATGCACAAGTGCCACCTATTTAAAAGTTTAAAACTCATAAAATCACTTAATAATTAATTTAGGCTTTTAAAATGCTAAGAACTAAATAAATCATTTAAAATGTCCCTTCCTTGACTTAAAATAAAATACCACATTTTAAATTGCCAAAATCGTCACCGGTCTTTTCCTCGATCCCGCATCGAATAATCGCCTGAAACATGAAACTCGAGAAAATATTTTTAACATGCATCAAATAAACATATAATAATTTAAAACAATGCAAATTCATAGATCATGAATTAAAACCCAATTAATGAAATAAACATGCTTTAAAACCATTTAATAAAATACATGATGAATTAATAAAATGCACGCATGCGGTTCATGTGGACCTCAAATTTACGGGATGTCACAGACAATCTTTTGTAAAATGATCACTTGTATCACAGATGTGACATGCAATTTCTTGAACAGATTTTAATTGACCATTCTTTTTCAATTCAAGTGTCTCAACTTTTCTTGCCAAAGAGGTAAATCTAGCTTGAAAATCATGTTCATCTTTGAGAGTGTACACACCTCCACCAGATGTAGGAGATTGAATCTTGTTTGATGGTTCTATTGTACCTATAGTGTCCCAATTTTGAGCATTTTCAGCTAATGAATCGAGATACTCAATTGCCTCGTTTGGATCTTTATCTTCAAATGTTCCATTACACATAAATTCAACCATTTGCCTATCTTTAGGTGTTAAGCCTTCATAAAATTGAGAAACAGCTCTCGAAATTTCAAAACCAATGATGTGGACAAAGATTAAGCAATTCTTTGTATCTATCCCAACACTGATAAAAAAATTTTCTTTGTTTTTGAGTGAAAGTGATGATTTGCCTTTTGAAAGAATTTGTTCTATGAGATGGAAAAATTTTTTTCAAAAATTGTTGTTGCAATTCATCCCAAGTTCGAATGGATCCCGATCTAAGATTTTGAAGCCAAGTTTTAGCTTTATCTTTTAGAGAAAAAGGAAAAGCTTAAGTCGAATGGTGTTCATGCTATAATTTAGATCATTATATGTGTTGCACACTTCTTCAAACTCTCGTAAATGCATGTCTGTATTTTCAGAATCTAAGCCATTAAAATTGGGTAAAAGTTGGATAATATCAGGCTTAAAATTGAAATGAGATTCATCAGGGAGAAAAACTAGACATGAAGGTGAACTAGTACGTGTAGGATTCATGTGATCTCTAAGTGTTCTTCGTCTATCATGATCATGTTGAGATTGAATTTCATCTTCATTTTCTTGGATGTGTTCTTCCGCCATGTTTTGTAAAAATAAAGGGTTATTTCGAATGAGTCGACCACTAAGTGTACGTGACCAAATGCTCATGCAAATGCAAAAGAATAAAAACACACAAAAGCAATAAAAATTCAAATAAATAAAAATTAAATATAAACAAAATTAAATAGACTTGAAATTAAATTATACTTCCCCGGCAATGACGCCAAAACCTTGTTGCGACTTTGATTGGTGCATCCCAAGAGTAGGTTGTCCACAAGTAGTATAATTTGGTGAGTTCGAATATCGTATCCACGAGGAAGCTAAGGTAATTACAAGTCCACTACAATATCTTTTATTTTTATTTTTTTTAGTTGTTTGAATCTTTAATTGGTAATTTTTAATTGTTCAAATTTTAATTAAGTAGTTGAGATTAAAGGATCCACTCTTGATATTTTAATAAAGTTAACATTAACGAACATTATTGAAATCCACTTAAAATAATGGTTCCAATATATTAAATAATCATATTTATATTATGTTATATATTATTATCTTATAAGTATATAATATATACCAAAAGTTATAAATGTTGTCAAGTATTTATTGTGCTATATATGTATTTGTAAACACTAAATCAAGGTTCCCACTTTAAATGGTTGGTAAAACCAAACTAACATTTAAATGGTACCAAGAAATTAATATTATGATATATTTATATATAGTAAATCAAGGTTCCACTTTAAATGGTTGGTAAAACCAAACAAACATTTAAATGGTTCCAAGAATTTAATATAATATATTCATATATAATAAATCAAGGCATCCACTTTAAATGATTGGTAATACCAAACTAACATTTAAATGTTTCCAAGAATTTAGTGTAACATATAGCAACAATAAACCAAAACTCTCACTTATAAGTAGGGTATAAAAATTCTTAAAGAAATAAATATAACATAAACAATAAATAATGATTAAATAATATAAAACATAGATTTTTACCTTTTAGTAGCTTTATTATCATGCCAAGAGTTTCACCTTTTCATCTCAACTTTAGGAAGTTAGCTATTCATTATTCAAAGTGTAAAACTTTGAATATGAAATTAACATGCTAATTATATTTAAATGAAGAAATAAAAGAAAAATATTGAGAGAAATATTATGAACTCAAAGGTTTGTTCATAGAATGAAGGATATCTCAATACATTACAATGCAACCCTATTTATAAGTAAATTTGGAGAGACAACCACAAATAAAATATTATTTTTTTACACATAAGTCTTTATTGGTGTTCCAAGATATTATATTATATTACACATCACTTTTGAAAATCTTCTTCTCCGAATTTTCTTCTTCACATAAAAAGAAACATGTGGATAATTGAGTTGTCTAGTTGTGGTATTTTTTTCAAATCATTTGACCAAGTAATTTGAGAGATATGGTCAAAATACTAGAGCATGATAAAACTGTCACTCCTTTGGTAACTTTATTTGTTGCTTAATTTGATCCCAATTGTGAGAGGATTTTTATCTCATGCTTGTCACCAATATTGTAGATATTATCATCAACTTTCTACGGGTCCAAAAATCATCTTAATCCCATTTGCAACGCCAAGGTTATTCTTCTTTTATCTAACCTGTAAAAATAGTAAAAATTTATAATTACACAACAACTTATATTTTATACAATTTATTATAAAACATATAATATTTAAACATTTAATAAAACAAAAACTATATATTTATATTATAAAACATTTAATTAATGTACAATTTTTATGTTTATCATTGGGTCTTGGCTCATGAAAAACGTGAAGATGGTAGCAGCAGCGGGAAGAGCACCTGCATCCAGCTTGGGTTTTCCTGATTCAGAAGCTTCGTGCTTGGGCTCCAGGGGCTGGGTTGGTCTGGGCTGGGTCTGGGCATGGTCCAAGGCTGGTCAAGGGCAGGTGGGCTCGGTGGTGGCTTGGCTGGAGGTAACCTAAGCTAACTAGGAGTCTTGTAGCGTGACTTCATCCATGTGCAGGTTGTGTAACTTGGTTCCAGGAGAGTTTGGGTGAGCTAGGGGTTGGTTCTTTGGGTTGGGATTGGTCAGGAGGGTGCCTAGGTAGGTTGGCTTGGCTTTTGCTCAAGGTGGCTCAGGCGTGGCTCGAGAATTTTGGGAGATGGCTCGGGTGGTTCGATTATGTGTCAATTTCAAAATTTGAAGAAAAAAAATTGAATCCATGGGTGTGGCTCATGACTCTGAAGGGTAGAATAAATACTAAAAATGTTATGTGTAAAATTTGGGATCAAAATATTGAGTTTTGAATTTATCCGGTATTTTATCGCCTTACAAATCGCTAATTAAAGAATTAATTGAAACACCTAGTTTAAATCAAAATAAAATTATGCAAAATTATATTTAACCTTAAATAATAATTTTGAATAATCCCATGTCATTAAAAGTGAGAAAAAGATAAATTTGAGAATTTTTACGTCTAGGGGCAAAACGGTAAGTTTACACGTAGGAAAATACCAAAATGCTTGGCAGCGTCCCGAAGGGATCATAACGCATGTTAAATGATATTATATGATTTAAAATGATGATTTTGATGATAATATGTATTGTTATTTTTATGGTAAAGCTGTGTAATTTATACTGTTTAAAATACTATTTTTTGAAAGTTGCCTTATTTTATGATTTTTAAAGAAAAGGAAAAATATTTTGAGAGATGTGAATTGACTGTGACAAAAGATATGATTTATTATATATGATTTTATGGAGATGTCGTGAGGGAAAAAAGGTCTCAGAGGGAGCTCATTTACGGGAGAAGGCCCTAGAGGGAGCCCATTTATGGGAAAAGGCCCAGAGGGAGCCCGTCTATGGGAGAAGGCCCTCGAGGGAGCCCCGACGATCATATTTTCATGGTGGAGCATAGTGCACACCCCCATGGGCCATGTGGAGCTTAAGACTGATCAGTCGACCAAATGATAAAAGCTTGTCACTCTTAAGGATCAAACTTCACACAAAATGACATATGATTTAAATCTTATGATAAAAATGATTCTATGATATATGATTATGATGATGATTAAAGCTATTTTTAAAACATTTTATTTATGATCAAAGCTTATTTTAAATGATTTTTAAAGGATTCATTTATGCTTAAAGTTATTTTAAAATGATTTTACGATTTATGATTTAATTATGCTAAAATAATTTTAAATGGTTTATTTACGTTCAAAAAATATTTTAAATAAAAATATGATTTTAATACATATGATTGTATATGTATTATTTGCTATATATGTTTAGAACGTGCTGAGTCTTTCGACTCACTAGGTTTATATGATGCATGATTTGATGATTTTATGGGAGGGGGTGGCGATTGAGTCGATCGAGTGCAGCAGTACACACCCGAGAGCCTTTATTTTTCCGCACTAGCTTATTAGATTAAGGATTTAAAGATAATATTAATGATTTTTAGTAGAGATATTTGTATGCTTAATTTTATTGGTAGCCGATCTTTTTAAAGGTCGATTTATGAATTTTGGTTAGTCGATGATTTAGGATTTTATTTTGTGCACTTGAGATTTAAATTGTAAAATTATTATGATTCATGATCATGTTAAATTTTTTAATCTAGTAATTTACAATTTATGATTTAAGATTAGGAAAAAAATATCGAGGTCGTTTCACTGTCATCCCAAGTGACCCCCACTACATGACAGAGGTCCGTGATCGTCGATGAATGGGGCATGCTAATAGTGGATGTCCCCCTAGCAGCCTGCAAAATAGACGTCATAATCATCTGGCCTGCGTCCACTGTTCTACTGATGAGGATACAAAAAACCAACGCTGCTTTCGTCTTTGTCACATCAAAAACATGCCCAGATGGCATAAAAAACGAGGCTACAAAATGAAACCAATTGTAAGCCTCCCTCTTCATCTACGTCGCAGGGAATGTGACCTGGGTGCGTTGATTGGTAAGCTTCCAAACCGTGCTTGGTTCACAAAGTGTGTTTAGGACTCTCTCGTACGGATAAGGGTCTCGCATGAATAGTGTATACCCGTCCGTGTCATAGTCTGGCATCAAATATAGCGAATTGATTGTTGTGCTATCGAAGGCAACCATTTGCCCCCGAACCTTCACGTGAAAATTTTCATGTTTAACTTTCAGATTCACATAAAATTCCCTCACAATGGACATTACAGCATCAGCCGGGGGCTTAACAAATTCGTCCCAATGTATCGCTCGAGCGTGAGCCAATGAATCACAATTTGGGTGGTTCTAATCCATGCCTCTTTCTCTCTGCATATTATTGTCTATCAACTTAATGTTGTTTTCAGCTGCTACTGCATCCCAAAACCGTCGTCTATCAAAACTGGCAGTAGACTACTCGTCATCCCCATACTTAACCTTCTTACTCTTTTTTTCGGATGCATGATTCGATTCAATACAACCCGTTCTCAACAACAATTATAAACCAATAACTCCTCACACAACGAAATTCCAACAATGGAACACACACAATATCAACAAAATCAATCAATCACGATCCCTTCTAACATGCAATATTCCCAATCCAACAATATTCAACAATAATCTCACTTAAGCAATATAACGAATAACTTGTGCACACCAACTCTAGAACCCTATTCCTTCAAATCTTTACATGATATTGAAAATTTATCATACCAATAACGATTAACTTGTGATAGGGTACCCCAAATATGCTATTAATTCGTCCGTAGTTGGCCCGTGGAAGAACTTTCTTTGAAATTTGTGAGCCAAAGGTGTGTCTTGTACGTGATATTTGAAGATGGAATAGCTTGGAAGTGAATTGTGTGGTGTCTTGTGGTGTTTAGAAGGATAATTTGTTGAGGTAAGTGGAAGAATGGGGGAGTCGTGATGTTGCTTGCTAAGGTTTCTGTTGGAACATTTCATGTTCGTAATCTTGATTTTGATGTTAACAAAACTTGTTATTGTGTTTCTAACATATTTACTCAAGTGTGAAGTTGCAAACACAAGAAGCAAGCTGAAACTGAATTCTGCACAAAATGAATTTCTGGCAAGCTTCTGTATTTTGATGATATCTCTCAGCTGGATGATCCAAACGACAATCCGCCAACTGTACTGATCAGAAAACTAAATTTGGAACAAGTCCTATTTCACGTCAGTTGGGCAAAATCGAATGTTATCAAGGGCTAACGGATCGCTGAAGTGACGAACTGACTGCACGAAAACAGCAATCAGTTGGGTTTGAGCAGCTGCGGTATTTTCGTCATATCTCTCAGCTCGGTTATCGAAACGAAGCGATTCAGTATGCGTTGGAAAGATAAGACAAAGATCTACAAATCATTCTTATAAGTCAAAGTCTGAATCGAAGCTTACGATGCTGATAAATGACGATGAAGCTACTGGTCCTGCACAAACTGAAATCAGCTAGACTGATTTCAGCACACCAGCTGAAACTGAACCAGCTGTTGACCAGTTGACCAACCAACTGAACCAGTTGAACTGAACCAGACCAGCTGAAGAGCAGTTGAACCAGACCAGCTGAACTGAACCAGACTAGTTGAACCAGACCAGCTGAAATGAACAAGTTGAACTGAACCAGACCAGTTGAACCAGTCCAACTGAACCAGTTGAACTGAACCAGACCAACTGAACCAGTTGAACTGATTGACCAGTTGAGTTGACCAGAGTTGACCAGTCGGGAAATTTTCCAGCAAGACAAATTTGACCGTGGCACTTCCTGAAACAGTACAGAAACATTCCCAACGGTCATATTCTTGTGTCTAACGTATATATCAGTGTTGGAGTTTATAAATACAACATCTTGAAGATCAAACAAGAGCTTTTGAAGTGGATTCAAAGCATGGGCAGTTAGCATGAAGAAATCAGCTAGTTGAGAGCACAAGCCCTTGTGTGAGGATACTGAGATGTACACTGTAATGATAAATTCCTCACACACATTCACTCACACTTATACAAGAGAGTTGAGCTTCAAAGATTAGTTGAGTGAGTCTTGCACAAAGACAATAAACTTGTGTATGTAGTCTTTGCATATGAGACATTAAACAATATGCTGATTGTGAGGTGCTGCCTACAATCTTGAGTGCTAGGAGTTCAGTTTTAGGCAGTGGGTAAGCCCTAGCTGAATGGGTTTGTACAATGAGTTGTATAAATCAAAGTCTTCTAGTGGATCCTTCCCAAGGGGAAGAAGGGGTGACGTAGGAGTGTTTGAAATCTCCGAACATCCATAAACAAATTCGTGTCTATTTATTTATTGCATTTACTTATGATTTCCATAGTTTTAAAGATGCATTGTTGAAGCATTTTATGTGTTCTTCAAATACCAAAATATTGTACACCAAGTGTTTGATAAAATGCTTCAACTGAATATTTTAACTCATTCAACGTGCATATATTTTAAATGGTTTACAAAATATTTATTCGGTTTCTACGAAGGATTATTTCGAGTATTTTCCGTTTGGTTTGAACACCAAACTCGATTTAATTCATCGGTGTTCAATATTTCAAGAACCGAGCTATTGTAGCTCCACGATTACCCCCCCTAATCGATCCTATCAATTGGTATCAGAGCGAGTTGTTCTTGAAAGAACATTGAAACTGATTTGGATGTTTAAAATTCAAAATTTCAGATTTTTTACACATATATATGCAAAACTGAATTTTCGCGCATCTTGCAGCGACCGTGGGAAAAATGGCATATCTCCTTGCTCGAGTGTCCAAATGACGAACCGCTTTTTGCGTTGCAAACTAGACTCATAGTGGTTTACAGCGGTATAAAATTTGCAGCCTAATTATGCACGAGAAAATACAGTTTATTCGTGGAAGACAGAGCAAATGTGCTGCAGCAGAAAATGAGCCATGGAGAAAATTGGTTAGTTACCCCTCTTCTTTTAAATTTTTCAAAATTTCAAAAATATAGGGGGAGAACTCATTATAGTTTTAATGAGTATGTTATTTTTAAATATTGAGGGGGAGAAAATTTTTTGCACAAAATATTTTGAAAATGTGACTTTTTGATTCACACAAAAAGGGGGAGAAATATGTTAGTTGAGTTGATTGTTTATCCAAATTTTGTGATCATCAAAAAGGGGGAGATTGTTGGAACATTTCATGTTCGTAATCTTGATTTTGATGTTAACAAAACTTGTTATTGTGTTTCTAACATATTTACTCAAGTGTGAAGTTGCAAACACAAGAAGCAAGCTGAAACTGAATTCTGCACAAAATGAATTTCTGGCAAGCTTCTGTATTTTGATGATATCTCTCAGCTGGATGATCCAAACGACAATCCGCCAACTGTACTGATCAGAAAACTAAATTTGGAACAAGTCCTATTTCACGTCAGTTGGGCAAAATCGAATGTTATCAAGGGCTAACTGATCGCTGAAGTGACGAACTGACTGCACGAAAACAGCAATCAGTTGGGTTTGAGCAGCTGCGGTATTTTCGTCATATCTCTCAGCTCGGTTATCGA
Organism: Primulina eburnea; assembly: GCF_022965805.1. Classification (NCBI taxonomy): domain Eukaryota; kingdom Viridiplantae; phylum Streptophyta; class Magnoliopsida; order Lamiales; family Gesneriaceae; genus Primulina; species Primulina eburnea. The sequence goes on along the minus strand of NC_133102.1, from coordinate 29,005,229 downwards.
AACGAAGCGATTCAGTATGCGTTGGAAAGATAAGACAAAGATCTACAAATCATTCTTATAAGTCAAAGTCTGAATCGAAGCTTACGATGCTGATAAATGACGATGAAGCTACTGGTTCTGCACAAACTGAAATCAGCTAGACTGATTTCAGCACACCAGCTGAAACTGAACCAGCTGTTGACCAGTTGACCAACCAACTGAACCAGTTGAACTGAACCAGACCAGCTGAAGAGCAGTTGAACCAGACCAGCTGAACTGAACCAGACTAGTTGAACCAGACCAGCTGAAATGAACAAGTTGAACTGAACCAGACCAGTTGAACCAGTCCAACTGAACCAGTTGAACTGAACCAGACCAACTGAACCAGTTGAACTGATTGACCAGTTGAGTTGACCAGAGTTGACCAGTCGGGAAATTTTCCAGCAAGACGAATTTGACCGTGGCACTTCCTGAAACAGTACAGAAACATTCCCAACGGTCATATTCTTGTGTCTAACGTATATATCAGTGTTGGAGTTTATAAATACAACATTTTGAAGATCAAACAAGAGCTTTTGAAGTGGATTCAAAGCATGGGCAGTTAGCATGAAGAAATCAGCTAGTTGAGAGCACAAGCCCTTGTGTGAGGATACTGAGATGTACACTGTAATGATAAATTCCTCACACACATTCACTCACACTTATACAAGAGAGTTGAGCTTCAAAGATTAGTTGAGTGAGTCTTGCACAAAGACAATAAACTTGTGTATGTAGTCTTTGCATATGAGACATTAAACAATATGCTGATTGTGAGGTGCTGCCTACAATCTTGAGTGCTAGGAGTTCAGTTTTAGGCAGTGGGTAAGCCCTAGCTGAATGGGTTTGTACAATGAGTTGTATAAATCAAAGTCTTCTAGTGGATCCTTCCCAAGGGGAAGAAGGGGTGACGTAGGAGTGTTTGAAATCTCCGAACATCCATAAACAAATTCGTGTCTATTTATTTATTGCATTTACTTATGATTTCCATAGTTTTAAAGATGCATTGTTGAAGCATTTTATGTGTTCTTCAAATACCAAAATATTGTACACCAAGTGTTTGATAAAATGCTTCAACTGAATATTTTAACTCATTCAACGTGCATATATTTTAAATGGTTTACAAAATATTTATTCGGTTTCTACGAAGGATTATTTCGAGTATTTTCCGCTTGGTTTGAACACCAAACTCGATTTAATTCATCGGTGTTCAATATTTCAAGAACCGAGCTATTGTAGCTCCACGATTACCCCCCCTAATCGATCCTATCAGTTTCTGAAAAAGAATGAAGTCTCGGTCCCATTTTTTTTATAACACGAACTAGCACCGCGACGCTGAGTAAGTAGCGCCGCGGCGCTTAACTTTCGGCCCTTTCAGCGCCGCAGCGCTGAATGTCTAGCTCCGCGGCGCTAATCTTTCGCATGTAATGGCACCCCGGCGCTGATTTAGGGCGCCTAGGCGCTTGTTGGTGGTGCCTAGGCACCTGTACGCCCGAGATTCGTCAGCTTGATTCCTTGCCACACCTTGTTTCAACTTGTACCTACATAATAACACATAAATCAGTATATAATATTCACATGTCAAACTAAATAAAAAGAAAGCGTAAAAGCAATTATATTACTGAAAATAAAATAAAAACAAATAAAGGAAACGATGTTGGGACATCGTATTCTCGCACCCAAGACGCAACGGAAGTTTAAAAAATTTTGTTCTTGTGCGTCGTGTGTTCAAATCATTCATAGGGTGTTTAGAATTTATACCTTTGCGTTCTTAACGCTTGGACTACAAATTATTCCGATTTTTATGCGGAGATAGTCTTTCTTGTAAATCACTACGAATGTCTCTTCAAATTTGATCGCCTAATTAGGTCTACGATCAGAAACTCTGTTCCTCGCTTGGATTGCACTAGAAATCGTAAGAGATTTTTTCGTTGAGACTGTATCCTCCGAATTTCCAAAATCCAGAGACGAAGCGGCGCGGCGATGGAACAAGGGAAGTGGCCGAAAATTTTCCCTTCTTCCCACAAGGTGGCAGTGACCTTTTGGAGAAAAATTGGAGAAGATTTTGAATAAATCTTATTTATTCTTAATCCATAATTTTGCCAAAAAATTATTGATTCTTAATCAATAATTTAAGCAAATCCAATTTGCTTAATTTGGGCAAAAATTTCTTTCCAAATTTTGGTGATGACCGTGAGTTTGATTGAAGGATTGGAGAGAATTTTATTTTGTTTTGTGTGCAAAAATTCATCATCAAACATTGAACCCTAATGGTCTATTTATAAAGTGAGTAGGAGTCCCTCTCCCACAAGGACTCTAATAATTTCATTATATTTAAACTCCAATATAATTAATATATAATGTATTTATTAATATTTAATAATACATAATATAAAAATATCATATACACATATTTTATATTACCATATAAAATATACATATATATGTATATTAAATTAAATAATTATTATTTTATTCATAAACTAACTCCTTAGTTAATTTAATTATAGACTCCTCTAGAATATTTATGAGAATTTATTCATGTTAGTAGTCACCAATACTAGCACAATCATTTAATTAGTAAATTCCAAATTCACTAAAAAAATGATTTCGAACTCATTATAATCCTGATCGACGATCCGAGAGCGCCGATGTACCAAGGATACAGATCTTGTTCATATAATGAAAATCGAAAATTTCGAAGATCAAAATTTTCACTTACCAAATTTAGAACTTACCGTATATGGCAGTTACCATATTTGGTAGCTGCCAGTTTTAGTGAACTCCTTAACAAAACAGGCAGTTCCACTCTTCTTCTTTATTTAGCAATCATGCCAACTTCCAGTTCTTCCATCCTATGAAATCAGCTCATAAACTACTTTAAAAGCTTCATGTTTGATCTTCATCAAACTATAGTCGCCAAATTCCAACTCCTTGAAATTTGACTATCTCAACGGGAACATAGAATCTTATACTTGTGTGACCCTCAATGGTTCAGGGATACAGCTAGCCGTGGGTTCATATCTCCATGTGATTCAGAATAATATTTATTCTTATTCGGGTTTACCCTAGTTAACCTCATTCTTTTCATCAACTCCTTGATCAAGAATGTCAGAACTCATTTCTGATTGCACCCATCGGATCATGGTAAGAGCGTGTAGTAGCATCGCCCCATGATCCCCTAGGTATCACTGATATTGCTTGCAAGAACCTTTAGTCTTGGTTAGCGTACAGTACGGTCCCTTCAACACATATATCCCGATCGAATATGCAACAATTGGTATATCGAGAGTTGCATATTAATTCGATAACGATGTGATTTATCTTTGAGCACTAATAGTGGCATGGCATGTGCAACTAGGAAAACACCTTTCCCTAAAGCACATTTCATGCTCTGGCCAGAGACTCCTTGCAACTATTAACTCATCAGATCACATAGGATATATTCACCCGTAGGCGAAGGGTGAATCCCCGACTACAATGCATTTTCTCCTACGTATTTCGAAACTACACCCAACCTCGACACCTGATGACCCTCGATGGAGTCGGTAAACGGATCAAAGTGCATGCTAGTACGTATAGCCCCTGCATTGTCACGGGTCAAAGGACTAATGGTGTACAATCATAACTGCGGACTATTCCACTCGATAAGTGAGAACCACTTGGATAGTCCGAGGGAGGGTTGTTCAGTGCATCATCATATGATCACCCATCTGTATGAATGGACATCTCCATGCCCTTACCAATGAAACATGGTGTTTACATCACATATGCTAGTCTCGAGCTCGAGCGAACTTTATCCTTATTTTAGGCGGCTGAATCGATTAGGAACCTGTTTAGAATATACGGTACACTTCCTAATGAGTTTTCATGATCTTACGTTGTGATGCATACCTCATGGTACCTATTGTATATTTGACTAATTTATCTATGCAACTTGCATGGGTATACAGATAAAGTATAATGCCATAATCCAATAAAATCATAAAATATTATTAAAATAAATATTGTTTTACATTAGAGTCAATAAAGCCCGAGCCACAAGTTGGCTTGACGGGCCCTACTCTAACAAACGAAAGCAATAAAAGATACTTGTGGGGACCCAAACCTAATTCATTTTCTTAATCGTTATTAATTTCAAATGTAACAATTAAGTAATGTGGGGCATAAATTTTTTTTTTTATATTAATTACACGAGTGCGCAACAATGAAGCAAATCTTATTTCATTCACCAGATCAATATCCAGATCCAAGGTACAAGTCCTGTACAAAATTGATTCGTAATAACTACTGTTTATTTACTACATGTCAAGTAATGAAACAGATTCACTTCTAAGTCCGGATCTTCACGCTAATCTCGATCCTCTCTCATCCTCTTCCTGTTCTCGATCCTGTCCCACCTGTTGTTATGCACACATACAAACACAACAACAGCCGGATAACTCCAGTGAGAAATACATCCCAGTATAAATAATGTATACATGAAATCATATAAACAAATAAAAGCATGAAACACATATCAATAACATGTATCAAAATTTGAAAACATGAAATGATATACATTGTAAATCAACTAGTGACTCGTCATCTCAGACTCGACTCATCTCTAATCTAGGGATCCCGGTTTCTGGACATTGTCTCATATATCAACTCACGACGATAGGAATGAATCAATTCCTAAGCAACATCGACATAAACCAAGCATCCAGTGTCTTGGCGACTCAGCCGAAGACTTGGAAAATTAGCCAAAGACTAGGCAAATCAACCTATGACTCAATACATACTTTGCCTATAAATCAATAGACCACTCATATCAATCTCATAAATTTCAGATATCAATGCAATAAACTAAGGTGTGTGATTTAGGGAAACTCAAGTCAAATCTAACTCGATTTGTGCAATCCCGAATCAACATTGATTTATACATTTCTTTCTGTAAATCTGACTCTGTCAAAGTCTCGGATTCGAAGCCTGTCAATACTCAATCTGGCAATGACAATATCGAGGGGTATAATATCAATACACCGCTCAAATCAATACTGGATATAATCATAACTAAACCAAATTCTGTTTCAGCGGCATAACTGTACAATCTCAATATACCCAGCAACACAAATCAATAGATGTCAATTCCAATATCTCATAATCATTAACAATACAAATCTGATATTGAATCTGAATCAAATCAACTCCAAAATTCATAACAATTTCATACGATAATCGTTCTTCAATCCGGTTTCAATTATACGATGTTTAACATATCAGAAACACCATATATGAATCTTATTTGATTCCGTCAATAGCATAATTTCAAGTCATATCAAAACATTACGTCCAGTTGTATTTCTTGTCGATAGGAACGTGATACTGCAATCGGATTCAAAATCAGACGGACGAATTGGTCGTAAATTAAAATCTAGCGTCGAGAACTTGATTCTTTCTCGGGAGCTCTCGTTTCTTTTCTATTTGCTGAATGAAGGAATGAAGACAATTATATATATATATATATATATATATATATATATATATATATAGGTATTTATATAATATTTAGGCGGTTTAACCGTCCATATAATATAATATATATATATATACAAGTATTTAACACATAAATAAAACACACCTTGGTATCAAAATAAGAACTTCAATATGAATCTTCAAAGGATTTACAAATTCTTTAAGAACATAAAGCTTGAAGTGTAAGAACACCTTGAATGTGAGTGGAGAAAGTAGGAAAAGTAAGAAAGAGAAGAGAGAAGAAAGGAAGTGAAAGTGGGAATCAAAACTTGGTATCAAAAAACTTGCATTTCCTTGGAGGCCTTGTCTTCTTTTTATAGACATCTTCAAGGGTATTTTTGGAATTTTGAGTAGTATTTTTCCTTGTCATGCTTGCATCATTTTGATGTCATTTTTCATATATATATATATATATATATATATATATATATATTTTTTTTTTTTTTTTAGTACAAAGAACTTCAATATGAATCTTCAAAGGATTTACAAATTCTTTAAGAACATAAAGCTTGAAGTGTAAGAACACCTTGAATGTGAGTGGAGAAAGTAGGAAAAGTAAGAAAGAGAAGAGAGAAGAAAGGAAGTGAAAGTGGGAATCAAAACTTGGTATCAAAAACTTGCATTTCCTTGGAGGCCTTGTCTTCTTTTTATAGACATCTTCAAGGGTATTTTTGGAATTTTGAGTAGTATTTTTCCTTGTCATGCTTGCATCATTTTGATGTCATTTTTCATATATATATATATATATATTTTTTTTTTTTTAGTACAAATTTTACAATTAAAATACAAAATTTACAATTCCATAAAATCATGTGTCTAAATTGTGCATTCCTTCTTCATCGAGTAAATCTTCAAGGATAATATCTTCTTCTGAGGAGTAGAAGATTTCTTCTATCTTTTGGTCTTCTAATTCTTCAAAGAATCTGTTGTACATTCTAGTATAAAAATAAAAAGTTTTTGGAGCACCTGTATGAAAATCTGGGAAATGATCAACGCATGGTGATGAGCTCAATATATAGATTTTGTAAACCTGGTTCATAAAATACAATCTGTAGTCTTCGTTTCTATTTTCGATGAATTTATGCTTGAAGGCTAATGTCTGTAATCTCTGATGTTTTATTTGTTTTTGGATTGTAGCACTGCAAATGGTTGGATGATGGACTTTGGGTTCCGCTTCTAGTTTTTGCCATTTAAAAAAGGGCTTGACCCAAATTCTGTGAACTGCTGGTTCTAAATCTGTTCTAATCCATTCTGGACATGCTGATCTTATTTCTAATTTTACTTCATTATTGCCGATATCAAAGATATATTGGATTGCACTTTTAAGGGCAACACTGTTGAGACTGTCTATGTTATCTTTATCTGTAATGATGATTTCGGAAACTAATCCTAAATCTAATAAGGAATTTATACTTATTCTTTCTTCCTTATTATTAAACTGAAAGAAAAAATCTCTAAATGATGAAAAGTGTATTTGGGTAGAAAGGATGTAGAATTGAAGTTGACAAGAACAATTGTCTATGTCTAAAGTTTCTTTTTCACAATCAATTTTATGTTTGGCATATTCATTTATTCCTTTTAAAGGAATAATTTTTATCCATTAGGTTTTAAGAAAAGAATTTCTTGGATCATTTGGAATTTTTTGTAGAAATTTTCTTTGGCTTTTGAGAAAATAATGTCATTTATTTGGGTAGGTAATATACTTAATTCTGTAAGTGGTCTAAAGAAAAATCTTGTTGGGCTCAGTTTTTGGCTAGAATTAAATAGACTAGGTCTGTCTAATAGACTGGGTTTGTCTATTTCAAAATCTTGAATCTTTTTAAGAAGGTCCAAGTTTATAAGGTCGGCCCATATATATATATATATATATATATATATATATCATGCACGAAGAAGGGCAAGTGGCTTCCCCTTTGTCCAACACGTCTCGCGCATACGCGCGACCTCAACCGGCGCAAATGCGCGAGACCTACTGGTCTCGGTCCTTAGCTTCTCGGCAGCTCGAGCATATGCGCGCCTTCCTTTCACGCATATGCGCGAGGTTCTCTGGAATTATCATTTGCCTTCCGCACAGCTCGCGCAAATGCGCACACTCACTTTGCGCATATGCGCGAGGCCTTCTGCCCATCTCGCTCATATGCTCGCCTCCTGGTCGTGCATATGCGCGAGGTGTACTGTCCTCGCACATAACTCGTGACTTTTCTCGTCTTTCCCCGGTCCAATCCTTTCTATCTATAATCACGTCAAATTATTAATCAATAATCATAGATTAATAGATAAAAATTCTGGCCATTACATCTCTCCCCCCCAAGATACGATTTCGTCCCCGAAATCACAGACAATCAAATCATATCAATAAGAAGGTGTAACAGAGGCTAATCAAAAAACTCACATCAGTGAAATAGTTCTTGGAATCTCTGTCTCATGTCTGATTCAGTCTCCCAGGTAGCTTCTTCGATGCCATTATGACTCCACTGAAATTTCACAAGCGGAATATTCTTCGTTCTGAGCTGTTTTTCATTCCGATCGAGAATCTGAATCGGCTTATCAAAGTAACTCAGTGTCTCGTCAAGTTCAGCCTCGTTTGGCTGAATAATATGTGAATCATCTGGCATGTACTTTCTCAATAATGATACATGAAAGACATCATGCATCCCAGATAATGAAGGTGGTAAAGCGAATCGATAGGCACGATCTCCTATCTTCTCAAGGATCTCATAAGGCCCAATGTATCGTGGAGACAGTTTCCCTTTCTTGCCAAATCTAATAACTCCTATGAAAGGTGAATCTTCAGAAATACTCGGTCTCCTGCTTCGAATACCAATGGTCGTCGTCAAACATTGTCATATTTGGCCTGTCTATTTTGAGCTGCCTTCATTCTCTTCTGAATCAGCTTCACTTTCTCTATCATATCTCTGATCATATCATGTCCAATCTCAGGTACCTCATAGATATCATCCCAATACAAAGGGGATCTGCATTTCTTACTGTACAACGCCTCGAAAGGAGCCATCTCAATGCTTGTCTGATAGCGGTTGTTGTACGAAAACTCACAAAGTGGCAAAGAATATTGCCAACCAGTGCTAAAATCAAGCACTACTGCTCTCAGCATATCTTCCAGTGTGGATAGTCCGCTCTGACTATCCGTCGGTCTGTGGATGATATGCGGTACTCAAATGTAACTTCATACCTAGAGCTTGATGTAAACTCTGCCAAAAGTGTGAAGTAAACCGAGGATCACGGTCTGAAACAATCGACTTCGGCACTCCGTGCAATCTGACTACCTCTCTGACATAGATCTCTGCCATCTCGTCATGTCGGTACGTCATATTGTACGGAATAAAACATGCGGTTTTGATCAATATGTCAATCACAACCCAAATTGCATCACAACCCCGGGAGGATCTCGGTAGCTTTGTTACGAAATCCATGGAAATGTGATCTCATTTCCGTTCAGGATTCGATAAACTCTGTAACAAACCTCCTGGTTTCTTTCTTTCGGCTTTCACCTGTTGGCAATTCAAACACTTGGCTAAAAAATCAGCAATATCAGCTTTCATCTGTTTCCACCAAAATTGTCTTTTCAAATCATTGTACATTTTCCTGCCACCAGGATGAATACTGAATCGACTGCTATGCGCTTCTTACAATATTTTTCGTTTCAACTCTGAAACATTTGGCACAACAAGATGATTATTCACATACAATACATTGTCACGTACCTGATATTCTGATCAATGCCCTGCTCTGACCATCGATATCGAATTTTGAATATTCTGATCAACTTTCTGAGCCACTTTAATTCTCAAAATCAGCTCTGGTTCAACTTGGACAGCATATAATCTCAATGGTCTATGATCTGTCTCAAATACCAATCCAGAAAAACAACAATCTTCTATCAAATTTGAAACACCAATAGTCGATAAGGACAAAGAACATACCTTTCGACTCAGTGCATCAGCTGCTGCATTCGACTTTCCCGGATAGTACTTGATTTCACAATCGAAATCTTTCAACAAATCAAGCCATCTTCGTTGTCTCATATTCAACTCAGGCTGTGAAAACAGATATTTCAGGCTTTTATGATCAGAATAGATCTCGAACTTCTCACCATAAAGGTAGTGACGCCATATCTTCAATTCAAAGACGATGGCTGCCAATTCAAGATCATGAATTGTATAACGAGTCTCATGTGGTTTCAACTGTCTCGAGGCATAAGCAATCATATGTCCCCGCTGCAACAAAATACAACTCAATCCTCTATGAGAAGCATCATAGTAAACAACAAAATCACCATTACCTGAGGGAATAATAAGTATCGATGCACTGGTCAATCACTTCTATAGCTCTAGAAAACTGGAATCACAGTCTTCTGACCACACAAATGGAGCATTCTTCTGATCAGCTGAGTGATCGGTTTGGCAATGCTTGAGAAATCTTTAATAAATCGACGATAATATCCTGTCAAACCCATAAAACTGTGAATCTCTGGCGATATATATATATATATATATATATATATATATATATATATATATATCTTGCATGAAGAAGGGCAAGTGACTTCCCTTTTGTCCAACACGTCTCGCGCATATGCGCGACCTCAACCGGCGCATATGCGCGAGACCTAGTGGTCTCGGTCCTTAGCTTCTCGGCAGCTCGCGCATATGCGCGCCCTCCTTTCGCGCATATGCTCAAGGTTCTCTGGAATTATCATTTGGCTTCAGCACAGCTCGCACATATGCGCGCACTCACTTCGTGCATATGCGCGAGGCCCTCTGCCCATCTCGCGCATATCCGCGTGTAGAGGCCCGTATCTCGTACTTGAAAATTTGTGGAAAAATTTGAAATTTTCTTTTTAAAGGTAAATAACTTGCCTCATTCATAAAATAAACTGAATAAAAGTTTTAACGTTTAATGTAACAGCAGAATCAAAGTTTTAAATGTCGAAATAGCAGCGGTAGTGAATATCTGTTTCAAAACAACAACTTAAATTAATTCATCGTGATAAAAATGAGTTTGCATAAAAACGATAAATAAACTGATACATGAGCTCCTCGGTTTCCTACTACTGCCGACCCAAGCTAGCTCACTGGTCTCCGCCCTCGGTCCCGACCTCATCAGTATCAACAACAATCCAGTCTAGTGAGTCTAAAGACTCATCATGCATATATCGTAGATAACAAGTAAATATATCATAAAGTTTCATGCCATGTAAAAATATCATATCGTAAAGTTTGACGTGGAAATCGTGCCATGAATAATTATAAATACGTGCATAACTGAACTGAAAATCGTAAGTGAAATGTCTGCTCGATACAGCCCTATCATGAAATAGCATATAATAATTTTCTGTTGAGAATATGTTCTACGCAAGTGGCCCATAACGTGAAATGAATCGTCTGATAAGACTAAACCACAATATACTGGGCGGTAGAGATCATCATAGCCCTTGGACTGGATATCCGTACCAATACATGAACATGAACTGAACCGGTCAGTGACCACCGGATGAATTAATAATCCCATGATAAGCTACAATCCCAGGAACGTGAGGCGGCCACAAGCAATATCGCATATATCTCAAAAATGAACATTTTATATTTTTAGGCACGTAATATAATTAAATGTCCTGTATTATTTTACCAAATGGGTTGGATCGTTCGCAGGCTCGCTGTGACCTAATTCTAACATGAAGAACATGCAAATAACTTGACTTGACCAACATATCAAAAAACGAACTAAGACGAGACTATTACGCCCAACAAACTTAATATTTAACCATGACTCCGTGCCAACCCGAATCAACAATGAACCATCATTTAGTCATGATCAAAATACACCTAAAATGAGGAAATAATGTTCCTAAAATTTTAGTACTCGATATTTGGTGAATAAAGGCCAAAAACATGAAACGCTCTTTCGAGAGTCACTTTAGCACATTGCACCGTAAATTCTCGTGCGACCTCTAAACTTGCCCAAATCACAAACGGCCAAAAACATGACCTTCCTAACTCAATTAGGTACTGTCCAGTCCAAGGCCATAGGCTAAAAGCCGACCAAGAACTCAAAAGAGCCTCTGAACCAAAGCACAACTTGCTGTCACAAAAATACAGCAGCAGCGCTTGCACTTGCATGCGTCATTTGCGAGGCTAATGGCCATTGGGGCTTGAACCACCAACTAGATCCTCTTACCAACATCCTAAGGTGTGGCTTGAACCATATCTAAGAGCCCTAGGCCAGATACAATGCAAGCAACAACCGAAACAAGCCACACGTTCCACCCGAGAACCAAATCTGCGCGTGCGGGGTGTCTTGCTTGTTTGCTGTCAGACGCTGGATCCAATGGCTATGAGGTTAACCATGGTCCATGCCAGACATGCTAAGGTGTTGTATAAATCATGGCTAAGGGCTAAAAGCAAACCACAACCCACTTGGCACCATAAATTCGAAACACAACACACACAACAACAACCAGAATTTTCAGAACCGAAGGGGATGTTCTTATTTTGTTTGAAAACCGATGCAACCATGGATCAAGCCTTGAAAGGCCGACTTGGTCTCGTCTTAGATATGCCAAGGAGAGATTCTAACCATTGCTACAGCCCCTAGGGCAGCCAAGATCAGAATCCTTCCTTTGGACAGCAAACCAGAAAATTCGAACTCCAAAAAAATGACTTTATAGAACAGTTGCTGTATTTTCTCAATTCCAGCGTGCATGGGGTTTGAACTAATGGACCAACGTGATCCTAACACACCCTAGTACGTGTCTAGGTGCAGCCTTGGGAGCCTAGGATCGATCCACCCTCCTGAAACAACAAAACATGGAACCCGTGAAGGCATAAAGGAAACCAGAAAATTCTGTACATAATTTTCGAAAGGTTCTGATATAATTTTCGGTTTTTGGTGATTAAAATCAGGCACATGTGATGTAAAAATTTCAGTATATGACTTGATTGAGGAGTAAATAAAAACATATACATGCCTGGATTTGTTTTGGAAGAAAAACAAATGAAATCAACGACGCGGCGTGGCAGAGACGGAGTGCTCTTCACTTTCCACTAGTTTTCTCTCTTAATTCTTGCTAGGATGCTCACATTTTTTTTTCTCTCAAATGTGCACTGAAATTTCGAGAATGGTGAGGGAGAAATGGATAGGGAAAAATCAGGGAAGGTTGCAAGATAAAAGGGAGGAATGAATCTTTCTATCTTTCTAGTTTGTGAGATAAGGAATGATTTGATTATCAAGAGATTTAGAAGGATACTAGAGGGTGCACTTGGTCGAATGTTTAGTCTAGGAACAAGGGAGAAAATTTCTTGATTATTTATTTGTTGGTGATTTAAAAGTGGGGGAAATTATTTACCTAGAAAAGAACAAGGAATGAGTTGTCAAACTAATATAAATCTTTTAAAAGAAGGGGTGACCGAATTTGTTTTGTGGTAAATGAGGATGGAATATTGCTAGATAAACATGGTAGAAATATTGCTTAAATGTTAATTAGTGGTAAATAAAATTTAGGGGATTATCTAATCAAGAAAAGGAATAGGAAAGAATAAAAGGAATGGGTTGTCAAATATTTTTAATCTAGAAAAGGAGGGGGGGCCGATTTTTTTATCAACCAAGGTAGGTTAGGAAATTGATTAATTATTAATTAAATGAGGATTTAAAAATGAAGAGATTATTTACCATGAAAGGGATAAGGAAAGGAAATCAAATAATGGTGAGTTGCCAAAATTTAAATCTTTTAAAGTGTAATGGCCGAAAATTATAATAAAATGGAGGGGGAAATATTTCTTAATTATTGAATTTTAAATCTCTAATATTTTGTATACCCATTAAATATTTTAGTGAATTAATAAATTAATTATTGAATAACATTATCTTGCATGCATGGCTAACAATTAAGTAAAAACATTTAAATTACTTAAATAATTACTTAAACATTCTTTTACATTAAATTAACTTATTATTTATCTAAAATAAATTCTAGGAATGTTTTCTTAATATTAAATTTTATCTCAATACTCCCGCTCCAGTCCGGCCTCACTTAATTAACTGAAAAGATAACAACTAAACTACTACATAAAATAATTAAATTTAAATAAAAGAATTTAAATCCTTATGTAATAAAATCATTTTAATTTAAATACTAGAAATTATGCATGGCTTATACGTAGTCTGATTTACGGGTCCTACAGCGCGCCTCCTGGTCGCGCATATGCACGAGGTGTACTGTCCTCGCACATAACTCGTTTCTTTTCTCGTCTTTCCCTGGTCCGATCCTTTCTGTCTATAATCACGTCAAATTATTAATCAATAATCATAGATTAATAGATAAAAATTCCGGCCATTACAATACTGGTTGGTTTACCTCCCAACAAGCGCTTGGTTTAACGTCGTCAGCCCGACTGTCACCAGTCTGTTCAGTTTGGTTCGCTCACATTGACAATGTCGATATTCCTTACTTAGTTCCCATAATAAGGCTTAATCTGCTGTTTATTCACCTTGAAGGTTCTTCCATCACTGCACTTTAGCTCGATAGCTCCATAATGATGCACTGCTTCCACAACAAATGGCCCTGACCAACGCGATTTTAGTTTACCGAGAAACAACATCAGACGAGAAATTAATAACAATACTTGTTGTCCGAGTTTGAGCTCTCTTCGCACAATAATTCTGTCATGCCATTTCTTGGTTTGTTCTTTATAGATCTTGGCATTCTCATAAGCTTCATTTCGAAACTCATCCATCTCACTCAACTGCAGTTTTCTAATATCTCCTGAAGCTTGCAAATCAAATTTTAATTTCTTCACAGCCCAAAGTCCTCTATGCTCCAACTCCAACGACAAATGACATGCTTTACCAAAAACCAGCCTATAGGGAGACATCCCATGTAATGCCCGAGATTTAATTATTGTAATCAGACGTTGATTGATTGACGTAATTGAAGTCATAAGAACTCAAATGAACCAATATGCCGAGATCGAGCGTTGTTGCGTGGTTAACCAAGAAGTTGGACAGAACCTTCGGCGCTCGAGCGGTAGAAAAGGACCGCCCGAGCGCCAATCCACCACAAATATGGAAGTTGGGCAGAATGTTCGGCGCCCGAGCGGTAGAAAAGAACCGCCCGAGCGCCAGTATTCCGTAAGAGTAGGCTTGGGGCAGAATATATGGCGCCCGAGCGGTAGAAAATTACCGCTCGAGCGCCAACGGATAACCACCCGAGTATTTGAACAGAAAGTGTCGCGCCCGAGCGGTACTTTCTTACCGCTCGAGCGCGAGACGTGGAATAGGCGAGACGAGCCACTTGCCTTCTTGCATGTTTTGAATGTATATATATATATATATATATATACACATGCTAATCTTTCAGAGAAGAGAGAAACGAAAGAAATCGAGAAAGGGTCGAGAAATTCCTCCAGAAATCCTTATGCCTTTTGCGAGAAATCCGTCCGTCTGAATTAGAATCCGACTTCAGTACCGTGTTCCTATCAACACAGGCTACAACTGGACGTAAGTTTTGTTACGTTTAGACATGCTTTGAATTTATGAGGTGGTCAGAATTGAATAGGATTCATATATGAGGTTCTTGTCATGTTAGACATCATAGAATCGAAGTCAGAATAAGAAACAGAGTGTTTATGGAATTGTTATGAATTTTGGAGTTGATTTGACTGAGATTTCATATCAGATTCGTATTGTTATTGAGATTATCACTTGTATCAGTATTGATTACGAGTTCTGGTATTATATTTGTGATGTTGAGAATGACGGGGTTATTCAGATTGTATCGTTATGCCGTTTAAACATCAGTTGAGTTAGATTGATCAGATTCAGATATGATTTCGAGTAGATTGTGATATTATTGATATGACTCAGATGGTATATTGCTCAGAGATTGATCAGATTATGTACTGATTTGAGTATTGATCAGAACAGATTGTGTATTGAGTTATTCACTGATACAACGTATTCGATATTGTCTTTTCAGATTGGTATGGACAGAGTTGAATACAGATCATCATCTTCATCAGATCGGGATGATAAAGGTATAATTCATGTGATATCCGGGAAGAACAACTCAATTGAGATCGCGTTGAGTTGCCCACTAAATCACATACTATACTCTTGTTATGTTTTATATGATTATGTTATGATGATAAATTGTTATTCATGCATTAAGATAGGACAGTCTGGAGATCAGGCAGACTCTAGACGTTCGGCGATATCTCAGCTTAGGGGAAGATCACCTCCCTTATTGTAGATGTGGATACAGATCAGGCCGAAGTCTAGGAATAAGACGTACAGCACCACGATTGGTTGGGTAGGTGACAGCCAGTGACGTCTTATTCACCCCGGGATCCCTAGAGTTATAGTTGAGTCGAGTCTAGACATGATTTGATTAGGACTGCATGCTCATATGGATGTGGCTCCTAGATCATGGGACCCATCGTTATTGCTTCCAATTGTGCTAGCATGTCTTTATGATTTAGATTGGTTATATGCATGTTTAGCTGATTTGAAGTGCATGCTTATTGTGATTAGATTTCATAGCTTATGAAATCTAATGTTTTGATTTTATTCGTGACAGCATGTTTCATGAATTATTTTATGTATATACATGTTTACCATGTTTTATACTGGGATTTATTCTCACCGGAATTATCCGGCTGTTGTCTTGTTTTGTATGTGTGCATGACAACAGGTGGGGCTGGATCAGGGTCGAGATGACGATGAGAGAAGACGAGTTAGCGTGGTGATTCCGGACTTGTAGCAGACTTGGTTTATTACTTGAATTTAGTAACTGAACCTTAGATTTAAGTTGTACAGTATTGTACCTTTATACTGAAATGTAGTTTTTATACAGACATGTATATTAATTAGATTCCATTACCTTCCGCATTTATATTTTAAAAAGAAAAATTTTTAGACCCTGTTTATCAGAACTGATAATTAAATCCCAACGATGATTAAGAAGATGATTAGCGTCCGGGTCCCCACAACAGGTGGTATCAGAGCGAGGATCCTTTAGAGATAGATCTTTAGATTGAGATAGTCAAAACTGATAGATCTTTTAGACTGACTTAGATTGAGATAGAAGAGAATGAGCGGGGTAGATTGAATTTTCTTTCCTTGCATGTGATTGCTAGCATGAGATTTATTTCAATGTTGATTACATTGTGTGTGCTAGCATGATTTATTGCTTTCCCTATTACATGTTGCTTGTTATCTGAGTTGTTTGCAGCATGTAATTACTAAGCTTGGATCAGAACCGAGTCTGAATCAGAGGTATATGATCAGAGGAGGGCTGAGACAGATGGTATAGCTTGTGTACTAATCGGTTTGATATTCAGATATACCGCCTCGGAGAATTCCAGAGAGAGGTAGTACTTCGTCTGAACAGATAGATGCATCAGAAACTCAGATAGAAGTAAAGTTGGCAGAATTTCAGTTATTTCAGCCGCCGATTCTGAGTGGTACAGAGACGTCTGAAAAGTGTCAGGACTGGGTTGATGACATAGAGATATTGTTTAATCTACTGGATTGTACAGATGACCAGAGAGTTAAATTGGTATTTCACCAATTACAAGAGGCTGCCAGAAGTTGGTGGATTACAATCAAAGGAATATTAGCACTACGTGGTACTGTGATCACGTGAGAAGTCTTTAAAGCTGAATTCTATCAAAGATTTTTCTCAGTTTCATACCGGGAGGACAAAAGAGCAGAATTTGAGAATTTGAGACAAGGTCAACTGAATGTTGAAGATTATGTTGCGAAATTCTCTACGCTACTGCATTTTGCTCCTCATTTGACTGGAAATGACGAAGCTGTAGTGAATCAATTCGTTAGAGGATTAAATTCGGAGATAGTTGCATTCATGAATCTACAGCGACCCTATCACTTTGCTGATGTCTTGAGTAAAGCAAAGAGAGCAGAAGAGAGTCTGATTCGACAATTAACGAGGTTGTGTGTGAAGCAACCCCAGACACCACAATCCCCTTCGAGATTTGAACGTGGCAGCACGAGTGGAAAGCAAGATTTGCTGAAAGCTCGAAAGAAGTCATTCAAGAAATTGGGAAGTGGTTCCTCTAGCTCCAGCAGTCCTAGTCCCAGCGATACTGGAGTGTATTGCAGGACTTGCGGTGGGAGACACCTCACAGAGCAATGCCAGGGAGTATCTGGTAGTTGCCATATCTGCAGACAGCAAGGACACTTTGCTAGAGTTTGTCCCCAGAGAGGTCCTCGAAGATTTCAGGGGGCTGGACCATCTGGATATGGTGATCGAGGGACAGATCCAGGTCACACTGGGTAACATAGTAACAGGTACTACTCTTTATGATTATATTGCATACGGATTGATGTGTACTAATGCATTCTTCATGAGTATCTGTGATTGAGTTGCATGGAGATATGCATTATATGTTGGATCTGATTATACTGTAGTATTGATTTCTTGGTTGTTGAGGAATATGTTGATATCAGAGATCTCTGTGACATGCTATGTACTACAGTGAAATGAACCCGAGATTGGGTTAGATTATGATGTACTTGGGTTATATGATTTCGATTGCATTATTGACATGTATATGCTAAACAAGTACAGAAATATCGTAGAATGTGTTCCAGAAATGGTAAGATTAAGACCAGATCTAGTTGATAAATGAGGATTTTCGATCCAGAAGTCCTCAGAAATTGTAGGGTTTAGGACTCGATTATTACAGAAAGGAACAGATGGCATCCTTATGTATTCAGTAGATCCACTGAAATCGAGCCTAAAATTTGATATTAATATCATAGTTAACTGGTGTTTTCTTAGATAAGATGTCAGATGGGTTCTCTATCAGAAAGAATTGAAAGAACTGACAGATTAAAGTATGGGCTAAGGAATCCAGTTGATTGTGTATTTCTCTTGAAGACATTTTAGTTCTGTTTCTAGATTGACAGATTATGTGTTCAGGGGTATTTTGAAGAATTATGCTTGTTATATCTATGATTCCGAGATATATCCACAGCATCTGATTGTTTATATTAAATATTTGAAGACTGGGTTAAATATTCTGAGAATGGTGATTATTGTATACAGAAATGGGTCAGGTATGAATCATAATTGAAACGGATTGTATTCCGCATATGTAATATCTGCACTGTGTATACCGAATTATTTGCACAGTTGAGACAGAAATCAGCGACTGTAAACGACACAGGTAACAGATATATCAGAATTAGTAGGAATGTCAGAAAGTCAGAATTGCTGAGTTTTACAGATTTTCTTATTCTCTTATTCCCTTATTATGTTATATCTGCTTGCGTATTGTGATTGATCTAAATCAGTATTTGAGACATTTTATATAGTTTGGGAGCATATTTTATTTGCAGAGGAGGTATGGCAGATGATTTGGGCACTGTGAAGATTGATCAGTAGTCAGAATTATCAGTATTGCCAGAAATCGCTGTTTTATGAGTTTTCTTAAACTCACTAGATCTGTATAGGTTGTTTGTATTTCAAATCTGATTGATATTACTCTGGTTTGCATGTATGTTTGATACAGAATATTGTCAACAGTTGAGAGTTGCAATAGTTTAGAAATGTGATCAGAATGCTCAGAATAGTACTTCGATAATCAGAACAGAGTTTCGATCAGAGCAACCGATATGTGAGTTGTGTTTGTATAAGATTGATTTTCTTGTGATATTAGAATGTTTCAGAATTGTATAACAGAAGTTGATATCTGTAGTCAGAGCCGAATACCAGGTAGGTATTTCTTCTTTAATTTATATTATTAACTGATTGTTAGTACCGAATAGTTTGAATCAGCTATCACAAGTAGTGTCAGACATGCACAGTGATTGGTTCAGTTTTCGTTCGGATAGCAGACAGTGTTGCTATAAACAGATTAAATCAGTTATGACAGAAATTGTACTGCAATGTTAGCAGAAATTGTACAGATATGTCTGAATCGCTAACAGAAGAAGACAGAAAGATAGAAATCAGAAGATTAGTACAGATTTTGTATATTTCTGAATAGAAATGGGAGTACATTTCTATGGCTTTCGTAATGAAATTACCGCCATGTTAGATTATGACATGATATGATTATGATTGACAGATTTCTCAATCTATATCTATCGGTTGGTACCAGATTACGTACAAACAGAACTAAATGACATAGGTCGATGTCAAAGAAATGTTCAGATAGAACAGAAAATTTAAGTAGATTATATCAGATTGTGATTTTGATTGAGTTTGTACTTGTGATAGAAGATATCATGAGCTCTTTCGCAGATTTTTCACAGATTGACAGATAGTCAGAGGGTATTATCCAGATATGGGTAGAATTTTGGTGCTGGATGTTAGCATTAGTTGCTATGATTTATTGTCACTATATGACTTATTGCATGACAATAGTTATCAAGACAGTTCAGAATGGACAGATTAAAGAAACCAACATCGGATGATGATGCTTGGTATTTGAAACTGAAGATTTCATATGTCCTTGATTGGGATTAGCAGGTTTGATAACAACTGCTAGTATTATTTTGTTATGAACTGTGATTGGTTTATACGGATGTTGTATAACCAACATGGCGAGATTGATTCCGTCAGAAGAATTGGAGGAGTATTATGATATGATACTTAGTGAATTCTTTTTCCAGATAGGAATCAGATGTGTGAGTTTTGGTTTAAACTCTGTTATACATTTCTTCTGAGATATTTGAATTGATTGCTTATGAGTTCGAGGACGAACTCAGATCTAAGAGGGGGAGAAATGTAATGCCCGAGATTTAATTATTGTAATCAGACGTTGATTGATTGACGTAATTGAAGTCATAAGAACTCAAATGAACCAATATGCCGAGATCGAGCGTTGTTGCGTGGTTAACCAAGAAGTTGGACAGAACCTTCGGCGCTCGAGCGGTAGAAAAGGACCGCCCGAGCGCCAATCCACCACAAATATGGAAGTTGGGCAGAATGTTCGGCGCCCGAGCGGTAGAAAAGAACCGCCCGAGCACCAGTATTCCGTAAGAGTAGGCTTGGGGCAGAATATATGGCGCCCGAGCGGTAGAAAATTACCGCTCGAGCGCCAACGGATAACCACCCGAGTATTTGAACAGAAAGTGTCGCGCCCGAGCGGTACTTTCTTACCGCTCGAGCGCGAGACGTGGAATAGGCGAGACGAGCCACTTGCCTTCTTGCATGTTTCGAATGTATATATATATATATACACATGCTAATCTTTCAGAGAAGAGAGAAATGAAAGAAATCGAGAAAGGGTCGAGAAATTCCTCCAGAAATCCTTACGCCTTTTGCGAGAAATCCGTCCGTCTGAATTAGAATCCGACTTCAGTACCGTGTTCCTATCAACACAGGCTACAACTGGACGTAAGTTTTGTTACGTTTAGACATGCTTTGAATTTATGAGGTGGTCAGAATTGAATAGGATTCATATATGAGGTTCTTGTCATGTTAGACATCATAGAATCGAAGTCAGAATAAGAAACAGAGTGTTTATGGAATTGTTATGAATTTTGGAGTTGATTTGACTGAGATTTCATATCAGATTCGTATTGTTATTGAGATTATCACTTGTATCAGTATTGATTACGAGTTCTGGTATTATATTTGTGATGTTGAGAATGACGGGGTTATTCAGATTGTATCGTTATGCCGTTTAAACATCAGTTGAGTTAGATTGATCAGATTCAGATATGATTTCGAGTAGATTGTGATATTATTGATATGACTCAGATGGTATATTGCTCAGAGATTGATCAGATTATGTACTGATTTGAGTATTGATCAGAACAGATTGTGTATTGAGTTATTCACTGATACAGCGTATTCGATATTGTCTTTTCAGATTGGTATGGACAGAGTTGAATACAGATCATCATCTTCATCAGATCGGGATGATAAAGGTATAATTCATGTGATATCCGAGAAGAACAACTCAATTGAGATCGCGTTGAGTTGCCCACTAAATCACATACTATACTCTTGTTATGTTTTATATGATTATGTTATGATGATAAATTGTTATTCATGCATTAAGATAGGACAGTCTCGAGATCAGGCAGACTCTAGACGTTCGGCGATATCTCAGCTTAGGGGAAGATCACCTCCCCTATTGTAGATGTGGATACAGATCAGGCCGAAGTCTAGGAATAAGACGTACAGCACCACGATTGGTTGGGTAGGTGACAGCCAGTGACGTCTTATTCACCCCGGGATCCCTAGAGTTATAGTTGAGTCGAGTCTAGACATGATTTGATTAGGACTGCATGCTCATATGGATGTGGCTCCTAGATCATGGGACCCATCGTTATTGCTTCCAATTGTGCTAGCATGTCTTTATGATTTAGATTGGTTATATGCATGTTTAGCTGATTTGAAGTGCATGCTTATTGTGATTAGATTTCATAGCTTATGAAATCTAATGTTTTGATTTTATTCGTGACAGCATGTTTCATGAATTATTTTATGTATATACATGTTTACCATGTTTTATACTGGGATTTATTCTCACCGGAGTTATCCGGCTGTTGTCTTGTTTTGTATGTGTGCATGACAACAGGTGGGGCTGGATCAGGGTCGAGATGACGATGAGAGAAGACGAGTTAGCGTGGTGATTCCGGACTTGTAGCAGACTTGGTTTATTACTTGAATTTAGTAACTGAACCTTAGATTTAAGTTGTACAGTATTGTACCTTTATACTGAAATGTAGTTTTTATACAGACATGTATATTAATTAGATTCCATTACCTTCCGCATTTATATTTTAAAAAGAAAAATTTTTAGACCCTGTTTATCAGAACTGATAATTAAATCCCAACGATGATTAAGAAGATGATTAGCGTCCGGGTCCCCACATCCCAATAGTTGTTTTCAATGCAGTTCGATCGGCCCACAATGCATCAACTAACTTAATGGCCCAATCCTTCCAGTTTGTGTTGACAGTCTTCTCCAGTATTTGTTTAATCTCCTGGTTGGATATTTCAGCTTGCCCATTTGACTGAGGATGATATGCTAGTGCCACCTTGTGCTTCACACTGTATTTTGCTAAAAGTGAGTTCAAAATTTTATTGCAAAAGTGTGTACCTTCGTCACTTATAATGGCCCTCGGTGTTCCAAATCTGGTGAAGATGTTCTTATGCACGATTTTAGCTACAACACGAGCGTCATTATTATTGGTGGCGATTGCTTCCACCCATTTCGAATCATAATCCACAGCTAATAAAATATAAGAATGACCAAAAGAAGCGGGAAAATGTCCCATGAAATCTATGCCCCAAACGTCAAAAAGTTCCACTTCCAAAATATTTGTCAGTGGTAGTTCGTGACGCTTAGAGATGTTTCCTAACCTCTGGCATCTATCACATGATTTTTACTTAGGTATAATTATCTTTAAATAAACTAGGCCAATAAAAACCAGACTGCAATACCTTAGTTGCTGTTCGCGATGCTCCAAAATGTCCACCATATGGTGACGAATGGCATTGCTCCAGAATTTGGTGTGCTTCGACACCATCCACGCATCTCCTTAAAACATGGTCAGCAAATCTCTTATACATAAATGGAACATCCCAAAAGAAGAACTTGACATCATGGAAAAACTTCTTTTTCTGATAATGGCTCAAATCTGGAGGAAGTGTACCACAAGACAAAAAATTTAAAATATCAGAAAACCAAGCAAGTACAGAGTTTACCTCGAAGAGCTGCTCATCCGGAAATGTTTCTTGTATAGCTCTCTCTTCTTTCTTCTACTCCGGCTCAAGTCTCGACAAGTGGTCAGCCACTTGATTCCCACTTCCTTTCTTATTTTTGACCTCGAAGTCAAATTCTTGTAGAAGAAAAATCCACCTTATCAAGCGTGGTTTTGCATCCTTATTGGCGAATATGTAGCGAATAGCTGCATGGTCAGTAAAAACAACTACCTTTTTGCCGATCAAATAGGGCCTGAATTTGTCGAAGGCAAACACTACTGCAAGCATCTCCTTCTCGGTCGTAGTGTAATTCTGCTGTGCGGCATCCATTGTGCAGCTTGCGTAGTAAATTGCCCTAAATATCTTTTCCCTTCTTTGGCCCAAGACAGCGCCCACTGCATAATCACTTGCATCACACATTAGCTCAAAGGGCTCCTTCCAGTCGGGTACTATCATAATCAGTGCAGCAACTAATGATTTCTTGTTCTTCTCAAATGCCTGCAAACAATCATCATCAAATACAAAAGTGGACTCTTTTTTGATTAAATTACACAAGGGTTTAGTGATCTTAGAAAAATCTTTAATAAATCTACGATAAAACCCTAGATGTCCTAGGAAGCTCCTTATTCCTTTGATGTTCTTTGTGGGGGAAGTTTTTTGATTGCAACCACCTTGGATCTATCTACCTCTAATCCCCTAGAAGACACTTTATGTACAAGAACATTGCCATCTTGGACCATAAAGTTACATTTCTCCCAGTGAAGAACTAAGTTCTTTTCCTGGCATCTCTGCAAAACAAGGGATAAGTTGCGTAAACAATGATCAAACGAAGAACCAAATACCGAAAATTCATCCATGAAGACTTCCATTATTTCCTCCACCATATCTGCAAATATGACCATCATGCACCTCTAGAAAGTGACAGGTGCATTGCATAGCCCCAAAGGCATTCTCCTAAAAGTAAATGTGCCATAAGGACATGTGAAAGTAGTCTTCTCCTGATCTTCTAGCGCTATAGCAATTTGGTTATAACCTGAATGATGGATCGTGTATGTTAGTGCCTTCGAAGGCATTTCGCACACAACAACCTTCAATGAGCTTCAATAGCTCGTGTTCAAAGAATATGAAAACCGGTGAATTAAATCGAGTTTGGTTTTAAACCACGCGGAAGAAACTCGAAGTAATCCTTCGTAAAGAAAACTGAAATGTTAAAAGCAATATTTTAACTTGTGTAAACTGACTAACTGAAAGGACACATATTAGTTTTTGCATTCTTGTATTTCGGTTATGGTAACAACTGTAACACGAACACTCTAACTAATCAAAAAAATTTTAAAGCGATAGATAATCAGTTAAATACACAAGATATGTTTATGGATGTTCGGAGACTTCAACTGCTCCTACGTCACCCCTTCTATCTCCACGGATAGGATACACTAGAAGAAATTGATTTATACAACTACATGTACAAGCCCACTCAGCTAGGACTTATCTACTGCCTAAACTGAACTCCTAGCTACAACTGAAAACAACACTTTCAGTCAACACTTATTTAACGTCTATGTGAGAAAGACTACATACACAAGTTTTACGTCTTTGTGCAAGGCTGTTTTGGGTTTTTTGAGAGTGAATGTGTGTGAGAACTGAACAGAAACGTTCTCACACACTGAGGGATAACAGGCTTCTAAACTAAGCAGATAGCACGATGAATAATTCCCTCTGGGCTTAAGTGCTTCTGAAAGCTGATATGCAACTGAGTGTGCCCTTTTCTCTCTAGTATTGTATATGTGATCTCTCTGTTGTTTAAGTCTTAACCGATCTTCTCTTTATATAGGCGAATGAAGCTGATCGTACAGTGAGACTCATTTATTATATCCGTTGCATTTTAATCGGCTTCTTGGACTATGTGTCTCGTCTTTTTGACTATCCATCTGAAGCGTTTTGTCTTTAATGCTCTGATGCAACGTCCATTATTGTCCTTTGACTGGACAATGGCTTTGTACCTTCTCGCACAGCTGGGATCCACTCGAAGGAATCTATCATCGTCCATAACTGAAGGATTCTAACTGATGCTTCGAACTGGTCAGTTTGAACTGATCTTTCAGTTTGGCTGGTGAAATCAGTTGACTCGTCAGTGGAACTGATTTCACACTCGTCCAGTTGGACTGATCAGTTGGGTTTCTTCTTCAGTTGAACACTCTTTTGGCTGGCTAGGCTTCTGGATGCTGCACAACTAAGGTAGATCATTAGTGGAACTAAGGTAGATCATTAGTAAATAACTCGTAGATGATCCTGGATGCTGCACAACTAAGGTAGATCATTAGTAACATAATTAACAAGTTTATTACCATAAAAATCAAGATTGCGAACCTGAAAAATTCCAACACTGAATAAACATCTAAAAAGCAATAATGATAATAACCAACAAGTCTATCAAGAATTTGATCAAAAAAAAGCAGTGGAAAATGATCTTTACATGTGGCATTGTTCATTTTTCTATAATAAATACATACTCGCAAGCCAGTTACAGTACGAGTAGATATTATTTCATCATTTTCATTTCTAACCACAGTCATCCACCCTTTTTAGGCACAACTTGCACATGAGCACCCAACTACTGTCAGAAATAGCATAAATTACACCAGCATTTAACAATTTCAGCACCTCACTTTTTACAACTTCCTTCATCGCTGGATTCAACCTCCTCTGATGATCCACATAAGGAGTATATGACTCCTCCATTAAAAATTTATGCATGCATATAGTAGGGCTAATTCCCCTAATATCAGAAATCGACCATCCTATAGCATTTTTATATTTTCTCAATACTCTCAATAGTTTCTCTTTTTCAGCACATGTAAGAGACGAAGAGATGATTACCGAATATGTCGACTTCTCACCTAAAACTGCACAGCAAATTTGGCTTGGCAGATCCTTCAAGTCAGGGGAAGATGGTTTTACCTCAATTTTCTCATTTAAATTCAACCCCTCAAGCGGTGGATCTTTTCTCTTTTCTTTCTATATAGCCTCAAGAGCCACCTTTTGCTCTTTCACCTCCCAATTATCTTCATCAACAATTCCTGCAGCACCTATCAAACAGCTCTACAAAGGATGCCTAGTTCCTGCACATTCAAGAGACATACATGAGTCTATAACATCAATGCTTTTACAAGTGCTTACCTCATTTAAACTCTTAATGGTGTGATAGATATTAAAAATGATTGCTTCTCCGCCAACTCTCGAGGTGAGTTCACCCTTATGCACATCTATCAATGCCCTTCCAGTCGCCAAGAATGGTCTCCCAAATATTAATGGAGCATCATGATCCTCTTCCATATCTAAAATCACAAAGTCAGCAGGAAAAATAAATTTATGCACTTTTACCAGTACATGCTCAACGATCCCACATGGATACGTGAGACTTCTGTCTGCAAGCTGTAAGGTGATAGTGGTTGGTTTGAACTCTCCAAGCTCCAGTTCCTTGTAAATAGAAAATGACATCAAATTAATACTTGCTCCTAAGTCACATAAAGCTTTACTACATTTAGAACCACCAATAAAGCAAGGAATAGTAAAACTCCCTGGATCTTTTAATTTTTGTGGTAGTTTCTTTTGCAGAATGGCACTACACTCTTCAGTCAGCTTCACTGTGGGGACTCGAACTTAATTCATTTTCTTAATCATTTTTGGGAATAATTAAATCAATTAAGAAAAACAGTGTCTAATTTTTTTTAAAAAAATACGAGAGTACACAACATATGAAATAAATCTTATTTCATTTGCAAGATCAATATCCAGATCTAAGTACAAGTCCTGTACAAAAGTAAACCATAACAACTATTGTTCCGTCACTACATGTCAGGTGATGAAACAGATCTACTTCTAAGTTTGGATCTCCACGCTAATTGTCCTCTCTCATCCTCTTCTTGACCCTGATCCTGTCCCACTTGTTGTCATGCACACATACAAACAAGACAACAACCGGATAACTCCGATGAGAATATAATCCCAGTAAAAATAATGTGTAAATGCAATAATATAAAAACATATGTAAAAGCATAAACAGTCATCAATAACATGTATCAAGTCCGAAACATGAATTGATATAAAACGATCAATCAACTAGTGACTCGTCATCTCCGACTCGACTCATCTCTAATCTAGGGATCCCGGTTCCTGGACATTAATACATAAACCAAATCTCAGCGATAGGAGTCGATATACTCCTAGGCAACATCAATATAATTCAATCATCCAGTGTCTCGGCATATCCGCCAATGACTAGGCATCTCCGCCCATGACTCAATACACGCTTTGCTATAAATCAATAGACTAAGCATATCAATCTCAGGAAATTGTAAACATTAATGCAATAAATAAAGTATGTGGTTTTTTGGAAACCCAAGTCCAATCTGACTCGAGTCGATCTCGCGGTGAACATTGATTTATACATTTCTTTCTATCAATCTGACTTTGTCGAAGTCTCGAACTCAAAGCCTGTCAATACTCAATCTGGCAATGACAATATCGAGGAGTATATTATCAATACACAGCTCAAATCAATACGGGATATAATCAGAACTAAATCAAATTCTGTCTCAACGGCATAACTGGACAATCTCAATATACCCAGCAATACAAATATTAACCGATATCAATCTCAACTCATAATAAATAACAATACCAATTTGATATCATATCCCAATAAAATTCATTCTGAAAATCATAACAATTTCATATCGTTCTTCAATCCTGTTCCGATTATACTATGTCTACTATATCAAGAACATCATATATGAATCATATCCGATTCCTTCAATAACATAATTTCAAATCATATCAAAACGTAGTAAAACTTACGTCCAGTTGAAGCTCTTGTCGATAGAAACACGGTATTGAAGTCAGATCGAAAATCGGATGAACGGATTTGGCACGATCGTAATTCGAAAGCACAAAGAAGCTAAAGCTTTTCCCTTCGATTCTCTGCTGAAATGTCGAAGGAAGAATGAATGATATGTATATATCTTGCATGGTGAGGTCAAGTGGCTTATCTCTTGTGCAACACGTCTCGCACACATGCGCCTAGTCTCGGCAGTTTTCTTCTCGGCAGCTTGCGCATATGCACGACCCATCGTCGTGCATATGCGCGAGGTCCTCTGGAATTGCACTTGGCTCCCCGTACAGCTCGCGCATATGCACGCACACTCTTCGTGCATATGCGCGAGGCCCTCTGCCCATCTCACGTATGTGCGCGGATCAGTGCCGCGCATATGCGCGAGGGGTACTGTTCCTCACACACATTTCATGTATTTTCTCATATTTCCCGGTCTGATCTTTTCTGTCCGTAATTACAGCAAACTATAAATCAATAATCGCAGATTATCCAATAAAAATCTCGGGCATTGCATTTCTCCCCACCTAAGATACGATTTCGTCCCCGAAATCACGTGAAGTCAAATAATATCAATAAGAAGGTATACAGAAGAAGCTAAATAAAAACCCACATCAGTAAAATAACTCTGGGAATCTCTGTCTCATGTCTGATTCAGTCTCCCAGGTAGTTTCTTCAATGCCATGCTGACTCCACTGAATCTTCACAAGTGGAATAGTCTTCGTTCTGAGCTACTTTTCCTTACGATCAAGAATCTGAATCGGTTTCTCAAAGTAACTCATTGTCTCATCCAGCTCGGCCTCATCTGGCTGAATAATATGTGAAGCGTCGGAAATATACTTCCGCAATAACGATACATGAAAGACATCATGTATTCCAGATAAAGAAGGCGGTAAGGCAAGTCGATAGGCACGATCTCCTATCTTCTTGAGAATCTCGTACGGCCCAATATAAAATGGAGATAACTTCCCTTTCTTGCCAAATCTGAAACTCCACGGAAAGGTGAAATATTTAAAAATACTCGGTCTCTTGCCTCAAATACCAATGGTCTACGTCAAACATTGGCATATTTGGCCTGTCTATCTTGAGCTGCCTTCATTCTCTTCTGAATCAGCTTCACTTTCTCTGTCATATCTCTGATCATATCAGGTCCAATCTCAATTACCTCAGAGATATCATCCCAATAAAGAGGAGATCTGCATTTAGTACCGTACAACGTCTCAAAAGGATTCATCTCAATACTTGTCTGATAATTGTTGTTGTACGAAAACTCACAAAGTGGCAATGAATCCTGCCAACTAGTGCTAAAATCAAGTATTACAGATCTAAGCATATCTTCCAATGTCTGGATAGTCCGCTCTGACTGTCCGTCGGTCTATGGATGATATGCGGTACTCAGATGTAACTTCGTACCTAGAGCCTGCTGTAAACTCTGCCAAAAGTGCAAAGTAAACCGAGGATCACGGTCTGATACTATCGACTTCGGCACTCTGTGAAATCTGACCACTTCTCTGACATAGATCTCTACCATCTAGTCATGTCGGTACGTCATCTTGTATGGAATAAAGCATGCGGATTTGGTCAATCTGTCAATCACGACCCAAATCGCATCACAACCTTGGGAGGATCGCGGTAGCTTCGTCACGAAGTCCATGGAAATGTGATCCCATTTCCATTCAGGAATCGAAAAGCTCTGTAACAGTCCTCCTGGTTTCTTTCTTTCTGCTTTTACCTGTTGGCAATTCAGACACTTGGAGACAAATTCAGCGATATCAGCTTTCAACACATTTCCACAAAAACTGTCGTTTCAAATCATTATACATCTTTCTGCCACAAGGATGAATACTGAATCAACTGCTATGCGCTTCTGACAATATCTGTCTTTTCAAATCCGAAACATCTGGCACAACAAGGCGATTATTCACATACAGTACACAATCACGTACCTAATATTCTGATCGATGCCCTGCTGTGACCATCGATATCGAGTTCAGAACATTCTAATCAACTTTCTGAGCCGCTTTAATTCTCAAAATCAGCTCTGGTTCGACTTGAACAGAATATAATCTCAACGGTCTACAATCTGTCTCAAATACTAATCCAGACAAACAACAATCCTCAATCAAATTCGAAACACCAATCGTCGATAATGATAAAGAACATACCTTTCGACTCACTGCATCAGCTGTTGCATTGGATTTCCCCAGATAGTATTTGATTTCACAATCGAAGTCCTTTAGCAAATCGAGCCATCTTCGTTATCTCATATTCAATTCAAACTGTGAAAAAAGATATTTCAGACTTTCGTGATCAGAATAAATCTCAAACTTCTCATCGTAAAGCTAGTGTCGCCATATTTTCCAAGCAAATATAATGGCTACCAATTCAAGATCATGAATTGGGTAGCAAGTCTCATGTGGCTTCAACTGTCTCGAAGCATACGCAATCACATGTATCCGCTGCATCAAAATTGTAGAGCCCAAAATACATGACACGTATTAACCATGCATCTACTTAAATATTAAATCATTTAATTAATTTTAAATGAGTTTATCCATACATGATTATGAAAATTCATTATTTTAAATTATCCATGTTTATTGTGATGCACGTTAAAATGTTTTTCGAGTTTCGTGTTTCAGGCGATTATTCGAGGCGGGACCGGGGAAAAGAGACCGGTGACGAGTTTGGCAAATTCTAAGTGCGGTATTTTATTTTAAGTTGAGGATGGGGTGTTTTAAATAATTTATTAAGCTGTTCGTATCTTTAAAGCCTAATTTATGTATTTAGCGATTTAAGAATTTAAAACTTTTAAAATTAGCATGTTGTGTGTGTTATTTCAATTAAAGGAGAATGTTATAAAATTAATGTGTATTTTACTTCAATTAGGGGAGAGTTAGTGTTTTAATTGATGATTAATTATTTAATTAAGCAATATTTTAATCCCCTAATCTAGCCACACACTCACACTACACGATTTTCACACTTTTACACACACACACACCGATACACACACACTTACACACATTCAGAATTCTATTATTTTGAAAAGAAGCAAAACCTAGGGTTCTTGTTCCTAGAGCAGCCACCCCTCCTCCATCAGATTTCCAGCAAGGTTTTGTTGATTTTATTGCCAGAAATCGTACCACGCTCGTCTCAGGATCAACCTCGCTTTGTTCTCCGCTTCGGTATCGCCGTGTCGGTAAAGTTTATCATCAAAAGGCACGTATAATCTCTCCTTTGTTGCGTCGATCATGTCATATTATGTGTTGTGTTGTTTTACGTGTGAAAATTCATGTATATTTTCATAGTTTGAGCAGTTATATGTTTGGATCGATTTTGAAGGAAAAGTTTTAGATCTAGATCACGTTTTACTGTTCTTATTAAAACTGCGAATTTTCGGTCAAGATTATGGGAAAAATTTTAACGTAGAAACGTAGAACGTTTCGATACCTTCGATTTGATATAAAATTCGAAATTTTGGACAAAAATTGAGGGAGTTATGGCGTTTTTCGTGGGACTGCTCAAACTGCATTTTTAAGAAAAATATGATGTTTATGCGTTCTTGAAGTTTATTTGTTGCAGGCTTCGTTGGGGATCGATGGGTGACCGTTGCTGCGTCTAGGTATGTTTAGTATGTTGTTGGGATGGCTATTGATGTGTCGTTTCATGTCGTTGGGCCCTTGGGAGAACGAGTAGCCGTGTAAACCGTTTTTCTGTCAAAGGTTTTGTTCATGAATTTGATGACCTATATGGGATATGTGGTTGTGATGGGACAATCGTATAGGCTTGAGTCAATAATATAGTAGCCTAAGATGGTCTTGTGGTGTTGATTCGTGGTCCATACAATCGAGTCGAGAGCGTTAAACAAAACATGTACAGAATTTTCGTAACTTCGCTTGTCCCGCAGGTGCACGGACCCGAGTACGGACCCTGGCACATAGTCCGTGTCTTTGCTTTTCCCTTGGTGCGCCATTACGCTGAGTACATGGGCCCTTACACGGACCTTAGCACGGGGTCCGTGCCTCCCCTTTTCCTTCGCACACATTTTACCGAGCCTACACAGACCCAGGGCCGGACCTGGGCACAGGGTCCGTGTCCTTCATATTTTGGGAAAAATTCTATCGTATGCCTTGAGTTTGATGTCATGGTCTAGTACAATGATTTACAATGTCGAGTCATGGGAATTTTAGAACGTCCTAAGGATTTGAATGAACTTGTAAGTAAGTAGGATTGATACGTCTAAGCTATGCAAGTTTAGTATGCAGTTTCATGTTATTATGTGCAGAAGCGACGACCCCGATGGAAGTCCAACGAATCCCTCAACGCCAAGTAAGTATGATGACGTGCAAAAGAAAACATATTAAAGTTTTGAGGTACGCTAATTGCTTTGTGACCAAATGTATGAATGGGTTTGGAAGTCGGTGAACGTGGCCGATGACCTCTTCGCCCCGTTAAACTTGTGAACGGGTTCAGATCGGGATTGGAAAGCGTTAAACTTATGAACATGGACCAATCGACCCGTTAAACTTATGAACAGGGATCTTATGTATGCGGCAGTGGATACGTCCCTGTCAGCCCAGTACTGTGGTGTGTCTGATCAGGCCTTATTATGTTATGGGTCACTTACTTTGAAACATGCCTCTATGCAAAATTATGCTTTAAACGCTCATGTTTATGTTACGAGAATGTTTAAGAAAAGCTCATGTTGATGGCACGTCTATGTTAAGCTCACGATGTTCAGTTTCAAGCATGTTAAATTCAAGTTCAAGTATGTATGTTCTATTTTTAAAGTTGTATGCGGTTTTATTATGTAGTACTCGATATTTCTCAGTTTATACGTGTTGAGTCTTTAGACTCACTAGACTTGATCGATGTAGGTGAGTATGTTGATGAGGAGATAGGAGGTGGCGACCAAGGGACAGGCTTGGACTGAGCGGGAGGCTAACCCGAGGACCACAATGTTTATGTTTTTATGCAAATGTTAATTTACTCTGATTTCATGTTTTGGGGGAAACACTTTGAGCAAACCTTTTGTGAGCAAATTTTATTGAAGTTATTTTGAGCAACCATGTCTTATAGGGGACTTGGTTGAGATATTTTATGGCAAACTTTGAAGGTTATGTTTAAGAAAATTTAAATTTTTCCGCAAATTTTGAACGGTTAAAGTATGGTACGCTAGAGTTGGTATCACAGCAGTGTTCTTATAAAGGGTTATGCCTACTGCCAGTCGCAAGAAGCTCACGAAGTCACACCTCAAGTCTGCAAGCTTTAAAGTTTTGAATTATGTTATGTAGTAAGCATTAAGTCATGATTTCAGCAGGTGCATGTTTTCAGTTCAAACTATGTGCATCTTATGATATTGGTATTATGTACATGCATGTTGGGTTTACGTGTTGGGCAAATGTTAGAACAATATGCCTCCCAGACGTAGGATTGTGCGGGAAGCAGGCGATGAGAATAGGAAAGCCCTGGATGGGGAGAGGGTCACTCCTCCTCGTCCACCCCAGATCTGCAGGCTCAGATGCTTGCAGGGACGGCCCAGTTCTTCTCACAGTTTGCGGGGAACTAGACTACAATAGACACATGGGAGAGGCCCAGACTCGAGGCAGTCTATGAGAGATTTAGGAGGACGAATCCGAAGGATTTTTCGGGGACCACTGACCCGATGATAGCAGAAGGATGGATTATGTCCATCGAGGTAATCTTTGCATTTATGGAGCTACAGGATGCTGACAGAGTTAGATGTGCCACCTTCTTGTTGACTGGAGACGCAAGGCTTTGGTGGGAAAGCGCGTCAGTGTCAGTGAACTTACAAACACTGACGTGGAATGGGTTCAAGGAGGTTTTCTACTCCGAGTACTTCACTGAAGAAGTACGCTCTAGCCTGACCAGGGAGTTCATGTCGCTGCGACAAGGAGACTGCAGCGTGGCAGACTTCGTCAGGAATTTTGAGATTGGGTGTCACTTTGTGCCCCTGATGGCAAATGATGTCCGGGAGAAGATGAGGCATTTTATGGATGGTTTGCGGCCGATCTTGCACAGTGAGGTCAGGGTTGCTGGTCCTACAACTTATACAGTTGCCGTGTCGAGAGCTTTGACGGCAGGGTAGAACCAAAGGGACATTGAGGTCGATAGGCTTGGCAAGAGGCACCTTGTCTTGAGGAATCTTTGTATGTCATTAAGAAACGTAGGATTAAGTGGATATGTGTATTGGAATTAGGTTATCTAAGACTACTTAGGTCGTGTAAGTTTTGATTTCAAGTTTATGGAATAGGTGATCATATGGGGATATTGGGTGAAATAAAAAGGGAATTAGTTGTATTCAACATAGATTACCAATGTCGAATATTAAAATTTTTATCGAATACTAAATCCAAAATCTCTATATGAGGATTCTAGAATTCTGTGCGTTATAAGTGAAGTTGATTTATTAGAATTAGTCCATCATTAACAGGGGAAAAATTATTAAGCTTTATACGTTAGAAAGAATTAAGTATTGAGGATACGTAAAAGTGTGACATTCGTTCGAATGAGGAAGATTTAAGTGTCTTAGGCCTTAACTATAATGTAATAGGGAAGGAAATAGTTTAAGCACGTGTTTGATGCTAGGAAGGTTTTATTATCTAAGCAGAATATCGATATTGTATATTTTGGGATTTTATGGATTAGTGTTATTCGAAATTTAAGATTAGCAGCAATCTTTATTTGGGATGTACTTGTAAACAGCTAAGTTACGTAAGTTAGTGTCGTATGGTAAAGACTCGATTCAAGGATCGTAGGTCAATATTATTACGGGGTTAAGATAAAGTTTAACTTTTGAGTGTAGTACCAAGGATAAAAGTTGATCAGTAACTTTTGGTGCTAAGATTTCTTATATTGAACAGCATAAATGCAAATGTAATAGATCGATGAACATTACGGGTATAGTACAAGGAAGGTAAGATACGATAAGTATGAACCTCCATTTCTAATATTGGGAATTGTGAGAAAAGTCAGAACTCGAGGTCATAGTAAAGTAAAACTAAGACAACCTTCAGAACTAGATTAGGACATTACGATTTCTTAGTGATGCCATTTGGACTGACGAATGCTCCAGCTATTTTCATGGATCTCATGAACCGAGTATTTCAGCCGTTCCTCGATCAATTCGTCATAGTATTCATTGATGACATCCTTATGTACTCGAAGAGCCATGAGGAGCACAGCCAGCACTTGAAGACAGTTTTACAGATTTTGCAGAGTCGCAAGTTATATGCGAAGTTCAGTAAGTGCGAGTTTTGGTTGCAGAAAGTAACGTTTTTGGGGCATATAGTATCTAGCAGTGGAATCGAGGTGGATCCAGTGAAATTAGCAGCTGTCAAGGTATGGGTTGAGCCAAAGAATGCATCTGAAATCCGCAGCTTTTTGGGTTTAGCGGGTTACTACCGAAAGTTCATTCGGGGATTTTCATCCATAGCAGTGCCACTCACTTCACTGACCAAGAAAAAGCCAAATTTGTGTGGAGTGATGAATGTCAGAAGAGCTTCGATACGTTGAAGCAAGCTCTTATTTCTGCGCCTGTTCTAGCCATGCCATCAGGGCAAGGAGACTTTGTGTTATATACCGATGCATCTAAGCTCGGGTTAGGCACAGTATTGATGCAGCAGGGTCGGGTCATAGCTTATGCTTCCAGGCAGTTGAAAGTGCACGAGAAGAACTACCCGACGCATGATCTTGAGTTAGCCGCCGTTGTCTTCGCACTGAAAATTTGGAGACACTACATATACGGTGAGAAATGTCAGATTTTCACCGATCATAAGAGTCTCAAATATTTCTTCACGCAGAAAGAGTTGAATATGAGACAGAGAAGGTGGTTAGAGCTGGTGAAGGATTACAACTGCGAAATTAGCTACCATCCGGGAAAGGCTAATGTTGTCGCAGACGCATTGAGCAGGAAGGTGGCAGTGGTAGCGCAGTTGTCAGTGCAGAGACCTCTTCAGTCTGAGATTCAGATGTTTGGTCTAGAGATTTATCATGAGGGCAGAGCTCCTAGGCTGTCTAATCTGACAGTCGAATCTGATTTGAAAATTTGGAGACACTACCTATACGGCGAGAAATGTCAGATTTTCACCGATCATAAGAGTCTCAAATATTTCTTCACGTAGAAAGAGCTGAATACGAGACAGAGAAGGTGGTTAGAGCTAGTGAAGGATTACGACTGTGAAATTAGCTACCATCCGGGAAAGGCTAATGTTGTCGCAGACGCATTGATCAGGAAGGTGGAAGTGGTAGCGCAGTTGTCAGTGCAGAGACCTCTTCAGTCTGAGATTCAGATATTTGGTCTAGAGATTTATCGTGAGGGCAGAGCTCCTAGGCTGTCTAATCTGACAGTCAAATCTTATTTGCTAGACCGTATCCAGGCAGGACAGTCTTCAGATGAGCAGCTACAGAAATGGAGACTGAAAGATGAGGCCAAGGGCAGTGTTCTTTATACAGTGTCAGATGGGATTGTGAGATACAGAGGTAGAATGTGGGTGCCTAGTGGTGAATAGATCAGACAGGATATTTTGACAGAGGCACACGCATATCCGTATTCTATCCATCCAGGAGGTACCAAGATGTATAAGGATCTCCAGATTTTGTATTGGTGGCCAGGGATGAAGAGAGACATCCGCCAATTTGTGTCAAAATGCCTCACTTGTCAGCAGGTGAAGGCAGAGCATCAGAGGCCAGCAGGGATGCTTAAGCCACTCCCGATCCCAGAGTGGAAATGGGAGAATATTACTATGGATTTGTGGTTGGCTTGCCTAGATCAGTCAGAGGTTTTAATGCTATTTGGGTTATAGTGGACCGACTCACCAAGTCAGCGTATTTCTTGCCAGTGAAGACGACTTTCTCCATGACGCAGTATGCGGAGCTTTATATCAGGGAGATAGTCCGTCTGCATGGATTCCCAGTTTCAATTGTGTCCGACAGGGACCCGAGATTCACATCGTGCTTCTGGAAGAGCTTACATGGAGCCATGGGGACAAAGTTGCTTTTCAGTACAGCTTTTCACCCGCAGATAGATGGCAAGTCTGAGCGAGTTATTCAGATTTTAGAGGACTTGTTGCGAGCGTGTATGATTGATTTTCAGGGAACTTGGGAGTCTAAGATACCTCTAGTGGAATTTACTTACAACAACAGCTTCCAAGCATCTATTGGTATGGCTCCCTATGAGGCGTTGTATGGGAGGAAGTGCAGATCACCAGTTCATTGGGATGAGGTTGGTGAGAGAGCAGCACTTGGTCCAGAAATGGTTCAGCAGACTGCAGACGTGGTGGTCAAAATTCGCGACAGAATGAAGACCGCCCAGAGCCGTCAGAAGAGTTACGCTGATAAGAGGAGGAGAGATCTCGAGTTTGCTGTGGGTGATCACGTATTCGTCAAGATAGCACCCATGAAGGGTGTGATGAGATTTGGGAAGAGAGGCAAGCTGAGTCCGAGATTTATCGGACCTTTCGAGATTCTTGACAGAGTTGGGACATTAGCTTATCGTGTAGCCCTTCCGCCAAATCTGGCCGGGGTACAAGATGTGTTCCATGTCTCGATCCTGAGGAAATATCTGGCTAATCCTTCGCACATTCTGATTTATGAGCTGTTGCAGTTGGTTCCAGACTTGTCTTATGAGGAAAAACCAGCCCAATCCTAGACAGGCTAGAGCGTAGGCTCCGGAACAAAGTGACTAAGATAGTCAAAGTTCGGTGGCTAAACCAATCAATGGAGGAAGCCACTTGGGAGTCAGAGGCCGACATGAGGCTCCGCTACCCGGAGTTGTTTGGTAAGACTTAATTTCGAGGACGAAATTTTTTATAAGTGGGGGAGGAACTGTAGAGCCCAGAATGCAGTACACGTATTAACCATGCATCTACTTAAATATTAAATCATTTAATTAATTTTAAATGAGTTTATCCATACATGATTTATGAAAATGCATTATTTTAAATTATCCATGTTTATTGTGATTCACGTTAAAATGTTTTTCGAGTTTTGAGTTTCAGGCGATTATTCGAGGCGGGACCAGGGAAAAGAGACTGGTGACGAGTTTGGCAAATTCTAAGTGCGGTATTTTATTTTAAGTTGAGGATGGGGTGTTTTAAATAATTTTTTAAGTTGTTCGTATCTTTAAAGCCTAATTTATGTATTTAGCGATTTAAGAATTTAAAACTTTTAAAATTAGCATGTTGTGTGTGTTATTTCAATTAAAGGAGAATGTTATAAAATTAATGTGTATTTTACTTTAATTAGGGGAGAGTTAGTGTTTTAATTGATGATTAAGTATTTAATTAAGCAATATTTTAATCCCCTAATCTAGCCACACACTCACACTACACGACACACACACACCGATACACACACACTAACACACATTCAAATTTCTATTATTTTGAAAAGAAGCAAAACCTATGGTTCTTGTTCCTAGAGCAGCCGCCCCTCCTCCATCAGATTTCCAGCAAGGTTTGTTGATTTTATTGCTAGAAATCGTACCACGCTCGTCCCGCATCAACCTCGCTTCGTTCTCCCCTTCGGTATCGCCGTGTCGGTAAAGTTTATCATCAAAAGGCACGTATAATCTCTCCTTTGCTGCGTCAATCATGTCATATTATGTGTTGCGTTGTTTTACGTGTGAAAATTCATGTATATTGTTCATAGTTTGAGCGGTTATATGTTTGGATCGATTTTGAAGGTAAAGTTTTAGATCTAGATCACGTTTTACTGTTCTTATAAACCTGCGAATTTTCGATCAAGATTTTGGGAACTATTTTAACGCAAAAACGTAGACTTTTCGATACCTTCGATTAATTGAAATTTTTGGACAAAAATTGAGTGAGTAATGGCGTTTTTTGTGGGACTGCTCAAACTGCATTTTTCAGAAAACTATGATGTTGATGCGTTCTTGAAGTTTATTTGTTGCAGGCTTCGTTGGGGATCGATGGGTGACCGTTGCTTCATCTAGGTATTTTTATCATGTTGTTGGGATGGCTATTGATGTGTCGTTTCATGTCGTTGGGCCCTTGGGAAAATGAGTTGCCGTGTAAACCATTTTTCTGTCAAAGGTTTTGTTCATGAGTTTGATGAGCTATTTGGGATATGTGGTTGTGATGGGACAATCGTATAGGCTTGAGTCAATAATATAGTAGCCTAAGATGGTCTTGTGGTGTTGATTCGTGGTCCATACAATCGAGTCGAGAGCGTTAAACAAAACATGTACAGAATTTTCGTAACTTCGCTTGTCCCGCAGGTGCACGGACTCGAGCACGGACCCTGGCATGAAGTCCGTGTCTTTGCTTTTCCCTTGGTGCGCCATTACAGTGAGTACACGGACCCTTACCGGGACTTTAGCACGGGATCCGTGCCTCCCCTTTTCCTACGCACACATTTGTACACGGACCCAGGGCCGGACCAGGGCACGGGATCCGTGTCCTTCATATTTTGGGAAAAATTCTATAGTATGCCTTGAGGTTTGATGTCATGGTCTAGTACAATGATTTACAAGGTTGAGTCATGGGAATTTTAGAACGTCCTAAGCATTTGAATGAACTTGTAAGTAAGTAGGATTGATACGTCTAAGTTATGCAAGTTTAGTATGCAGTTTCATGTTAGTATGTGTAGCAGCGACGACCCCGATTGAAGTCCAACGAATCCCTCAACGCCAAGTAAGTATGATGACATGCAAAAGAAAACATTTTAAAGTTTTGAGGTATGCTAATTGCTTTGTGACCAAATGTCTGAATGGGTTTGGAAGTCGGTGAACGTGGCCGAGGACCTCTCCACCCCGTTAAACTTATGAACGGGTTCAGATCGGGATTGGAAAGCGTTAAACTTATGAACAAGGACCAATCCACCCGTTAAACTTATGAACGGAAATCTTATGTATGCGGCAGTGGATACATCCCTGTCAGCCTAGTACTGTGGTGTGTCTGATCAGGCCTTATTATGTTATGGGTCACTTACTTTGAAACATGCCTCTATAGAATATGCTTTATACGCTCAAGTTTATGTTACGAGAATGTTTAAGAAAAGCTCATGTTGATGGCACGTCTAAGTTGAGCTCACGATGTTCAGTTTCAAGCATGTTAAATTCAAGTTCAAGTATGTATGTTCTTTTTTTAAAGTTGCATGCGGTT
This sequence comes from Primulina eburnea, assembly GCF_022965805.1. NCBI lineage: Eukaryota > Viridiplantae > Streptophyta > Magnoliopsida > Lamiales > Gesneriaceae > Primulina > Primulina eburnea. The sequence continues at coordinate 28,964,953 of NC_133102.1, read as the reverse complement.
TTATTATGTAGTACTCGCTATTTCCCAGTTTATACGTGTTGAGTCTTTAGACTCACTAGACCTGATTGATGCATGTGAGTATGTTGATGAGGAGACAGGAGGTGGCGACCAAGGGGTAGGCTGACTGAGCGGGAGGCTAACCCAAGGACCGCAATGTTTATGTTTTTAAGCAAATGTTAATTTACTCTGATTTCATGTTTTGGGGGAAACACTTTGAGCAAACCTTTTGTGAGCAAATTTTATTGAAGTTATTTTGAGCAACCATGTCTTATGGGGGATTTGGTTGAGATATTTTATGGCAAACTTTGAAGGTTATGTTATGTTTAAGAAAATTTTAAATTTTTCCGCAAATTTTGAATTGTAAAAGTATGGTACGCTACAAAAATACAACCCAATCCCTGTGAGAAGCATCACAGTAAACGACAAAGCCACCAGTACTTGATGGAATCGTCAAGATCGGAGCATTGGTCAGTCTTTTCTTCAACTCAAGAAAACTGGACTCACAGTCTTCTGACCAAAAAAATGGTGCATTCTTCTGAGTCAACTGCGTGATAGGTATAGCAATGCTCGAGAAATCTTTAATAAATCGACGGTAATATCCTGCCAAACCAACAAAACTGCGAATCTCTGGCACTGATGTCGGTCTCGGCCAAGAAATCACGGCCTAAACCTTACTGGGATCAACTGATATACTATCTCCGGATATGATATGACCCAGAAATACAACCTGTCTCAACCTTACTTCACATTTCGACAGTTTTGCATATAATTTCTCAGCCCTTAAAATTCGTAACACAGTTCTCAAATGCTCAGCATGATCAATCATATTCTTCGAATAAATCAAAATATCATCAATGAATATAATCACGAAATAATCGAAATATTTCTAGAATACACGGTTCATCAATCCCATAAACACAGCTGGAGCATTTGTTAAACCGAACGGCATGACAATAAATTCATAATGTCCATACCTGGTTCTGAACGATGTCTTCGAGATATCAGAATCTCTGACTCTCAGCTGATGATATCCAGATATCAAATCGATCTTGGAATATACAGAAGAACCCTGCAACTGATCAAATAAATCATCTATACGAGGCAAGGGATATTTGTTCTTTACCGTCACCTTGTTCAGTTGCCGGTAGTCAATACAGAGTCTCATCGAACCGTCTTCTTTCTCACAAATAGTACAGGAGCACCCCAAAGAGAAACACTCGGTCTGATGTACCCCTTGGTTAGTAAATCTTCCAACTGCCTGCTCTTTAGTTCTTTCAATTCTATCGGTGCCATTCTGTATGGAGCTCTAGAAATCGGAACTGTACCTGGTACCAATTCGATGATGAATTCTATCTCTCGAATCGGAGGCAATCTCGGAATCTCTTCTGAGAAGGCGTCAACAAACTCACACACCACTGGCAAGTCCGCCAATGATGGACTCGATTTCAGTACGTCAACTGAATATACAAGGAACCCCTCTGCTCTTTTCTGCAACAATCGAGTCATAGATAACACAGATATCAAAGGAATTATAGATCTAGAACCCTTACCATAAAATTTCCACTCTTCACCCATTTCAGGTCTGAATCGTACAATCTTGTGGAAACAGTCAACGGTTTCTCTGTACTTGGTCAGCATATGAATACCGATAATATAGTCAAAATCAGACAACCCAAGTACAATACAATCTAACTCAATCCCATGCCCCGTCATACTGTAGCATACAATGTTTAATAGACTTCACTGATATCAAACATGTCCCCAACCGAGAAGAGACAGACACTACAGCAGATAATGACTCAACAGGCAAATCATGCATCAAAGCAAATCACTCAGAAATAAATATATGTGAAGCACCCGTATCTATCAATACATAAGCAAGGTAACCACATAAAGAACAGTTACCTGCAACAACATCGTTTGGTGCTTCCTGAGCCTGCTCCTCTATCAAAGCAAATACTCTAGCCTATTGTCTAGGAGGCTGGCTAACTGTCAGGCTTCCTCCTGGCCTCTGCTGTGACTGGAGTAGTAGTCGGTGGTGGCTGGAAAGAATGAACAGCTGATGATCGTCTATCAGTCTGAGCCATTGATCCAGCTGATTCTGCTCCCTGGGATCCCTAGGAACCTCTCTGTGGACATACTCTCGCAAAATGTCCCAGCTGTCTACAGATACGACAACTACCATTCACTCCTTGGCATTTCTCGGTCGGATGTCTCCCTCCGCAAATCCTGCAGTATGCCCCGGTATAACTCTGGCTCTGTCTGAAACCACTGGAGCTAGAAGAACGGCTGCCAGACTTCTTGAACTGCTTTTCCTCTGGCTTTTAGAAAATCTTTCTTTCCACCACTGCTGCCACTCTCAAATCTGGGAGGTGGTTGCTGTTGTCTCGGTGCTGGGGCAACATATGAAGCTCCTCTCTGTCTCATCAGACCCGCTTCTGCTCCCTTTGCTCTAGTCCAAGGCATCAGCAAAGTTTTTTGGTCGCCCTATGTTTACCAATTTAAAAATCTCAGGATTCAGGCCGTTGATGAACTGATCAGCAACAGCTTCATCATTTTCAGCCACGCGTGGAGCGAATCACAGCAAGGTAGAGAACTTGGCCACATATTCTTCAATATTCAACTGGCCCTGTTGCCGATTTGCAAACTCTGCACCCTTGTCTTTCCTATACAACACTGGGAAAAATCTCTGATAGAACGCAAGTCTTAAAAACCTTCCAGGTAATATTCGTACCTCGATGCTCCAACGCCCTCTTTGTCGTAAATCACCAGTTCTTTGCAACGTCATGCAACTGGTGTCCCATCAATCTGACTCGGCGCTCATCTGTGTAATCCAGCGAGTGAAACAGCATCTCAATATCATCTAACCAACACTCACAGTCAACTGATGTCTCAGTACCCTTCAGAGTCGGCGGTTTGAACGACTGAAACCTCTTCAGTAACGTTTCCATAGGAGTTTCTGTAACATCCATCGGATTAGCCGAAGTACTACCCTGTTCCAGGATTCTTCGAGGATGCATATCTGAATATCAAAAGGATTAGTAACCCAATACAACAAACATGTTTCAGTTCAGTTCCCCCTCCGATCATCTTACTGCTGATCAAGAATCGGTTTAGATTCATTCTCAATAATACATATTACCAAATCAAATCAGATAATTCAGGTAAACATGTATTTCAAAGCAGTAAAACATGATGGAATGCTAGCATGTAAAAGCAAGGAAGAAAGCTCAATCTACCCTGCTCACTAGCTTCTATCTCAGTTTAATGAACATACAGTTCTGGAACCTACTTCTCTGATACCACCTGTGTGGGGACCCGGACGCTAATCATCTTCTTAATCATCGTTGGGATTTAATTATCAATTCAGACAAACAGGGTCTAAAAATTTTCTTTTTTTAAAATACAAGTGCGGAAGGTAATGGCATCTAAATAATATACATATCTGTATAAAAATACATTCCAGTATAAAAGTACAATAATGTACAACAATCTTTCAATTAATCTAAGGTTCAACTACTAAAGTTCAAGTAATAAAACCGAGTCTACAATAAGTCCGAATCACCACTCTAACTCGTCTTCTTGACCACGATCCTGTCCCACCTGTTGTCATGCACACATACAAAACAAGACAACAGCAGGATACTCCGGTGAGAATAAATCCCAGTATAAAACATGGTAAACATGCATATAAACAATTTAAATCATGAAACATGCTATCATGAATAAATTTAAAAGTAATAGATGTCATAATCTATGAAATCAAATCAACAAAAGCATGCAGCTCAAATCAGATAAACATGCAACTCAAATCAAGTCATGTCTAGACTCGACTCAACTCTAATTCTAGGGATCCCGGTGTGAATAAGACGTCAATGGCTGTCACCTACCCTCCCAATCGAGGTGACTGTACGTCTTATTCCTAGACTTCGGTCTGATCTGTATCGACATCTACAATAGGAGTGAATTTTCTCCTAAGCTGCGATATCACCGAACATCTAGAAGTTTGACGGTTCTGTCAAAGACTCTCCTATCTTAAATGCAATGAATATCAATCTATAAACAAAGCATAATCATATCAAAACATAAACAATAATCTAGTATGTGATTTTATTGGGAAACTCAAATTGAATCTCATTTGAGTTATGTCTTCCCGAATATCACATGAATTATACCTTTGTCGTCTTGGTCTGACGAAGACGAAGTATCGAAGTCAAATCTGTCCATATCAAATCTGAAATGACAATATTGAATACACTGTATCAGTGAATAACTCAATTCACAACCTGTTCTGATCAATACTGAACTTAGTACAAAATCTGATCAATATCTGAACAAGATACAATTCAATTCATGTCATCGGTATCACGATATAATCAAAATCATTTCTGAATCTGATAAATCTAAATCAACTGATGTTTCGACGGCATATCAATACAATCTTGTAACCCCGTCAATCTCAACATCACAGATATAATATCAGAATTTATAATCTCAATATATGTACACTCAGAATCAGTACCACACAATCTTGATATCAAATCTTAAATCAAATCTCAGTCAATATCTTTCAAAAATCATAACAATAGTATAAACAGTTTATTCTTTGATCTGACTTCCATTATACAATGTCTACGGTAGCAGAAACACCATATCTGATTCATATTCAATTCTAGCAACATCATATTTTCAAATCATCTCAAAACGTAATAAAACTTACGTCCTCGTATAGCTCGAGTCGAGAGAAACACGATACTGCGTTCGGATTCAAATTCTAATGGACGGATTTCTCGGAATCACGAATTCTATGCTTGAAGAATTCCTTCCCACATTTTCGTCCCTTTTCTGAATTCTGAGGAAATGAACGATTGTATATATATATATATTGCATGCTAAGTAACACATGGCTCATTTTTCAAGTGGCACGCATGACCGCGGGTGCGGTAGCTCAAGGAGCGCGGGTGCGCTCATGCTTCGGCAGCACTTTCATTTTCTGAAATTCGACGACAGCGGGTGCGCTCATGCTTTGGCAGCACTTTCATTTTCTGAAATTCGACGACCGCGGGTGCGCTCTGATTATTACCGTGGGTGCGCTCTGTCTACTATAGCCACACCATGGGTGCGGTGTTGCTACTGTAAAAATACTCCACCTTACTGCCACTCCACCGCGGGTGCGGTCTCTTCCTCACCGCGGGTGCGGTCAATCAATTTTCAAAATTCAAATTTTCTGTCCATGCAACATCTCATAATCTTGTCTTATCAATTATATAATTCTTGGGCATTACATTTCTCCCCCTCTTAGATTTGAGTTCGTCCTCGAACTCATAAGTAATCAATTCAGATATACTAGAAGAAATGTATAATAGAGTTTAAATCAAAACTCAAATATTTGATTCTAGTCTGGAATAAGAATTCACTAAGGGTGTGTTTGGTTGAGTGGATTAAATAAGGATAGATTAATAGTCCAATATTTATCGTTAAAATTTTAAGTTGTTTTAATAATCATTTTGACCCGGTTTAAGATCCAATTTTATGGATAATTATTTGATTAATAAAATTGGATCTTAAACCGGGTCAAAATGATTATTAAAACAACTTAAAATTTTAACGATAAATATTGGACTATTAATCTATCCTTAGTTAATCCACTCAACCAAACACACCCTTATATACTATCATAATACTTCTCCAAATCCTTCTGACAGAATCAATATCGCATTACTGGCTATACAACATCCGTATATGCCAATCTACAGCTCATAACAAATCACTACCATCAGCTGCTATCGAATCTGTTCATCCCCTGTCAAGGATATATTAAGTCTTCAGTCTTGAATACCAATCGTCACCATCCGACGTTGGTATATTATGTCTGTCTGGTCTGAGCTATCTTCAGTCTCTTCTGAATTTGATACATTTTATTTATCATATCTTTGACCGTATCAGATCCTATCTCAGGTATCTCCGAGATATTATCCTCATACCAAGGAAATCGACAGTACTCGCTGTACAATATATCATCTGTAACTATCTCACTATCCATCTGATAATCTGAATACAATTATCGTACAATAATTCACACGATGGAAATATGTCATATCATCTAGTGCTAACATCCATCACTACAGTTCCCTGGATATCTTCCAATATCTGGATAGTATACTCTGGCTATCTGTCAATCAGTGAATAATCTGCGAAATAACTTATGGTATAATCTGCCATAAGTGCAAAATAACTTGACAATCACAATCTGATATAATCTATTTCAAAATTCTATTCAATTTGACCATTTCTCTAACATCGATATTTGTTATCTGGTCATGTTTGTACGTCATCTTGTACAAACTAATAGATATAGATTGAACAATCTGTCAATCATAATCATATCATCTCACGATTTGGAAAGTATTGTAGTGATCTCATTACAAAATTCATCAAAATATACTCCCCATGTCTAGTCAGAAATATACAAATTCTGTAATAAATCTTTTGATCTCTATCTTTCTATCTTCTTTTATTGGCGATTCAGACATTTCAGTATAAATTATGCCAACATTTCAGTACAATTTCCACTATAACTGATTTAATCTGTCTATATCAAAACTGTCTGTCCGAATATTATACATTCTCAATCATCAAACTGAAAACTGAGTTTATTACTGGGTGTTTCTGACACTACCTGTCATTTCAGATTCGAACTATTCGATACAAACAAATCAGTTAATAATATAAATGAAAGAAAAATACCTACCTGGTATTCGGTTCTGACTATCGATATCAAGTTCTGTTATACTATTCTGAAACATTTGACATCACAAGATAATCATTCTCATACAATAAGGATCGCATATCTGCTACTCTGCTCAATACTCTGCTCTGATTATCGAAATCAAGTGCTGAACATTCTGATCAAATTTCTGAACTACTGTAACTCTCAAATTCAGTTCTGCTTCGGTTGTAACCGTATATACTCTCAACGGTTCACAATAATCTGTATCGAACACTTATTCAAAATAACAGTAATATCAAATCAGATTCAGACAATAAATAATCTATACTAATCTAGTAAGTTCAATAAACTTATAAAACTGCAATTTCTGGCAATAATATCAATTCTGATTAACTGATCACATCTTTTGCCTGTCTATATCAACTGCTATATCATCTGCAAATATAATATGCCCCAAACAATAAAATCTATATCAAATACTGTTTTAGAACAATAACAATATTCAAGCAGATACAAAACAACATTCGTATAAGATAATCTGTCAATTCAGACCACAAATAAACTTCTGACATTTCTGACATTTCTGAACTTTTTGATCATTCTGATAGCGGTATCATTCTCAGTCACTGATCATGATCTCAACTGTGGCAAAATCAATCGGTATACTAACTGCAGGTATCGCATATTCTGAATACAATCTGTTTCAAGCAGGATTCATATCTGAATAATTTCTGTATACAATAATCACAGTTCTAAGAGTATTCAATACAATCTTCAGATGTTCGATTCAATCAATCAGATGCTGCAAATATATCAAAATCTCATAGATACAACGAGCATCAAAACATCAGAATATCTCTGAACAAACTGAAACATGCCAAAGAGAAACACTAAGTCGGATGTAACTCCTGGTCGACACTCTTCTACTATTCTTTCAATTCACTCTGTATCATTCTGTACATTCAATATCATTCTGTACTGAATTCTACAATACAACCAATACCTGGTATCGATTTAATTCTGAAATTTATCTTTCTAATATAAAGCAAATCTGCAATCTTATCTGGAAAATCATCAGCCAACTCGTATATCATTGGCAAATCTGCCAATGCTAGGCTCGATTTCAGTACATCTACTGAATACACAAGGATACCCTCTGCTCCTTTCTGTATTAATCGAGTCCCGAGACAACACAGATATCAAAGGAATTCTGAATCTAAAATCCTTACCGTGTAATCTCTACTCATCAGCCATATCTGGTTTGAATCTTACATTATCCTGAAAGGAATCTTTAATAGTTCTGTACTTGTTTAGCATATTAATATCAATAATGCAATCAAATCAGAAACACAAGTACATCATAATCTAACTCAATCTCGTTCTCATCTTACTGTAGTATACAATATTCTACAAAAATCTCTGATATCACTCTTTCTTTCCCAACAAATAGGAGATCAATACTACAGTACAAACAAACCCCACAGATACATCATATCTCCATACAACTCAGTCACAGATAATCATAAGGAATGCATTAGTATATATCAATACATATGCGATGTACTCATAAAAAATAGTACATGTGGTGTGTTCTGGGTCTGTTCCTCAGTCGTTGTCCTCAGACAATTCTGTTCCCTAAAATCTTCGAGAACCTTTCTGGGGACAGACTCTAGCAAAGTGTCCCGGCTGTTTACAAATATTGCATCAACCAGTAACTCCCTGGCATTGCTCTGTGGAATGTCTCCCTCCACAAGTCCTACAATATACCCAGTATAGCTCGGGCTAGAACCACTGGAGCTAGACGAGCCACTTCCTAACTTCTTGAACTGTTTCTTTTGAATTTTCAATGGTTCTTTCTTTTTATCACTACTGCTGCCAATCTCAACTCGGGAAGGCAGTTGTTGGGGACTTGGTGCTGGAAGATCATACGATGCTCCCTGTTGTCCCATCAGAACTGTTTATGCTCTTTTGGCCCTATTCAATGAATCAACAAAACTAATCGATCGTTTCACATTCACCAATGTACGTATCTCTGGATTCAATCCCTGAATGAACTGACTAGATATAGCATCATCATTTCTAGCCACAAGAGGGGCAAAACGTAGTAAGGTGAAGAACTGTGCCAAGTACTCATCAATACTCATCTGACCCTATCTCAGGTTTGCAAACTCTTCACTTCTGTCCTCTCTATACGATACGGGGAAAAATCTTTGATAGAATTCAACCTTGAAAATTTTCCACGTAATCACTGAACGACTCTGTTCTAAGGCTCCTTTGGTTAGTAACCGCCATCTTCTTGCAGTCTCTTGCAACTGGTTCTCAATCAACTTGATTCTACAATCATCTGTGAAATCAAGAAAGTCAAATAACATTTCTGTGTCCTCAAGCCAATTCTCACAATCTGCTGACGTCTCAGTACCCTTCAGAATAGGCGGTTGAAACGACTGAAACCTCTTCAACTTTGTTTCCATCTGAGTTTCGGACATATCTGTCTGTTCATACGAAGTACTACCTCTTTCCGGAATTCTTCGGGGAGGTACATCTGATTACCAAAAACATTAGTAACCCCATACAACAAATCTAGTTTCAATCTTTCTCTGATCATCTTACTACTGATCAAGAATCAAATCTGATTCATACTCAATAATACATAATACCAATTCAAATCAGAAAATCAGGTAACATGTATTTCAATGCAATAACACATAGTCTCATGCTAGCACACATAATGTAAATCAACATTATAATCAAATCACATGCTAGCAATCACATGCAAGGTAAGAAAACTCAATCTACCCCGCTCATTCTCTTCTATCTCAATTTAACTCAGTCTAAAGGATCTATGGCTCTGATACCACCTGTTGTGGGGACCCGGACGCTAATCATCTTCTTAATCATCGTTGGGATTTAATTATCAATTCAGACAAACAGGGTTTAAAAATTTTCTTTTTTTAAAATACAAGTGCGGAAGGTAATGGCATCTAAATAATATACATATCTGTATAAAAATACATTCCAGTATAAAAGTACAATAATGTACAACAATCTTTCAATTAATCTAAGGTTCAACTACTAAAGTTCAAGTAATAAAACCGAGTCTACAATAAGTCCGGAATCACCACTCTAACTCGTCTTCTTGACCCCGATCCTGCCCCACCTGTTGTCATGCACACATACAAAACAAGACAACAGCCGGATACTCCGGTGAGAATAAATCCAAGTATAAAACATGGTAAACATGCATATAAACAATTTAAATCATGAAACATGCTATCATGAATAAATTTAAAAGTAATAGATGTCATAATCTATGAAATCAAATCAACAAAAGCATGCAACTCAAATCAGATAAACATGCAACTCAAATCAAGTCATGTCTAGACTCGACTCAACTCTAATTCTAGGGATCTCGATGTGAATAAGACGTCAATGGCTGTCACCTACCCTCCCAATCGAGGTGACTGTACGTCTTATTCCTACACTTCGGTCTGATCTGTATCGACATCTACAATAGGAGTGAATTTTCTCCTAAGCTGCGATATCACCGAACATCTAGAAGTTTGACGGTTCTGTCAAAGACTCTCCTATCTTAAATGCAATGAATATCAATCTATAAACAAAGCATAATCATATCAAAACATAAACAATAATCTAGTATGTGATTATATTGGGAAACTCAAATTGAATCTCATTTGAGTTATGTCTTCCCGAATATCACATGAATTATACCTTTGTCGTCTTGGTCTGACGAAGACGAAGTATCGAAGTCAAATCTGTCCATATCAAATCTGAAATGACAATATCGAATACACTGTATCAGTGAATAACTCAATTCACAACCTGTTCTGATCAATACTCAACTCAGTACAAAATCTGATCAATATCTGAACAAGATACAATTCAATTCATGTCATCGATATCACGATATAATCAAAATCATTTCTGAATCTGATAAATCTAAATCAACTGATGTTTCGACGGCATATCAATACAGTCTTGTAACCCCATCAATCTCAACATCATAGATATAATATCAGAATTTATAATCTCAATATCTGTACACTCAGAATCAGTACCACACAATCCTGATATCAAATCTTAAATCAAATCTCAGTCAATATCTTTCAAAAATCATAACAATTGTATAAACAGTTTATTCTTTGATCTGACTTCCATTATACAATGTCTACGGTAGCAGAAACACCATATCTGATTCATATTCAATTCTAGCAACATCATATTTTCAAATCATCTCAAAACGTAATAAAACTTACGTCCTCGTATAGCTCGAGTCGAGAGAAACCTGATACTGCGTTCGGATTCAAATTCTAATGGACGGATTTCTCGGAATCACGAATTCTATGCTTGAAGAATTCCTTCCACATTTTCGTCCCTTTTCTGAATTCTGAGGAAATGAACGATTGTATATATATATATATATATATATATATATATATATATATATATATATATATATATATATATATATATATATATATATATATATATTGCATGCTAAGTAACACATGGCTCATTTTTCAAGTGGCACGCATGACCTGCGGGTGCGGTAGCTCAAGGAGCGCGGATGCGCTCATGCTTCGGCAGCACTTTCATTTTCTGAAATTCGACGACCGCGGGTGCGCTCTAATTATTACCGCGGGTGCGCTCTATATACTGTAGCCACACCGCGGGTGCGGTCTGTCTGGCACCGTGGGTGCGGTGTTGCTACTGTAAAAATACTCCACCTTACTACCACTCCACCGCGGGTGCGGTCTCTTCCTCACCGTGGGTGCGGTCCATCAATTTTCAAAATTCAAATTTTCAGTCCATGCAACATCTCATAATCTTGTCTTATCAATTCTATAGTTCTTGGGCATTACAACCTGCTATGGGGATCCGAATCTAATTAATTTTCTTAATAATTTTTGGGAATAATTAAATCAATTAAGATAAACAGAGTCTAAATTTTTTTTTAAAAATACTAGAGTACGCAACATATGAAATAAATCTTATTTCATTTGCAAGATTGATATCCAGATCTAAGTACAAGTTATGTACAAAAGTAAATCATAACAACTAATGTTCATTCACTATATGTCAGGTGATGAAACAGATCTACTTCTAAGTTCGGATCTCCACGCTAACTGTCCTCTCTCATCCTCTTCTTGACCCTGATCTTGTCCCACCTGTTGTCATGCACACATACAAACAAGACAACAGCCGGATAACTCTGATGAGAATATAATCCCAGTAAAAACAATGTGTAAATGCAATCATATAAAAACAAATATAAAAGAATAAACAGTCATCAATAACATGTATCATGTCCGAAACATGAATCGATATAAAACGATCAATCGACTATTGACCCGTCATCTCCGACTCGACTCATCTCTAATCTAGGGATCCCGGTTCCTGGACATTAATACATATACCAAATCTCAGCGATAGGAGTCGATCTAAACCTAGGCAACATCGATATTATTCAATCATCCAGTGTCTCGGCATATCCGCCAAAGACTTGGCATATCCGCCAATGACTAGGCATCTCCGCCCATGACTCAATACACGCTTTGCTATAAATCAATAGACTAAGCATATCAATATCAAGAAATTGCAAACATCAATGCAATAAATAAAGTATATGGTTTTTTGGAAACCCAAGTCCAATCTGACTCGAGTCGATCTCTCGGTTAACATTGATTTATACATTTCTTTCTATCAATCTGACTCTGTCGAAGTCTCGAACTCAAAGCCTGTCAATACTCAATCTGGCAATGACAATATCGAGGAGTATAATATCAATACACCGCTCAAATCAATATTGGATATAATCAGAACTAAATCAAATTGTGTCTCAACGACATAACTGCACAATCTCAATATACCTAGCAATACAAATATTAATCGATATCAATCTCAACTCATAATCAATAACAATACCAATCTGATATCATATCCCAATAAAATTCATTCTGAAAATCATAACAATTTCATACGGTATTCGTTCTTCAATCCTGTTCTGATTATACTATGTCTACTATATTAAGAACATCATATATGAATCATATCCGATTCCTTCAATACCATAATTTCAAATCATATCACAACGTAGTAAAACTTACGTTCAGTTGAAGCTTTCATCGATAGAAACACGGTCTTGAAGTTGGATTGAAAATCGGATGAACGGATTAGGCACGATCGTAATTCGAAATCACAAACAAGCTAAAGCTTTTCCCTTCAATTCTCTGCTGAAATGTTGAAGGAAGAATGAATGATATGCATATATCTTGCATGGTGAGGGCAAGTGGCTTATCTCTTGTGCAACACGTCTCGCACATATGGTCTTGGTAGTTTTTCTTCTCGGCAGCTCGCTCATATGCTCGCCCCATCGCCGCGTGTATGTGCGAGGTCCTCTGGACTTGAACTTGGCTTCCCGCACAGCTCGCGCATATGCGTGCACACTCTTCGCGCATATGCGCGAGGCCCTCTGCCATATCGTGCATGTGCGCGCATCAGTGCCGCGTATATGCGCGAGGGGTACTGTTCCTCGCACACATTTCATGTATTTTCTCGTCTTTCTCGGTCCGATCCTTTCCGTCCATAATTACAGCAAATTATAAATCAATAATCGCAGATTATCAAATGAAAATCCCGAGCATTACATTCACAGTCTCAAACTTTTGCAGCTTCCTCTTCTTAGACATCACATCTTTAATAAATTTTACATAATTCGGCATTTTCTCCAGAGCATCAGCAAATGGTATGTTGATGTGTATCTTCTTGAAAATCTCTAAGAATTTTGCAAACTGATAATCCAAATTCTTCTTTTTGAACCTCTGAGGGTATAGAAGAGTTGGCTTAAATATTGGAGGTTGCTCAACTTCAACTTCAGCTTTGGATCCCTCAGTTTCACCTTCTTAACTGTCTTCTCACTTTCCACTCTCTCTTTGGGACTTTAAACCTCCAATTACTTTCCACTCCTTAAAGTGACTGCCTTGCACTTTTGGGTTAACTTCTGTGTTACAAGGAAATTGTACCATGTTCATCTATCAAAGCGTTGGCCAACTGCCCAATTTGCGTATCCAAAGATTTCATTGTGGCACCCATATTTCCCATGTGAGTCCTCCATATTATCAAGACGAGACTCAGTCCTTGCCATTCTTTTTCCAGACTCGGCAACAAATGTTCCTACCAAATCCTCAAATGAAGGCTTTCCTTCCCAATATGATCTATTGAACCCCGGTGAAGGTTTCAACACTTTTTTATTATTCTCATATGAAAAATTTTCGTGATTTCTCAAACCAGGATGATAAGTGTTAGGGGGAGGGTTACCTCGATATCCTCCAAATCCTCGAAAGTTTCGGTTGTTAATATATTGAGCTTCTTCAAGTAGAGATGGTTCTTCAGCAACAGTCGATGGATCCTCAATTTCCGATGTGCTCACCTTATTCATCGCTGCTATTTGTGTGGTCAATGCAGATACCTGTGCAATGACTGATGTAATAGGGTCCACATCATACACTCCAGTTGTCTTCTTTACTACTGACCTCTCAGATGGCCACTGATAACTGTTTATAGTCATCTGCTCAAGCAAGTCAGAGGATTGCTCAGAAGATTTGGCAAAGATCGTGCCACCAGCTACTGCATCTACTGTTCCCCGTGTTTGCCCATTTAGACCGTTGTAGAATAATTCAATCTGCACCCAGTCTTCAAAGCCATGGTTCGGGCACTTTCTCAACAATTCCTTGTATCTTTCCCATGCCTCGTACAACTGCTCAAAATCAGTCTGCCTGAAAGTGCTAATCTCAATCTTCAACTGTGCAGACTTTGAAGTATTTTGCCAGAAATTTCGTCGCCAGCTCCTGCCATGAAGTGATACTCCCCAAAGGAAGCGATTGGAGCGATCCTCTTGCTTGGTCCCTTAGAGAAAAAGGGAACAAGCTTAATGAAATTATATCATTAGAAACACCATTTATTTTTACTGTGTCAGTGATTTCAAGGAATGTTCTGAGATGTAGATGAGGATCTGTAGTAGCGGCTCCCCCAAACTGGTTCTGTTGAACCATGTTTATCAATGCGGGCTTGAGCTCAAAGTTGTTTGCATTAATAGTCCCTCGTGCTATACCCGAGTAATGAGCATTTAGTACCGGCCTAAAATGATCACTGATGAGTATTGCAGGGGGTGGATTTTCATTATCTCTGTTGTCAGCCATTGCTTGAATCTCTTCTCGCCTTTCTTAATCTTCTTGCGGTTCTTTCAATCTCAGGATCAAAGATAAGCAGGTCTAGATTTTGCGACCTTCGCATGCACCGTCAAACAAAGATAAGAAACGAATCAATGTTTATTGTAATACAATAAAAACAGCTCTGAATTAAAATCCAGACTAATTGGTAACAATACTAATATAAACTTAAAATAAAAACTGCCTATCAACGGCGAAAAAAACTTGTTGCATG
Organism: Primulina eburnea; assembly: GCF_022965805.1. Classification (NCBI taxonomy): domain Eukaryota; kingdom Viridiplantae; phylum Streptophyta; class Magnoliopsida; order Lamiales; family Gesneriaceae; genus Primulina; species Primulina eburnea. The sequence goes on along the minus strand of NC_133102.1, from coordinate 28,949,763 downwards.
TATTCTTGATTGCTCGCAAGCGCATGAAGTCAAGTTATAGTATAATGTATTGTTGAGTACAAGTGTTGATCCCACTAGGAGTGTGTATAAAAAATTATATCAGTGCTTGTAATTAAAATAGTCTCGAATTTTTCTATAAAAATAAATAAAAAGGTTGGTTTGCTTGGAAATAGTGAATCGCAAAATTATTAACTAATCACTGAATTGAGGAAAATAACAAGGACAGAAAATATCTAGAGAAATGATTTCAACAAATTTCCACGATAATATTTTCAGATAAATTTATATTCGTGAATTCCAATTATTTAATATCCAAGAACACTTACTTGTTCTATTCTCTCTCTCCCAAGGGACGAATAAACTGTATCAATCAAACTTTGATTCTAATATTCCTAATTAAAATCTAAGTTTCATGGATAAATGCAAACAATTTTCTTACCTAAGTCTCGCTAAAGTTATACGCCTTCCGAATGAATTAAACATTCAACGATGTGTTTCTAATGATCTATAATCCTAGTCCCTCTCCCGAGTTGTAGAATTAATCAGACAACACATAATTTATGGCCAGTAAATTGCAGTAGAATAAACACAATTAAACGAGAAGGAATTCAGTCATATAAAAACAGAGCCAAAGTATCGCATCCACAAAGATACATTATCCTCTAGAATAGAAAATTAGTTCATGACGAAATCTAAATAAAAACAACGCATGTTCAAAGTTTTGGACATCGAAATACGAGAAAATATAAAAACGAAAGAACATATCACAAATCCGAAGTGTCTTCTCCGTCACCAGATTCGTCGTTCTTTGTGTTTGTGATCTATCTTCGTACTCCGGATCTTCGTCTCATGTTTTCCCCTGCTCTCATGTCTGTTATTTCTCCAAAAGCAGCGTCCCCTTTCTTCTAAACCCTTGTCTTCCTTTTATTATTTGCGTCTGGCCGTAAATCGAGGCCCATTTCTTCTTTTCTCGCCGCCATTAGCACCGCGGCACTGAGTAAGTGGCGACTAGGCGCCCGTCGTTCGTGAGTATAAGCTCCGCGGTGCCTGTCCCTTACCGCCTAGGCACTTCTTGTACGCATCTTGTCGTGCCGCGACGCTGAGCATCAACGCCTAGGCGCCTGTTGATTCAGTGGTCCAGCGATGCGGCGCTTCTTGGGCAGCGCCTAGGCGCTTGTCTTTCGCACAATATAGCGTTGTGGCGCTTGTTGAGGAGCTCCGGCTCTCGTCTTTCGCAGTTTCACGCTCAAAAACACATATGATTGCTCTAAACCATCAACTAGTTGTTTATCCCCTGCACGACACAAAAACAACAAAAACCAAACATAATTCTGTTATAAACCAACATAAAACAGATGGATTAGCATGTAAATTAAGTGCAATTCTTGCACTTATCAGGCTCCCACATCCTCCATCTGTACTTCACAATACCATCAGACATAGTGTAGAGTACACTGCCCTTGGCTTCATTCTTCAGTCTCCATTTCTGCAACTGCTCATCTGAAGCCTGACCTCTACGGATTTGGTAAACCAAAGAAGACTGGACTATTAGATTAGACAGCTTAGGAGCTCTGCCATTAGGTTAAACCTCTAACCCAAATCTCTAAATCTCTGAATGAAGTGATCTATATAATGACAACTGTGCTACGACTGCAACTTTTCTGCTGAAGACATCTGCGACAACATTAGCTTTCTCCGGATGGTAGCAAATCTCACAATCGTAGTCTTTCACTAACTCCAACCACCGTCATTGTCTCTTATTCAATTCTTTATGCGTGAAGAAATACTTGAGACTCTTGTAATCAGTGAATATCTGGCATTTCTCGCCGTACAAATAATTTCTCCAAATCTTCAACGCAAAGAAAACTGCAGCTAACTCAAGATCATGAGTCGTATAATTCTTCTCATGCACTTTCAATTGCCTAGAGGCATAAGCTATAACCCGACCATGCTGCATCAAAACTGCGCCTAACCCGAGTTTAGAAGCATCGGTGTACAACACAAAGTCGCCTTGCCCTGATGGCATGGCTAAACTGGCGCTGTAATAAGAGCTTGCTCCAAATATCAAAGCTCTTCTGGCACTCGACACTCCAAATGAATTTAGCATTCTTCTTAGTCAATGAAGTGAGTGACACTGCTATTGAAGAAAATCCCTGAATAAATTTCCTATAGTAGCATGTTAGGCCTAGGAAACTATAGATCTCTGATGCATTCTTCGGCTCAACCCATTCCTTAACCACTCATACCTTAGCTGGATCCACCTCAATGCCACTACTAAAAATTACATGACCTAAAAACTCTACCTTCTCCAACCAAAATTCACACTTACTGAATTTTGAAAACAACTTGCGACTCTGCAAGACCTGCAAAAATGTACCCAAATCGTGATTGTGCTCCTCATGGCTCATCGAGTAAATGAGAATGTCGTTAATGAACACTATGAATAACTGATCTAGGTAGGAATGGAATACTCGGTTCATCAAGTCCATAAATATCGATGGAGCATTCGTCAGTCCGAATGGCATCACTAAGAACTCGTCATGCCCATATCTAGTCCTGAAGGTTGTCTATGAACATCTTCATCTTTTACCTTTAGCTGATGATACTTTGATTGAAGATCTATCTTAGAGAACACTGTAGCTCCCTGCAACTGATCAAACAAATCCTAGGTCCTTGGAAGTGGGTATTTATTCTTGATCGTTACCTTGTTTAGTTCTCTGTAATCGATACACAACCTCATGCTCCCATCCTTCTTCTTTACGAAGAGTACTGGTGCGCCCCATGGTGAGAAACTAGGGCAGATGAACTCTTTATCTAGGAGCTCCTGAATTTGTTGTTTGAGTTCTAAAATCTCAGCTGGAGCTAAATGGTACGGTGCCTTCGAGATTGGCACGATACGTGGCACAAGGTCTGTAACACTTGTGACTAAAATGCATAATTAGTGCGGAAGCTTTAAAATATAATTTGGAGAAAATGTGTACTTTTAAAAATTTGGGCAGAATTTCCCCGTAAATAAGACATGCCAACTGCCTCAAGCAACACATAAACACATGCAAAAGATTTTCAAACACATCATATACCATTTAATGTAGTATCTACACATATTTTTAATTCAAATACCAAAACAATATTTTCCAAAATAACCAAAAGTTCAACACATCAAAATATCATTCAACCACTATCTCCAAAGTTTGGCATATGCCTTTCTCTCGCTTCGACAACTCAGGAATGATCAGTCTTTCTTAACAATGCCTGCATCACATGATCATAACTCGAATGAGTATAAAACTCAGCAAATGGAATCAATACTAACAAGATACATATATATCATTTTATTGTAAAACATGAAATGTTTAGCCTCAATTTCATTTTGTTGAAAATATTATCCTTCTCATTTCATAAACGTCGAATCATCATTAATATAATCCATCAAGAATCATAATACAACAATACATAGGGATGATATTCATTTAATTGATTAACTGAAGAACTAATAGTTCTTATAAGATAGTTCATTCATTGCTAACCCTCTTCGTAAAAACGAATCGTATAGGAGGGACATGTACCTCTGCATAAAATGCATCTTATAAAAGAGCATATGTTTTCATCGTTAATTGGCCAATTACATTGCGGATTTAGAATTGCCAGAGGCAACACCGCTACTATCACTATCAATCCAATCATTCCATCATATAAAATTTCATTCAGACATTTTATCGAATATCTTTGAGGCATCATATATAGTTTAACTCCTTTCATTCAAAAATGCATATAATTGCACTACCATATATACATAATGAATGGAATTTGAAAGGAGTTAGCATCATAAAATCATCAAAACACATACATATAGGATCATGTCATGCATTTAAGAAATGATTCCACTTACAACACTTGGAGCAATTGGTTTCCTAAACCTTGACGATGATCATTCAACAATAAACCCAGATAATAACCTTAAATGACCATTTAATCCAATACATCAATCACAACTATCATCCCCCAACTTCACCATCTACAATAACTCAAGAACAAGAAGAAAAACCACTTACCTTTGCTCCTTTCACTAAAAAGATGAAGTTCCAACTCCGGATTGAAGATTAATTGCAATGAATGAGAGAAGAATAAGAAGATGAAGAACCCTAGCCTTACACGATAGAGAAGAGAAAAGAAGAGAAGGAAAATGAGGAAAAATGAAGTTTTGATCGATTATATGCCTTAAAATACCCAAAACACGTTTTTAAACTTTTCTGGGCGCCCAGGCGGACGTCTTTTACAGCCTTACCGCAGACCTCTCGGCCAGAAACAGAAAAATTCGAACGTGGCCCACCCGGGCGGACATCTTTTTCCGCTCGGGCGCGCTCTGCGCACAGCTACGTCAAAGATTGCTTTTGAAACGCCTATTCCCTTCAGAATTAGGAAACGTGGTAAACATGAAAGTTGTAGCTCTATGTCTTGGCTTGCATCTCCAATTAGCCTCATGTCATTTGAAGGTCTGAGTAAAAAGTTATGCTCAATCTACCAATATGTGTCAGTACAGGAACAAAAAAACACACGACAAACTTCGGGCGCTTTTGGCTCGTCTTCCCCAATGATTTGAACAAAACTCAAAACATGAAAGTTATAGCTTTATATATTATCTTTCTAATGGAAGTGGCCTCACGTCATTTGGATCATAATACAAAACATTATGCTAAAAACAACAACTATTGCCACATTTTCATACTGTTTCAGCACTTCCATTTCCTATTTGGCTCAATATCAACTTTCTATCTTACCCATCCATTCTCGGCTTCATTCTATATCATTCAATACCATTCATATCATATTTTGAAGCCATAAACCATCACCATTACATCACATATCCCAAACGATCATCATAATAAACCATAAAAGGAATAATGAACATACTTAATCATTATCATTACCTTACATCATAAGCATACGAATGTCTGGGTGTTACAAGGTCAATGGAAAACACGACATCTCTCTCTGGTGGAAGGCCCGTGATGTCATCTGGAAAAACGTCAGGAAAATTCTAACTACTGGTACATCAGATATAGACGGAGTGGCTATGTCAGGCGGTGAAATAATGCTGGCCAAGAAATCCTGACAACCCTTATGAATAAGCCTCTGTGCCTGCATTCAAGAGATCATGCGAGGGAAACTCCTCTATCTAACTGGTTGAAACAGAAACTGCTCCATGCCCAAAGTTCTTACCAACAATGACCTTTTCTGGAAATCAATGAGAACTATGCTATTCGTTAGCCAGTCCATTGTTAGAGTAGGTGCACGTCGAGCCAAGTGTTGGCCGAGTGTTCACAATGAAACTCTATGTATAAACAACTTTATTTTAATAATATTTCAAATTATTATTTTGGCACATCTTTATCTGTATACCCATGTTAGTTGCATAGATAAAGCCCTTGAATATAAAAATAGTAGAAAGAATATGAGATGCTCATATGATGAGCATCATGAAACTCATATTTGGAAAACTGTATATTCTAAACAGTTCCTAGTCGATTCAGCCGCCGCTAAGAAGGATATAGGCCGCTCGAGTTCGAGACAAGTATCTGCGATGTGAGTACCATGTTTCATTGGTAGGGGACATTGTGATGTCCGAGCATGCAGATAGGTGCTCCTAGTAGAGTGCATTGAACAACCCTCTATAAAGGACTTTCCAAGTGGTTCTTACTTATTGTGACACCTTGACCCGTTACAATTAAAATACAGCGGAATTTAAAATTTTCTTACAAATGGAAGGAGTTTCAAAATACATTTCCAAATATATCAAAAGTATCAACATGATCAGTTAAATGATACATTAAAATACAAAACATCATTTTAATGATCATGTACAAAATATTGTTTGCAAAACAAACTACTTCCTTCCAATCTTCGTATGCATATGACCCCAATCCACAATCAACGTCCTGGCCCGTCGCTCTTATCTGCATCACATGAAAATAACTGAAATGAGTATAAAACTCAGCAAGTGGAACTCTTACATAACAATGAACATATCATACTCTGTAAAACATAGCTTTGAAATCATTAAATACCATCAACTCTGAAACATGAATATCATAGCAATAGCAATAACAATGAGATGGTATTTCTCTTTACTCTGGTTGGATTGATATCAATAGTAACTCTGTCTGTGGTGCTTGTATCCCAATCGATATAAACCGATAACTCTGAGGGATATAAGCCTATGGTCGTTGATCAACTAATTGCATGCAATATCTGACTATGTATCTATCAATCCAATAAAACATTTAAACTCTTTATCTTGGCATTTAACAAACACTTTACAAACTCTTCTTTCCTCTTGTATTCCCTTTTCATAATATGAGACATAAAAATGTCCCCAATATACATAGCAATGGAATCAATACATAATCTAGAATCAATTGAAGGGAATAACACAATAAAACCTTTGAAACACAATACATATATAATCATGTGAGCACAAGGGATGAAATTCCACTTACAAACCACAAGAACACCTCAATCTAAGCTCTTGAACAACACCTACAACAACTAATCCATAAATATCACCATCATCAACTCAATGTCCAAGAACTCAAGTCAAATAATCCATTAAACCAACAAATACATCAAACCCAAATCATCTCTCTTCCAAAACCATGAAATAACACAACCAAAAGCTTACCTTAGCTTCCTAGAGCAACCAAGAACTTCGATCTCAACTCGAAACTCCAACTAAATCCAAGAATCAAAGGTAGGAAATGAAAGAAAATGGAGAAAACCCTTGTTCTAAGAGAGAAAAACGAGATTGAGAGGAAAGGGAAAGGTGAAAATGAAGTCAACTCATACAAAAAGGTGCTAAATATCTCGCTCATACCTCAATAATGCATGACCGCGGGTGCGCTCCAACAAGCACCGCGGGTGCGGCATGCTCACGGCACTCCACCAATTTCTGAAATACTCGGACCGCGGGTGCGGCGCTGCACACACCGCGGGTGCGGTCTCAACACCACCGCGGGTGCGGTGATGCCACTGCCCTCCAACAACAAAATTATGAACAGTACACCGCGGGGGCACTCCTACTATGAGCGCGGGTGCACTCTGGTCACGACAATGAACACCACTCATGCAACTAAAATCGATCTGAAACGCTGAAACGAACAACCAACAACAACTATACCTCAAGACAATAATAACCAACAATACTATGGCCCAAAAACACAACTCTAAACATCTAATCAAATAACCCAAATAAACATACAAAACTTAAACCGTACCGTACACCGGGCTCGACTATTACAATCTCCCCTCCTTAAAGGAATTTCGTCCTCGAAGTTGACGTCACTGCACGAACAACTCAGGATAATTCTCTCTCATCTCATCCTCTGGTTCCCACGTAGCCTCTTCGATCAAATGATTCCTCCAAAGGACTTTAACGATGCCGATCTCTTTGTTCCTCAAAACTCTGACTTTGCGATCCAAAATCTGGACCGGAATCTCTTGGTACGTTAAATTCGGCGTCAAGTCCAATGGCTCGTGGCGAAGAACATGGGAAGGATTCGCAATATACTTCCTGAGCATCGATACGTGAAAAACATTGTGGACTCTGTCAAGATCTGGCGGTAGGGCTAACCTGTAGGCTCGATCACCAACTCTGTCCAAAATCTCAAAGGGGCCAATAAATCTCGGACTCAACTTACCCTTCCTGCCAAATCGCATTACACCCTTGAGAGGTGCAATCTTCAAGAACACATGGTCGCCAACCTCAAATTGCAACGGTCTGCGACGAACATCCGCATAACTCTTCTGTCTCGACTGAGCAGTCTTCATCCTCTCACGGATAACAGCAACAACATCGGCTGTCTGTTGGACCAACTCTGGTCCCAACATCTTCCTCTCACCAACCTCATCCCAATACAAGGGAGATCTACACTTCCTACCATAAAGTGCTTCATACGGTGCCATCCCAATCGTCGCTTGATAGCTATTGTTGTACGTGAACTCAACAAGAGGCAATTTGGAATCCCAGCTACCAGAATAATCAATAGTACAAGCTCTGAGCATATCCTCTAGAATCTGAATGACTCTCTCTGACTGACCGTCGCTCTGAGGGTGATAAGCTGTACTGAAAGCTAACCGCGAACCCATAGCTCTGTGCAAACTCTTCCAAAACTCTGAGGTAAATCTAGGGTCACGATCAGACACAAGCGACACAGGGACACCGTGAAGTCTAACAATCTCTGCTATATAATCCTCGGCATACTGGTTCATGGAATACGTCGTCTTGACTGGAAGAAAATGCGCTGACTTGGTCAATCGATCAACGATAACCCAAATGGAATTGAAACCTCTCTGTACTCTGGGAAGACCAGTCACGAAATCCATAGTAATATGCTCCCACTTCCACTGAGGAATCGGCAATGATAGCAATGTCCCAGCAGGTCTCTGATGCTCGATCTTCACCTGCTGACAAGTAAGGCACTGAGAAATGAACATGGCAATATCTTTCTTCATACCTGGCCACCAGTAAAGTCGACGAAGATCCTGATATATCTTGGTGCTACCTGGATGTATCGAATATGGCGCGGTATGAGCCTCTGTCAAGACGTCTCGCCGAATATCATCACCAACGGGAACACAAATACGGCCTCTGAAAGTCAACAAACCATCACCATTCAACGCAAACTCTGAGTTACCCCTCTCCTCAGCTCTAGCTCTCAACTCTGTCAACTGAACATCATCAGTCTGCTCTCTACGGATCATATCCGTCAATGTAGCCCGAATAACCAACGCTGAAAAGCGAGCAATGGTCCCCGGAACTACCAAAGAAATCTCCTCTCTCTGCAAGTCCATCAGCAAAGGTCTCTGAATCAAAGAACCCAAAGAAGAACTCGACTTACGGCTCAAAGCATCAGCCACAACGTTCGCCTTCCCTGGGTGGTAACTGATAGTCACATCATAATCTTTGACAAGCTCTAACCACCTCCTCTACCGCATATTGAGCTCTTTCTGGGAAAACAGATACTTCAAACTCTTGTGGTCTGTGAAGATCTCACACTTTTCGCCATACAAATAATGTCTCCAAATCTTCAAGGCGAAAACCACAGCTGCCAGCTCCAAATCGTGCGTCGGATAATTCTTCTCATAGTCTTTCAACTGGCGAGAAGCATAGGCGATAACCTTAACTCGCTGCATCAGCACTGCACCGAGACCCTTCTTCGACACATCGGTATACACAACGAAATCCTCTGAACCACATGGCAATGAAAGAACATGAGCTGTCGTCAATCTATCCTTCAACTCTTGGAATGAACTTTGGCAATCAATGGACCACTCGAACTTCACAGTCTTCCTCGTCAAATTGGTCAATGGCAAGGCAATCTTGGAGAAATCTGAAATGAAACGACGATAATAACCCGCCAAACCAAGGAAACTGCGTACCTCAGAAACAGTAGTAGGAATAGGCCACTTCTAGACTGCCTCTATCTTCACTGGATCAACAGCTATGCCATCTTTCGAAACAACATGGCCTAGAAAAGAAATCCGATCCAACCAAAATTCACACTTCTTCAACTTGGCAAACAACCTCTTCTCTCTCAACAATCGGAGAACAACTCTGAGACGCTCGGCATGAAGCTCCCTGGTCTTGGAATAGATCAAGATGTCGTCGATGAAGACAATGACAAAGCTATCCAAATAAGGCTTGAACACACGGTTCATCAGGTCCATGAAAACTGAAGGAGCATTGGTCAGACAAAAAGACATCACAAGAAACTCATAATGACCGTACCTGGTCCGGAACGCTGTCTTAAGGATATCAGACTCCATAACCTTCAACTGATAGTAGCCAGACCGAAGATCAATCTTCGAAAATACAGTGGCACCCTGAAGTTGGTCAAATAAATCATCTATCCGTGGCAACGGATACTTGTTCTTGACAGTCACTTTGTTGAGCTCCCTATAGTCGATACACAGCCGCAAAGACCCATCTTTCTTCTTAACGAAAAGAACCGGAGCTCCCCAAGGCGAAGAACTCGGACGAATAAAACCCCTCTCCAATAGATCCTGCAACTGCGTCTTCAACTCCTTCATCTCCGTAGGGGCCATTCGGTACGGAGCCTTAGAAATAGGAACCGTACTTGGAGCTAGATCAATCACAAACTCAACATCTCTATCCGGCGGCAAACCCGGCACATCATCTTCAAACACATCAGCAAACTCCCTCACAACATCAATATCATCAATATTCAACTTAATCATTCTATCCACATCCACAATAGAAGCCAGAAATACATCACAACCTCTATACATCAACTTCTCAGCCTCAAGACAAGAAATAAAAGGAAGGACCAGCGAAGTACCTGCACTGGCGAGAACTCCTCCCTTAATGCTATCATCTGCAAAGGTCACCGTCTTAGCAACGCAATCAATAACAGCACGACAGGTCGAAAGCCAATCCATGCAAAGAATAACATCAAAGGCAACCATCGGGATAACAATCAAATCAGCAAAAACAACTCGCTCCTCAATATGAACAGGGCATGCATAAACAATAGATGTCGGGCACAACACGTCCCCCGAAGGCAAAACAACATTCAACTGGAGGGGAAGAACAGAAGGAACTATACCCAAAGATCTCAAAAACAATTCAGACATAAAAGAATGAGTAGCACCAGTATCAATCAAAGTCGTAGCTACTCTGCCTGAAATCAAAATAGTGCTAGAGATCACAGAAGAATCATGATTAATACCTTCCTTGGTCATCGAAAAGATACGACCCTGCACTCTATCCTTGCTCGCTCCCCTAGGACAATCTTTAGCAATGTGGCCTGCCGTGCCACAACGATAACAAGAATGAGTGCCAAATCTGCACTCTCCTCGGTGATGTCTGCTACACTTAGGACACAAAGGCTTCTGGGGATCAACTGGGACTGACGGTGGTCTAGGATTCGGCTCTATCTTGCCCTTCCCTTTGAAACGATCCTTGCCTCTCTGATTCGATGCCTGGCCTCTCATAACACTAGCTTGATGCCTCTCCTGCCTATCTCTGGCGATCTCCTTCTCGTCTTGCTCGGCCAACAAGGCCTTGGACACGATCTCCTTGAAAGTCACAGCTTTAGACATGTTGATATCCCTCCTGATCTCTGCTCGAAGACCTCGAATGAAGTGAGCGCCTTAGTCTTTGTCGTTAGAAGCAATGTACGGAGCAAATAAACAACCTTCCTCGAACTTGAGAATGTACTCATCAACGTTCAAGCTCCCCTGACGAAGCTCCAGAAACTCAGTCACCTTCCTAGCTCGGAGTGCGTCGGGAAAGTACTTGTCGTAGAACAAATCAGTGAACTCTGACCACTTCAAAGCTGAAACATCGACACCAACCTTAGTGGCATTCCACCAGATACGTGCAGCCTTTACCAACATGAATACTGTTGTTACGCCTTAAACGCATACAAATCTCGAGGATGAGATTAATGTTTTTAATTCTGTAACATATCCCAAAGTTTTTGTTTTGATGATACCAAAACTTGGATTAAAAATGTACTAATGTTTTATAGTGAGGCATGCAGGAAATTAAGAACAAGGTTACGTTCGGAAGATCCGAAATTTGGTTCGGACGTTCCGAAATTGTGCCAATCAGAAGCAAAATAGAAGCTGTTCGGAAGCTGCGAGGAGCAAGTTCGGACGTTCCGACGACTGGATCGGACGTTCCGAACACAAGCAATCAAATCACTTCAATCCGGAGACAAATTGATCTGACTGTTGATTGAGTAGATTTCGGACGCTACGATGGACATGATCGGAAGCTACGAAGTGTTGAAGATTTCAAATCTCCGGAAACGCGGGAATGTTCGGACGGTACGAACTGGAGTTCGGACCTTCCGCAGTTGTTCATACACTGTCTAAAAGAACTGTTCAGAAGAAATGAAGTTTGATCGGTCCCTCCGAAGCATATGTTCGGAACCTACGAAGTCAAGAACGGAAGATCCGAAGTCATTCCAGAATTACGCAAATTGATTTCAATCACATCGGACGTTCCGAAATATAAACAGAAGATCCGAACCTTGGCGTCCAAGACTAGTATAAATAGGCCTTTGAGGATGCATTCTCAATCATCCCACTCCATTCTCTCTTGTCTCTTACAAAGCTTTCTACTATCTCTTGTGTGCGTTGATTAAAAGAGTTGTAATATCAAAAGAGTTGTAGAAAAAGAGTGAAAGTAATACTCTCGAGTGGGTTGTAAAGTTCGTGGCTATCCTTGGAGCCCTCAAGGCCAAGTAGACGCATCGAGGCGTGGTTGTAAAAGCTAGCTTGGAGCTCCTAAAGCCAAGTCGTCATAGTGATACCTCGATCCTCATCGAGAAGGGGAGACGTAGACGATTCTTTGTCGAACTTCCATAAACATCTCTATCCCTCTTTACTTTACGCATTTACTTTACTACGCATTTATTTTACGCACTTACTTTACGCATTCATTTTTATTTGTGATTGTCCCTCAAGTCTTCCGCTTGCAATTTTTGCAAACTCGTTTTAAAAACGCTAAAGGGCCTTAAAGAACCTATTCACCCCCCCTTTAGGTTCTTCAAGTGGTATCAGAGCCTAGTTTTTCAAAATCTTTTAAAATGGCCAATCTAGCAAGCGAGTATGCCCAAGGACAATCCACAAATCGTCCCCCTCTTTTCAATGGTACCAATTACGGATATTGGAAGAATAGAATATCTCTATACATCCAATCCGTCGATTACGACCTTTGGAAAATAACGGTGAAAGGTCCCTATATCCCCATGAAAACGGTGGATGATAAGGAAATTCCTAAGGGAATGGATGACCTCACCAAGGACGATATGAAACTTATCTCTCAAAATGCTAAAGCTATGAATATTCTTCATTGTTCCCTAGATATGAATGAATACAACCGAATCTCGGCTTGCACCTCCGCCAAAGAGATTTGGGACAAATTGGAGATTTGCCACGAGGGAACCAATCAAGTCAAAGAAACGAAGATAGATCTTCTCCAACTCAAGTACGAGACCTTTGAGATGGAACCCAAGGAGGATATCGACACCATGTTCCGGCGGCTCACTCAAATCATCAATGAGCTTGCCCAACTTGGTGAGAACTACCCAACTAAACAAGTGTGGAGGAGAGCCCTTCGAGCACTACCAGCGGAATGGGATGCAAAGCGCACGGCTATCATTGAATCCAACAAGGGAGATGCGGCATCCTACGACCTTGATCAACTTCATGGGACCCTAAAGACCCATGAACTTGAAGTATCTACCCGGAAGGAGACAAAGAAAGATGACGACAAAGTAAAGGCGAAAGGGATCGCCTTGACCAGTCAACTTGAAGATAGCGACGATGAAGAAATGGCACTCCTCACTAGAAAGTTCAAAAGATTCATGCGGAGTTCCAACTTCAACAAGAAGGACAAAAAGATTGAGAAGGAAGTGACCTGCTACAACTGTCAACAAAAGGGTCACTATGCAAACGAGTGTCCCTCCAAGAAGAAGGCCGGCAAAGACAAGAAGAAGGCCCTTCTAGCCACGTGGAGCGACAGCGACAACGAAGAGGAGTCTACCCTATGCTTCATGGCAAAGGAAGATCATCTGACCGACTCGGATGACGACGAGGTACCCTCTTACGATGAATTACTCTCCGCTTACACTAGTATGTACAATAAGGCTAAATCACTTAGAAATGAGAATAAGCAACTTAAAACTGAACTAGAAGCTAGGATGCATGACAACACTAAGCTCAAGACAAACCTAAGAGACTTAGAGAAAGCCTTCAACAAGTTCAATGTGAGTAGCGGTAAACTAGAAAACCTCTTGAGTATGCAAAGGTGTAACTTCGACAAAGGAGGTCTAGGATATGAAAAGAAATCAGTCAACTTCGCTAGTCTTATCGCAAAGGTAAAACTAAGAACTCCACCAACATGCACTTACTGTTGTAAGATAGGCCACATAAGACCTAAATGCAAGAAACTTAGACACCAACACAATAAGAATAGTTATTGGAAATGGATCCCCAAATCCCCAACTACTACTAACCTCAAAGGACCCAAAGAAACGGGTACCAACTATCAAATTGTATCTCAATCTTATAGGGACAAAGGGGAGACAAGTTATCGAGTACTTGGTATCTTGACAGTGGATGCTCTTGACACATGACGGGAGAAAAGAAGCTGCTACAATCCATTCGACCAAAAGAAAAGGGATCGGTGACCTTTGGAGACAACAGCAAAGGGATCATAGAAGGCATCGGCTCAATAGGTATAACTAACTCTACTATTATTGATGATGTACTTCTTGTGAAAGGACTTAAACATAACCTCCTAAGCATTAGTCAATTGTGCGATAGGGGTTATGAAGTCAAATTCACACCACACGATTGCACTGTATCACTCACAACTGACAAATCCATTAGTTTCAAAGGTTATAGAAGTGAAAATGTTTACAAGGTCGATTTAAAGATTTCATCTTTTTCAAAAATAAAAAGCCTTGTAACATTAAATGTTGATGACAACATTCTTTGGCATAGACGACTTGGTCATGTTGGGATGAGCACCATAGAAAAACTTTTAAAACTTGACCTAGTTTCCGGAATGCCAAAGCTGAATTTAAAATTAGATTCTTTTTGTGATGCTTGTCAACTTGGTAAACACACAAAGGAATCTTTCAAAAATAAAAATTTTGTATCCACTTCTATGCCCCTTGAATTACTTCACCTAGATTTATGTGGTCCCTCGAGGACAACTAGTCTAGGAGGTAAATCCTATGCTTTTGTCATTGTGGATGATTTTTCACGTTTTACTTGGACATTGTTTTTAGCCCATAAAAGTGATGCCTTTGATCATTTCAAAATTTTTGTCAAAAAGGTTGAAAATGAGAAAAATCTTTTGATCAAACAAATCCGTAGTGACCACGGAACGGAATTTCAAAATGAAAATTTTTCATTTTTTTGTCAAAACAAAGGCATTGGTCACAACTTTTCTTGTCCTAGAACTCCTCAACAAAACGGTGTCGTTGAGAGGAAGAATAGGACCCTAGTAGAGATTGCAAGGACCATGCTATGTGAGCATTCTCTACCAAAATATTTTTGGGCTGAAGCGATGAGTTCTGCTTGTTACATCATCAATAGCGTATCAATAAGGCCAATTCTCAAGAAAACTCCATACGAACTATGGAGAGGGAGAAAGCCTAACATTTCTTACTTCCGCGCTTTTGGATCAAAATGCTTCATCCACAACAATGGTAAGGACAACCTGGGTAAGTTCGATGCTAAATCGGACAAAGGTATCTTTCTTGGTTACTCTACTTCTAGCAAAGCATATAGAGTCTTTAATAAACGCACTTTACTAGTTGAAGAATCTATACATGTCATATTTGATGAAACTAACCCTTGCTTGCCTAGACCTGTTGTTTCTGATGATGATGATATAGATATCCTTGGCGAAGAGTTGGAGCCCACAAGCCTAGATGATGTTTCTAAAGATCAAGAGGACGCACCTCTTCCGAAGGAGTGGACTACGCACAAGGATCATCCCATGGACCTCATCATTGGTAGCCCATCGAAGGGAGTATCTACTCGCTCCTCTAATATGTGCAATTATCTTGCTTTTCATTCTCACATAGAGCCTAAGAACATAGAAGAAGCTTTACTTGATGATTCTTGGATTATTGCTATGCAAGATGAACTAAATGAATTTAGAAGGAATAAAGTTTGGAATCTTGTACCTAGACCCACTGATAGACCTGTCATAGGAACTAAATGGGTATTTAGGAAAAAGTTAGATGAGCATGGTAATAGAAATAAAGCTAGGCTAGTAGCTAAGGATATAGTCAAGAAGAGGGAATTGATTATGATGAGACTTATGCCCCTGTTGCTAGACTAGAATCCATTCGCATGCTACTTGCTTTTTCTTGCTCTAGAGACTTTAAACTGTTTCAAATGGATGTTAAAAGTGCTTTTCTTAATGGTGATTTGAA
This sequence comes from Primulina eburnea, assembly GCF_022965805.1. NCBI lineage: Eukaryota > Viridiplantae > Streptophyta > Magnoliopsida > Lamiales > Gesneriaceae > Primulina > Primulina eburnea. Next base: position 28,933,780 of record NC_133102.1, on the reverse strand, counting down.
AGAAGAAGTGTATGTTGAGCAACCTGTTGGTTTTGAAGATGTACACTTATCTGATTATGTGTATAAACTTGATAAGGCTTTGTATGGTTTGAAACAAGCTCCTAGAGCTTGGTATGAGAAATTGTCTACTTTCTTGCTGTCTAATGGTTTTTGTAGGGGTAAAGTTGATATTATCCTTGTTTACCTTGACTAAAGATAATGATTTGCTGATAGTACAAATATATGTAGATGATATTATTTTTGGTGCTACTAATGAACACTTGTGTAGAGATTTTTCTAAGCTTATGCATGATCACTTTGAGATGAGCATGATGGGCGAGCTCAACTACTTCCTTGGTCTCCAAATCAAGCAATGCAAGGATGGTTTCTTTGTCAACCAAGGGAAGTACATCAAGGAGATGCTCAAAAAGATTGGGATGGAGTCTTCCAAAGCCTCATCCACACCTATGAGCACGACAGTCAGACTCGACAAAGATGAGGGAGGTAAACCTGTTGACCAAAAGTTATTTCGTAGCATGATTGGCTCCCTACTCTATGCGACTGCTAGTAGACCTGACATTATGTTTAGTGTTTGCTTGTGTGCACGATTTCAATCATGTCCAAAGGAATCACACTTATTCGCCTTAAAACGCATTTTCAAATATCTTTCAAATACTCCAAATCTCGGATTATGGTATTCTAAGAACTCATTTTTCGATTTAAAAGCTTACTGTGATGCCGACTTTGGAGGATATAAGGTGGATAGAAAGAGCACTAGTGGTACTTGTTTCTTTTTGGGAAATTGCTTGGTGTCATGGTTTTCTAAAAAGCAAAACTGTGTTGCACTTTCAACGACCGAGGCCGAGTATATGGCTGCCGGTAGTTGTTGTGCACAAATTCTTTGGATGAAGTATCAATTACTCGACTATGGTGTTACTTTTTCAAAAATTCCAATCTTTTGTGATAATACAAGCACCATATGTCTAACAAAGAATCCAGTTCAACATTCTCGTACAAAACATATTGACATTCGACATCATTTTATTCGTGATCACATTGAGCAAAATGATGTTGAACTTCACTATGTTGACACCAAGAATCAAATTGCTGATATTTTTACAAAACCACTAGATGAATCTACTTTTACTCGTTTGCGTGGTGAACTTGGCATGATTGAGTTGTAAACATTAGTCAAATACTCTCGTACATATTTGTTAAATTGAGGGGGAGTATTATTAATGTGAGCATTATAATGTCGGATAATACAAATTAATTGTATTTATCCATAATTATGGCTCAACATTCTTTTATGTGCTAAATATTTTAAATTTTAGGTGTTCCTCATCTTGGCTACTTCGGAATCACCGTTCCTTATTCGGATGCTTCGTTTCACTTCGGATCCACCGAACGTGTTCGGATCGTTCGAGGATGCGGATTCTTAGCTTATGTTTTTGTTATCTTTATGCATCATTGTATAAAAGACTTGCATTTATTAGTGGATATTTTACCTGTTTATTTGTCTCTCTTATAGCTTATGTCTTTTTGATTATCGCAAAAAGGGGGAGAATTTATTTGGTTAAAATTGCTATTAATTCAACCTCTTAGACTTGTTATTTGATTAAGGGGGAGTTATTTAATAACCATTAGATTATGTTGATTATTGTTTCTCAATTTTTAACCAAGTTTTGTGATCATCAAAAAGGGGGAGATTGTTACGCCTTAAACGCATACAAATCTCGAGGATGAGATTAATGTTTTTAATGCTGTAACATATCCCAAAGTTTTTGTTTTGATGATACCAAAACTTGGATTAAAAATGTACTAATGTTTTATATTGAGGCATGCAGGAAATTAAGAACAAGGTTACGTTCGGAAGATCCGAAATTTGGTTCGGACGTTCGAAATTGTGCCAATCAGAAGCAAAATAGAAGCTGTTCGGAAGCTGCGAGGAGCAAGTTCGGACGTTCCGACGACTGGATCGGACGTTCCGAACACAAGCAATCAAATCACTTCAATCCGGAGACAAATTGATCTGACTGTTGATTGAGTAGATTTCGGACGCTACGATAGACATGATCGGAAGCTACGAAGTGTTGAAGATTTCAAATCTCCGGAAACGCGGGAATGTTCGGACGGTACGAACTGGAGTTCGGACCTTCCGAAGTTGTTCATACACTGTCTAAAAGAACTGTTCAGAAGAAACGAAGTTTGATCGGTCCCTCCGAAGCATATGTTCGGACCCTACGAAGTCAAGAACGGAAGATCCGAAGTCATTCCAGAATTACGCAAATTGATTTCAATCACATCGGACGTTCCGAAGTATAAACAGAAGATCCGAACCTTGGCGTCCAAGACTAGTATAAATAGGCCTTTGAGGATGCATTCTCAATCATCCCACTCCATTCTCTCTTGTCTCTTACAAAGCTTTCTACTATCTCTTGTGTGCGTTGATTAAAAGAGTTGTAATATCAAAAGAGTTGTAGAAAAAGAGTGAAAGTAATACTCTCGAGTGGGTTGTAAAGTTCGTGGCTATCCTTGGAGCCCTCAAGGCCAAGTAGACGCATCGAGGCGTGGTTGTAAAAGCTAGCTTGGAGCTCCTAAAGCCAAGTCGTCATAGTGATACCTCGATCCTCATCGAGAAGGGGAGACGTAGACGATTCTTCGTCGAACTTCCATAAACATCTATATCCCTCTTTACTTTACGCATTTACTTTACTACGCATTTATTTTACGCACTTACTTTACGCATTCATTTTTATTTGTGATTGTCCCTCAAGTCTTCCGCTTGCAATTTTTGCAAACTCGTTTTAAAAACGCTAAAGGGCCTTAAAGAACCTATTCACCCCCCCTTTAGGTTCTTCAACTGCACAGCTGATCCTGTCTTTGTCTTCGTACTGGAGATGATCGAAGATAGCTTCAAGAGCTTTGATCCACTCTACAGCAACTAACGGATCAGTGCTCCCTGCATACTCTGGCGGATCCATCCTCTTAAAAGCAGAAAAGACGGCATCAGTGCCAACTGCCTGAGCTACTTGGCCTCTCACTTGGCCTCTACCCTGACATGTTCCTTGCAATCGAAGCAGCTGCTGAATCTGCTCGCTATGGACTTTGGCCTGCTCTTTAAGCAACTTGCCGAACTCTTCGACAACTCTCGAGGAAGAACTATCCTCACCCTCTACAGCTTTCCTCTTAGGATGCATACTCTACAATGTGCTCACAAAAGACATATCAATAGATAACAATGGATAGATGCAAAGAAAACATACCCGGACAGTCGAAAGTAGACGAAGTCATATGCATTGGTCCGAAGAACGGTGCTCTGATACCACTAAATGTGACACCTTGACCCGTTACAATTAAAATACAGCGGAATTTAAAATATTCTTACAAATGGAAGGAGTTTCAAAATACATTTCCAAATATCATCAAAAGTATCAACATGATCAACTAAATGATACATCAAAATACAAAACATCATTTTAATGATCATGTACAAAATATTGTTTGCAAAACAAACTACTTCCTTCCAATCTTCGTATGCATATGACCCCAATCCACAGTCAACGTCCTGGTCCTTCGCTCTTATCTGCATCACATGAAAATAACTGAAATGAGTATAAAACTCAGCAAGTGGAACTCTTACATAACAATGAACATATCATACTCTGTAAAACATAGCTTTGAAATCATTAAATACCATCAACTCTGAAACATGAATATCATAGCAATAGCAATAACAATGAGATGGTATTTCTCTTTACTCTGGTTGGATTGATATCAATAGTAACTCTGTCTGTGGTGCTCGTATCCCAATCGATATAAACCGATAACTCTGAGGGATATAAGCCTATGGTCGTTGATCAACTAATTGCATGCAATCTCTGACTATGTATCTATCAATCCAATAAAACATTTAAACTCTTTATCTTGGCATTTAACAAACACTTTACAAACTCTTCTTTCCTCTTGTATTCCCTTTTCATAATATGAGACATAAAAATGTCCCCAATATACATAGCAATGGAATCAATACATAATCTAGAATCAATTGAAGGGAAGAACACAATAAAACCTTTGAAACACAATACATATATAATCATGTGAGCACAAGGGATGAAATTCCACTTACAAACCACAAGAACACCTCAATCTAAGCTCTTGAACAACACCTACAACAACTAATCCATAAATATCACCATCATCAACTCAATGTCCAAGAACTCAAGTCAAATAATCCATTAAACCAACAAATACATCAAACCCAAATCATCTCTCTTCCAAAACCATGAAATAACACAACCAAAAGCTTACCTTAGCTTCCTAGAGCAACCAAGAACTTCGATCTCAACTCGAAACTCCAACTAAATCCAAGAATCAATGGTAGGAAATGAAAGAAAATGGAGAAAACCCTTGTTCTAAGAGAGAAAAACGAGATTGAGAGGAAAGGGAAAGGTGAAAATGAAGTCAACTCATCCAAAAAGGTGCTAAATATCTCGCCCATACCTCAATAATGCATGACCGCGGGTGCGCTCCAACAAGCACCGCGGGTGCGGCATGCTCACTGTACTCCACCAATTTCTGAAATACTCGGACCGCGGGTGCGGCGCTGCACACACCGCGGGTGCGGTCTCAACACCACCGCGGGTGCGGTGATGCCACGGCCCTCCAACAACAAAATTATGAACAGTACACCGCGGGGGCACTCCTACTATGAGCACGGGTGCACTCTGGTCACGGCAATGAACACCACTCATGCAACTAAAATCGATCCGAAACGCTGAAACGAACAACCAACAACAACTACACCTCAAGACAATAATAACCAACAATACTATGGCCCAAAAACACAACTCTAAACATCTAATCAAATAACCCAAATAAACATACAAAACTTAAACCGTACCGTACACCGGGCTCGGCTATTACATTTATCGAGTGAAAACGTCCTAGTTTATGGTTGTACAAAATTAGTCCTTATGACCCGGGACGACATTGAGACTCTATGTGCTAGCATTACACTTTGACTTGTTTACCGACTCTCAAGGGGTCATCAGGTGGCAAGGTTGGGTGTTTTGTCAAAACATATAGGAGTCGATGCATTGTAGTCGGGGATTCACCGCTTACCTTTGGGTATGGATATCCTATGTGTATGTAGTATGAAATCTCTGATCAGAGTACGGTGGCAATTATGAAAGGGGTTTCATAGATTACACCGTCGATGCAACTACAACATGACACATAGTATCGATTCATTGACAACTCTTGATATACCAATGGTTGTCGAATTGGTCATGATATATGAGTTGAAGGGAACGTACTGTACGCTAACCATAATTGAATGGTTCTTGCAGGCACTATCATTTGATACCTAGGGAATCATGTAAGCGATGCTGCTAGGCGTTTAACATGGTTGGTTGGGTACTATCAGACTTGAGTTATGACGTTCTTATTATAAAAGAGTTGATAAGTAAGAATTGAGCAATTGGGGTATGCTCAAATAAGGACATGTTTAGTCCAAATCACATGGAGATGTGAACTCACGGCTAGTTGTATCAATGAACCATTGAGGGTCACACAAGTGCTAACTTTCTAGATCCCGTTGAGAAGTAAAATATTTCAATGTGTTGAACGGCTTATAAAGGAGTTTATAAGCGTAAATAAAAATAGAAGTATGACTTCTATAAGGAGAATGTAACTTTTAATTTGAGGAAGTGTTCTTAAATTAAAAGTTGGCCAAACAAGTAATGTATTTGAAAATTATGATTTTCATATACATTATTATGGAATGAATTAAATTAACTCAAGTGTTTAATTAATTAAACACTAGTGGACCTAGTAGAGTCTAAATAATTAAATTAATTCAAGTGTTGGATTAATTAAACACCCATAGATCTTGTAGAGCCCAATTAGAAATAATTATTAAACTAGTGGGCTTGAGTAAAATCAAGTAAAGTTTAAATGGACTCAAATGTGTTTGAGACATTTATATTAAAGTCCATGGGCCTTGTAATTGTTTCAAGCCCAAGTAGAAGGCATGCAAGGGAGGTGAAGGGTTGGAGGCAACTTTTTCAATATCCAAGGCATAACATACAAATTTTTGCTTCAACTTTCTCCACAACCAAGAAAAACACTCCTCCTTCTCTCCTCCCCTCACCATGAACGAAATTTTCATGTCATTCTTCACCATTTTTGCTTCTTCAATTGTTGATGAAAGCACATACTTCTCAAAGAAAAATGCTCTAATTTTACAAGTGCAAAATTAGAGTGGATCTACCTTGTTAGTGGTGGACCTAATTTTGAAGGAAGGATTCCAAAAGCAAGGTGAAGCTTGTAGATTGTCTACCATCAAAATCTAAGTTGTTTACAACTTAGTTGGAGCCATAATCAATCCTTGTGATTGATAGGTACATTTCTAAACACTCTATGTATGACATATTTTGGTGTTTTTTGTATTTGCTACAAACTAGTATTGAGGTGCTCGAATTTTTCCTTTAAAAATCGAAAATTTTGTTGCTTCCGTTGCGAATTCGGGCACCTAAAATAGATCCCTTTCAAGTGGTATCATGAGCTAAGGATACTATATTTTGTGTAGCATTTACATAATATTGTATTGAGGTCGATTTCTAACCGCATGAGAAGAATTTTTGCAACAAAATCAAGGCCGGCTTTTGGGGATTTTGGGGCAGCAAGTTGCTGCCCATTTCGGGCAGCTGGGGCTGCCCGAGGGGCTGCCCGAACAGCCCCAACTTTTATGGCCCGTTCCCACCCCCATAAGATATATCCCTATTTGTCATGGATATTTATTTGTAAATATTAGTATAGTGGAAGATCAAGATTGGAAGATGGTGGCCTTGATGATTATGAAGACCGAAGACATGTAAATATTAGAAGCATATGTAATAGTTTCATTTGCATCCCATGTATTTCCCTAGGATTGGACCTAGGCCCGTTCCCACCCCCATGAGATGTATCCCTATTTTCCATGGATATTTATTTGTAAATATTAGTGTACTGGAAGATCAAGATTGGAAGATGGTGGCCTTGATGATTATGAAGATCGAAGACATGTATATATTCAAAGCATATGTAATAGTTGCATTTGCATCCCATGCATTTCCCTAGGATTGGACCTAGGCCCGTGCTTAGCTCACACGAGCCGTTAGTTTTGGGGCGATTGATCATCCTTGTTTTGTTTACTGTTTATAATATATGCATGATATGTTATAAATAATGAGTATGTGCGTTATTATTATGATAATAACAAAGTTACATGAATCCGGCAAACATACGATCAAACATGGCGAGCTTTTAAATAAAATTAATGATGAGACCTTTCAAAATTAAAAACCCTCATTTTGAATAAGATTCAAAATTAATATGAAGCCCGAAAAGGGGAATTATATATTTGTTTATAATTTCCATGTCTTCCATCAACAATGGGTGCATGATGAACGCTACCCGTGCTCGGGTCTCGGCTCATATTATTGGGGGGGCCCTGGGTACCGAAAAACTGTGACATCCATTGACATGGTGATGTGAACTACGTGGAACTCCCATGATTTTGGCTCATATTATTGAGGGAACTCATGGCGACCGTCCATTAAGGTTCAACATCGACGGGTAAGGATTGACACGTAAAGATGAACGACATCATATTATTGGGTCCTAATCAAGCGTGAGACAAAAGTTTACGTATAGGGTTGCATGGTGATGCAATTGGAAACTACCTTTTAGGAATTGTGATTGGCTGATATTATTCGGGATCATAATTTGCTAATTGGACCTTGCGTACCTACTGAGGAAAGGAGTTTCCAGTTTTCACTAGAGGGTAGTGAAAGATATCAAAACAGTGGGAGTAAAAATTTATGAAGTAAAAGTCCATACGTCATATCTTACTAAATATTTTAAAATAGTCATTAACATTTATCTGTTTACTTTTCAATACTTTTTGACAATGTCTTCGAGTCGCAATCCGCTCTTTGTAATACTCGATAAACACGTATTAACCAGGCCTAATTATCTCAATTGGCTAAGAAATCTGAAAATCGTCCTGAATTCGGAAAGGATAGCATATGCACTTACTAAGTCGTCCCCTGTTGAGGCTCCGACTGACTGCACTCCTGAGGAATTGCAGACTTACAAGGAATGGTGCGACCATGCCTTGAAAGCCACGTGTTATATGCAGGCTTCTTTCACTGATGAGAAGTCGGTTCTTTATGTTGGTTCTTCATCTGGTACGAAAACTGATTCACGTGGGAAGGAAAAGAAGCGTTCTTTCCAACGTCCCAAGAAGAACGTGCCCTTGAAGAGGCAATCTCAGAGTCCCGTTGTGGTAGCTACACCAGTTAAAGCTGACAAGACTGTTGACATGTGTCACTACTGCAAGAAGCCTGGACATTGGAGGCGTAATTGCAGGGAATATCTTGCCCAGAAGAGTTCTGGAAACATTATGTTCTAAATTGAATTAAACATTTCAATTAACTCTACTTTTTGGGTATTGGATACCGGTTGTGACTCACATCTCTGTAATGAGTTACAAATGATGGGAAGAAGTAGGAGACTTAGGGAAGGTGAGACCTTCTTGAGGTTGGGCAATGGAGCAAGAGTTGCTGCCAAGGCCGTGGTAAATGTTTACTTATTGTTGAACAATGATTTTAAGTTGATTTTAAGAGATGTTTTGTTTGTACCTGATTTGGTGAAAAACATTATTTCTATTTCTATAATTGATAAAAATAGATATTCTTGTTTATTTAGCAAATATGTTTGCAACATTTACAAGAATGAATGTTTAATTGATACTGGAGAACTTGAAAACGATCTCTATAACTTAAAATTGAAAGATATTCCACTGAACAATGTCCAAGCAAAAATAACAACAAACAAGCGAAAACAAGATACTCTAAATTCGGCACAATTAGGGCATGCTCGATAAGGTCATATTTCCCTAAGAAGGATGAACAAGCTAGTGGGAGTAGGCATGTTTGATATGTCTGATATTAATGCTCTCACGACTTGTGAATCTTGTCTAAAAGGAAAGATGTGGGGACCCGGACGCTGATCTTTTCTTAATTATCTTTGGGATTTAATTATCAATTCAGATAAAACAGGGTCTAAAAATTTTTCTTTTTAAAATACAAGTGCGGAAGGTAATGGCATCTACGTAATATACATATCTGTATAAAATTACGTTTCAGTACAAAAATACAATAATGTACAATAGTCTCTTAATTAATCTAAGGTTCGACTACTAAAGTTCAAGTAATAAAACCTATCTATATCCAAGTCCGGAATCACCACGCTAAACTCGTCTTCTCTCATCATCTTCTCGACCCCGATCTTGCCCCACCTATTGTCATGCACACATACAAAACAAGACAACAGCCGGATACTCCGGTGAGAATAAATCCCAGTATAAAACATGGTAAGCATGTATAGAAACAATCTAAATCATAAAACATGCTATCATGATCATATCCAAAAGTAATAGATTTCATAATCTATAAAATCAAATCAAAATAAGCATGCAACTCAATTCAGATAAACATGCAGTTTAATCAAATCATAAACATATGCTATCATGACTGAAAGCAATAAAGATGGGTTTCATAGTCTATGATACCACATCCATAAACACATGCAGTTCTAGTCAAATCATGTCTAGACTCGACTCAACTATACCTCTAGGGATCCCGTTGTGAATAAGACGATCTATCACCTACTCTCCAATCGGGGTGACGGTACATCTTATTCCTAGACTTCGGTCTGATCTATATCCACATCTACAATAGGAGAGTGAATCTTCCCCTAAGCCGTGATACCACCGAACGTCTAGAAGTTTGACTGTTTCTGTCAGACTCTCCTATCTTAAATGCAATGCATATAAATCTATAAACATAGCAGTAGCATATCAGCATATAAACAAAGCATATTCATATCAGAATATAACAATAATCTAGTATGTGATTTTGTTGGGAAACTCAAATAGGATCTTATTTGAGTTATATATTCCCGTATATCACATGAATTATACCTTTGTCGTCCCGGTCTGACGAAGACGATGATCTGTATTCAAATCTGTCCATATCAATCTGAAATGACAATATCGAATACGCTGTGTCAGTGAATAATTCAATACACAATCTGTTCTGATCAATACTCCACTCAGTACATAATCTGATCAATATCTGAACAAGACACAATTCAATTCATATCATTGACATCACAATATAATCGAAATCATATCTGAATCTGATCAATCTAAATCACTACTGAATCTGGTCAATATCAATCTACTGATGTTTCGGCGGCATAGCAATACAATCTGAATAACCCCGTCAATCTGAACATCACAAATATAATTCTAGAACCCGTAATCAATACTGACATAACTCCTAATCTCAACTATAACACAAATATGATATCAAATCTCTGTCAATATCTTTCGAAAATCATAACAATTACAGAAACATTATGTTCTTTAATCTGACTTCAATTCTATTATGTCTACGGTAGCAGAAACATCATATCTGAATTACATGCAATTCTAGCAACATCATATTCTCAAAACATCTCAAAACGCAATGAAACTTACGTCCATGTGTAGCTTGTGTCACGAGGAACTCAGAACTAAAGTCGGATTTAAATTCTGCTAAACGGTTCTTGCACAATCGAAATCTAAAGGCGTGGGAACTTTAGGGAGGATTTCTCGTGCCTTGTTGCTGAGTTTTCTGAAGAAATAACGTGTCAAGCCCTTATTTATATATATATATATATTGCATGCAACTCTGGAAACGTGGCCTTATTCTTCAAGCTCCACGCATGACCGCGGGTGCGGTCATGACATGTACCGCGGGTGCGCTCGTGCATTGTCGTATTTATCATTTTCTGAAATTCAAGACCGCGGGTGCGGTACATCTTAGACCGCGGGTGCGGTACCACACCGCGGGTACGGTCTTGTTCTTACCGCGGGTGCGGTCTTGCTTCGAATAAATTTGCCAACTTTCTGTCCATGCACCGCGGGTGCGGTCTTGTCTGGCACCGCGGGTGCGGTCTTACATTTTCCAGAATTTCTCATTTTTCCATCCTTGCAACACTTTATAATCTTGTTTTATCAATTCTATAATTCTTGGGCATTACATTTCTCCCCCTCTTAGATCTGAGTTCGTCCCCGAACTCATAAGAAATCAATTCAGATATACGAGAAGAAATGTATACTAGAGTTAAAATCAAAACTCAAATCCCTGATCCCCATCTGGAATACGAATTCATGAAGTATAACATCATAATACTTCTAAACTAACTCTGATAGAATCAATCTTGCCATGTTGGTTATACAACATCCGTATAGACCAATCACAGTTTATAGCAAAACAATACCAGCAGTTGTTATCTAACCTGTTTATCGCAATCAAGGACATCTACCATCATCAGCGTCATATACCAATCGTCATCATCCGACGTTGGTTTCTTAAATCTGTTCAGTCTGAACTATCTTCATCTTCTTTCGAATTTTCTTCAAAAGAAATCTATAGTATTCACTGTATACTGTCTTGTCTATAACTATCTCATTACCCATCTGATAAGCTGGTAGCTATTGTCACGCAGTGATAATAAGTCATATCAATTAGTGCTAACATCCAGCACTCTATAACTCTACCAAAATCTTCTAATATCTGGATAAAATATTCTGACAGTCTGTCAATCTGTAAAACAATCTCAAAGAGAGTTCATAATATATTCTGTCACGAATACAAACTCAAGCAAAATCACAATCTGACATAATCTACTGTGGCATTCCGATCTTTCTAACCACTTCTCTGACATCAATCTGTGTCATTTGGTCATGTTTGTACATCATCTTGTACAAACTGATAGATATAGATTGAACAATCTGTCAATCACAATCATCTCATATTTCAATCTGGAGAAAATGGCGGTACTTTCATTACGAAAGCCATAGAAATGTACTCTCATTTCTATTTAGAACTATACAATTTTGTTTCCTTCTGTCTTTTCTGTTAGCGATTCAAACATATCAGTATAATTTCTGCCAACATTTCTGTACAAATTCTGTCACGACTGATCTAATCTGTCTATATCATACCAGTCTCTTCGAATCTCATACATTCTCAATCAGCAAAATGAACACTGAATCCACTACAATGCATTTCTGACATTATCTGTAATTTCAGCTTCAAACTATTCGGTATAAAAAAATCAGTTAATAATAAAATTTAAAGAAAAATACCTACCTGGTATTCGGCTCTGATTATAAATATCAATTCTGTTATACAACTCTGAAACATTCTGATATCATAACCCAACCAGTCTAATACAAAACACAAAATCACATATCTGTTTCTCTGACCGATACTCTGCTCTGATTACCGAAATACTGTTCTGACCACCCTGATCACGTTTCTGAACTGCTGAAATTCTCAAATTCATTTCTGATACAAGCTGAACTGTATATACTCTCAACGGTTCATAAAATTTGTACTAATACTGATTCAGAATAATCATAATCTATACTAATCTAGTAAATATATAGGATCGTAAGTCCTAGCAATACTATCGATTCTGACAAATCAATCAGATCTTCATGTCATTCTGATCAACTGCTATATATCATCTGCAAATATAATATGCTCCCCCAACAATACAATCTGTATAAAATACTGATCTAGAAGCAATAATTCTCAAGACAGTTCAAAACACAATCATATCAGATAATCTATCAACGCATATAATATCAATCTCTAACAATTCTGACAATTCTGACTTTCTGATCTTTTCTGATATCGGTATCTGATCAGTCACTGATCACAATATCAACTGTCTCAAAATCAATCAGTATACTAACATCAGATATCATCTATTCTGAATACAATCTGTTTCAAACAAAATACATATCTGAACAATTTCTGTATACAAGACTCATAATTCTCAGAATATTTAATATGATCTTTCAAATATTCTTTCAATTCATTTTGTATCATTCTGTATAGTCAATACCATTCTGTACTAAATCTACTATACAAACAATACCTGATCTTAATTCAATTCTGAAATTTATCTTTCTGATATAACATCATTCTGAAATTTTATCTAGGCAAACATCCGCCAATTTGTATAATATTGACCAATCTGTCAATACTAAACTCGATTTCAGTGGATCTACTGAATACATAAGGATGCAATCTGCTCCTTTCTGTATTAATCGAGTCACATACAATATAGATATCAAAGGAATTCTAAATCTAGAATCCTTATCGTGGTATCTTCACTAATCAGTTATCTCTGGTCTGAATCTTACCATTTCTGGAAAAATTCTACAATATGTCTGTACTTGTTCAGCATATACATATCAATAATGCGTTCAAATCAGAAAACACAAGTACATTATAATCTAACTCAATCTTATTCTCATCTTACTGTAGTATACCATATTCTACAAAAATTTCTGATATCACTCTTTCTTTCCCAACAAATAAGAATCAATACCACAGTACAAACAAACCCCACAGATACATCATATATCAATGCAATTCAGTCTAAGATAATCGTAGGGAATGCATTAGTATATATCAATACATATGCAATCTAATCATAAAGAATAGTACCTGTTGTGGATTCTGGGTCTGTTTCTCAATTACACGCTGCTCCCTAAGATCTTCGGGACCATCTTTGGGGACAAACTTTAGCAAAATGCCCCAGTTGTTTACAGATATTGCATCTACCAAGCACTCCTTGGCATTATTCTGAAGAATGTCTCCCTCCGCACGTCCTACAATAGACATCAGTATGGCTTGGGCTGGAACCACTTGAACTAGAGGAACCACTTCCCAACTTCTTGAATGGCTTCTTACGAGTTTTTAGCAGATCTTGCTTCCCACTCGTACTGCCGCGCTCATATCGAAGAGGGGATTGCTGTGTTTGGGGTTGCTTCATACACAGCCGTGTCAATTGTCTAATCAGACTTGCCTCAGCTCTCTTCGCTCTACTCAAGATATCCGCAAAATGGTAAGGTCGCTGCAGATTCATAAATGCAACTACCTCCGAATTCAACCCTCTAATGAACTGATTCACTACCGCTTCATCATTTCCGGCTAAATGAGGAGAAAAACGCATTAGAGTAGAGAATCTAGCAATATATTTATCAATATTCAACTGCCCTTGACTCAAATTCTCAAATTCTATTCTTTTATCCTCTCGGTATGAAACTGAGAAAAATATTTGATAAAATTCAGTCTTGAAGACTTCCCAAGTGATCACAGCACCACGTTGTGCTAATACTCCTTTGATTGTAATCCACCAATTTCTGGCAGCCTCTCGTAGCTGATGAAATACCAATTTAACTCTCTGTTCATCTGTACAATCCAGTAGGTCAAATAGTATTTCTATATCATCAACCCAGTTCTGACAATCTTCAGATGTCTCGGTGCCACTCAGAATTGGCGGCTGTAATAACTGAAGTTCTGCCAACTTTACTTCCATCAGAGTTTCTGATGCATCTACCTGTTCAGCTGAAGTACTGCCCTTTTCTGGAATTCTCCGAGGCGGTATATCTGAATATCAAACCGGTTAGTACACAGTCTATACAATCTGTCTCAGCCCTCCTCTGATCATATACTTCTGATCCAGACTCGGTTCTGATTCAGGCTTAACAATTACATGCTGCAATCAACTCAGATAACAAACAACATGTAATAGGGAAAGCAATAAATCATGCTAGCACACATCATGCCAGTCAACATTGACATAAATCTCATGCTAGCAATCACATGCAAGAAAGAGAATTCAATCTACCCCGCTCATTCTCTTCTATCTCAGTCTAAAGGATCTATCAATTCTGACTATCTCAATCTAAAGAATCTATCACTCTGATACCACCTGTTGTGGGGACCCGGACGCTGATCTTTTCTTAATTATCTTTGGGATTTAATTATCAATTTAGATAAAACAGGGTCTAAAAATTTTTCTTTTTAAAATACAAGTGCGGAAGGTAATGGCATCTACGTAATATACATATCTGTATAAAACTACGTTTCAGTACAAAAATACAATAATGTACAATAGTCTCTTAATTAATCTAAGGTTCGACTACTAAAGTTCAAGTAATAAAACCTATCTATATCAAAGTCCGAAATCACCACGCTAAACTCGTCTTCTCTCATCATCTTCTCGACCCCGATCTTGCCCCACCTGTTGTCATGCACACATACAAAACAAGACAACAGCCGGATACTCCAGTGAGAATAAATCCCAGTATAAAACATGGTAACCATGTATAGAAACAATCTAAATCATAAAACATGCTATCATGATCATATCCAAAAGTAATAGATTTCATAATCTATAAAATCAAATCAAAATAAGCATACAACTCAATTCAGATAAACATGCAGTTTAATCAAATCATAAACATATGCTATCATGACTGAAAGCAATAAAGATGGGTTTCATAGTCTATGATACCACATCCATAAACACATGCAGTTCTAGTCAAATCATGTCTAGACTCGACTCAACTATACCTCTAGGGATCCCGTTGTGAATAAGACGATCTATCACCCTACTCTCCAATCGGGGTGACGGTACGTCTTATTCCTAGACTTCGGTCTGATCTATATCCACATCTACAATAGGAGAGTGAATCTTCCCCTAAGCCGTGATACCACCGAATATCTAGAAGTTTGACTGTTTCTGTCAGACTCTCCTATCTTAAATGCAATGCATATAAATCTATAAACATAGAAGTAGCATATCAGCATATAAACAAAGCATATTCATATCAGAATATAACAATAATCTAGTATGTGATTTTGTTGGGAAACTCAAATAGGATCTTATTTGAGTTATATCTTCCCGTATATCACATGAATTATACCTTTGTCGTCCCGGTCTGACGAAGACGATGATCTATATTCAAATCTGTCCATATCAATCTGAAATGACAATATCGAATACGCTGTGTCAGTGAATAATTCAATACACAATCTGTTCTGATCAATACTCAACTCAGTACATAATCTGATCAATATCTGAACAAGACACAATTCAATTCATATCATTGACATCACAATATAATCGAAATCATATCTGAATCTGATCAATCTAAATCACTACTGAATCTGATCAATATCAATCTACTGATGTTTCGACGGCATAGCAATACAATCTGAATAACCCCGTCAATTCTAACATCACAAATATAATTCTAGAACCCGTAATCAATACTGACATAACTCCTAATTTCAACGATAACACAAATCTGATATCGAATCTCTGTCAATATCTTTCGAAAATCATAAAAATTACAGAAACATTCTGTTCTTTAATCTGACTTCAATTCTATTATGTCTACGGTAGCAGAAACATCATATCTGAATTACATGCAATTCTAGCAACATCATATTCTCAAAACATCTCAAAACGAATGAAACTTACGTCCTTGTGTAGCTTGTGTCACGAGGAACTCAGAACTCAAGTCGGATTTAAATTCTGCTAAACGGTTCTTGCACAATCGAAATCTAAAGGCGTGGGAACTTTAGGGAGGATTTCTCGTGCCTTGTTGCTGAGTTTTCTGAAGAAATAACGTGTCAAGCCCTTATATATATATTGCATGCAACTCTGGAAACGTGGCCTTATTCTTCAAGCTCCACGCATGACCGCGGGTGCGGTCATGACATGCACCGTGGGTGCGCACGTGCATCGTCGTATTTATCATTTTCTGAAATTCAAGACCGCGGGTGCGGTCTTGTTCTTACCACGGGTGCGATCTTGCTTCGAATAAATTTGCCAACTTTCTATCCATGCACCGCGGGTGCGGTCTTGTCTGGCACCGCGGGTGTGGTCTTACATTTTCTAGAATTTCTCATTTTTCCATCCTTGCAACACTTTATAATCTTGTTTTATCAATTCTATAATTCTTGGGCATTACAAAAGATGACCAAAATTCCCTTTAAGGGCCATGTGGAGCGAGCCAAAGGGTTATTGGATTTGATCCATACCGATGTGTGCGGTCCGCTTAGCATCACCACTAAGAATGGACATGCCTACTTCATCACCTTTACCGATGACTTTTCAAGGTATGGGTATGTGTATTTGATGAAATACAAGTCTGAAGCCTTTCAAAGGTTCAAAGAATTCAGAAGTGAAGTAGAGAAACAGTTGGGACGAAGCATCAAGACACTTCGATCGGATCGAGGTGGTGAGTACTTGAGTGCCGAGTTCCAAGAGTATCTTAGGGAGAATGAATTCTCTCGCAGTGAACTCCGCCCGCTACACCACAGTTGAATGGTGTTTCGGAGCGTGGTAACAATAATTTGATGGACATGGTTCGGTCTATGATGGGGTTCACAGAGTTGCCGCCATCCTTTTGGGGATATGCGCTTGAGACAGCGGCACTGTTGTTGAACAATGTCCATTCAAAGACAGTTGACAAGACACCATATGAGATATGGATGGGTAAGCCTCCCAAGTATTCTCATCTTAGAATATGGGGGTGCCCTACTTATGTGAAGCAGGTAGTGGGAGATAAATGGATAGTCGATCCATTTTATGTTACTTTGTGGGATATCCAAAGAATTTGGTTGGATACTACTTCTATCATCCCCAAGAAACAAAGGTGTTTGATTCTAGGAATGTAACCTTTTTGGAAAAGGAATTTCTACTGGATAGAAAAGGCGAGATGATAGAACTTGAAGAGGTTCGAGAGATACCCACAATTATAGAACCGACACTCAAAGAGCCAAGAGAGGAGATACAAGCTCTTAGAAGATCGGAGAGAGTCTTGAGACCACCTATGAGGTATGGTCTGCTTCTTGAAGAAGGCCATGATGAGCCTAACCATGGATGTGATCCAAGGACCTTCAAGGAAGCGTTATCTGATGCCAATTCATCCAAGTGACTTGAAGCGATGGAATCTGAGATGAATTCCATGCATTCGAACCAAGTGTGGAATCTCGTGGATCTACCTGAGGGAATTGTTCCCATAGGGTGTAAATGGATTTACAAGAGGAAACTTGGGGCGGATGGGAAGGTATTGACCTTCAAGGTGCGATTGGTGGCAAAAGAATATACTCAAAGACAAGGAGTTGACTTTGAAGAAACCTTTTCTCCAGTTGCAATGTTCAAGTTCATAAGATATTGCTAGCCATAGCAGCATGGTATGACTATGAGATATGGCAGATGGATGTCAAGACAGCCTTTCTTAATGGAGATATTAAGGAAGAGATTTACATGTCTCAACCTGAAGGGTTTACATCTATCGGAAGTCAGCATATGGTATGCAAACTTCAGAGATATATTTATGGTCTGAAGCAGGCATTTAGGAGTTGGAACCTTAGATTCGATTGTACAATCAAAGAGTTTGGTTTTACAAAGAATCCTGAGGAACCCTGTGTGTATAAGAAGGTCAGTGGGAGTGTTGTGACATTCCTGGTGCTGTATGTTGATGATATTCTACTCATTGGGAATGATGTAGGAATGTTGCAATGAACTAAGATATGGTTAGCGAATAAGTTCTCGATGCAGGACTTGGGTGAAGCATCTTTTGCATTGGGAATACAGATCTATAGAGTTAGATCGAAAAGATTGCTTGGTCTCACCCAGTCCACATACATTGATATCATCGTGAAGCGGTTCTCGATGGATGAGTCCAAGAGAGGACAACTACCAATATGTCATGGCGTGTCCCTATCCAATTGGTTATGACAAGCATTCCTTATGCATCTGCGATTGGTAGCATCACGTATGGAATGATATCTACACGTCCTGACGTGGCTTTCGCACTAATAGTAGTGAGTAGATATCAATCGAACCCTGTTCTTCCACACTGGAAAGCTGTGAAAGACATCCTCAAGTATTTGAGAAGGACCGATAAGTTGTTCTTGGTCTATGGAGTGGAGAACTGAAATTGGAAGCCTATACCGACTCTAGCTTCCAAAGCGATATCGATGACTCGAAGTCAACCTCTGGGTTTGTATTCATGCTCAATGGTGCTGCTGTCTCTTGGAAGAGTTCCAACCAAGACAGTACTGCAGATTCCACCATTGAGGCCGAATACATTTCTGTATCGGATGCAGCAAAGGAGGCTGTTTGGATAAGGAATTTCGTCCAAGAGTTGGGCGTCATTCCTAATGGAGTTGCTCCTATCCCGGTGTTTTGTGACAACACGGGAGCCGTTGCTCAGGAGAAGGAGCCAAGGTCTCATCAGAAATCCAAACACGTATTGAGAAAGTACCACATCCTCCGAGAGATTGTGGAAAGAGGAGATGTCTCTATTGACAAAGTTGGCTCCGCAGATAATGTGGTTGATCCGCTAACTAAGCCTTTACCTGGAACATTATTCGAGAAGCATCGAGAATCGATGGGTTTAAAGCATATGGGTAGTTGGCTCTAGTGCAAGTGGGAGATTGTTAGAGTAGGTGCACGTCGAGCCAAGTGTTGGCCGAGTGTTCACAATGAAACTCTATGTATAAACAATTTTCATTTTAATAATATTTCAAATTATTATTTTGGCACATCTTTATCTGTATACCCATACTAGTTGCATAGATAAAGCCCTTGAATATACAAATAGTAGAAAGAATATGAGATGCTCATATGATGAGCATCATGAAACTCATATTTGGAATACTGTATATTCTAAACAGCTTCTAGTCGATTCAGCCGCCGCTAAGAAGGATATAGGTCGCTCGAGTTCGAGACAAGTATCTGCAATGTGAGTACCATGTTTCATTGGTAGGGAACATTGTGATGTCCGAGCATGCAGATAGGTGCTCCTAGTAGAGTGCACTGAAGAACCCTCTATAAAGGCATTTCCAAGTGGTTCTCACTTATCGAGTGGAAACGTCCTAGTTTATGGTTCCTTATGACCCGGGACAACATTGAGACTCTATGTGCTAGCATTACACTTTGACTTGTTTACCGACTCTCAAGGGGTCATCAGGTGGCAAGGTTGGGTGTTTTTGTCGAATAGCATTCATTAGGCGGGGATTCACCGCTTACCTTTGGGTATGGATATCCTATGTGTATGTAGTATGAAATCTCTGATCAGAGTATGGTGGCAATGATGAAAGGGGTTTCATAGATTACACCGTCGATGCAACTACAACATGACACATAGTATCGATTCATTGACAACTCTCGATATACCAATGGTTGTCGAATCGGTCGGGATATATGAGTTGAAGGGACCGTACTGTACGCTAACCATAATTGAATGGTTCTTGCAGGCACTATCATTTGATACCTAGAGAATCATGTAAGAGATGCTGCTAGGACGTTTAACATGGTTGGTTGGGTACTATCAGACTTGAGTTCTGACGTTCTTATTATCAAGGAGTTGATAAGTAAGAATGGAGCAATTGGGGTATGCTCATATAAGGACATGTTTAGTCCAAATCACATGGAGATGTGAACCCACGGCTAGTTGTATCAATGAACCATTGAGGGTCACACAAGTGCTAACTTTCTATATTCCAGTTGAGAAGTAAAATATTTCAATGTGTTGAACGGCTTATAAAGGAGTTTATAAGCGTAAATAAAAATAGAAGTACTGACTTCTATAAGGAGAATGTAACTTTTAATTTGAGGAAGTGTTCCTAAATTAAAAGTTGGTCAAACGAGTAATGTATTGAAAATTGTGATTTTCATATACATTATTATGGAATAAATTAAATTAATTCAAGTGGTGAATTAATTAAACACTAGTGGACCTAGTAGAGTCCAAATAATTAAATTAATTCAAGTGTTGGATTAATTAAACACCCATGGGTCTTGTAGAGCCCAATTAGAAATAATTATTAAACTAGTGGGCTTGCGTAAAATCAAGTAAATTTTAAATGGACTCAAATGTGTTTGAGACATTTATATTAAAGTCCATGGGCCTTGTAATTGTTACAAGCCCAAGTAGAAGGCATGCAAGGGAGATGAAGGGTTGGAGGCAAGTTTTTCAATATCCAAGGCATGACATACAAATTTTTGCTTCAACTTTTTCCACAACCAAGAAAAACACTCCTCCTTCTCTCCTCCCCTCACCATGAACGAAATTTCATGTCATTCTCCACCATTTTTGCTTCTTCAATTGTTGATGAAAGCACATACTTCTCAAAGAAAAATGCTCTAATTTTTCTAGTGCAAAATTAGAGTGGATCTACCTTGTTAGTGGTGGACCTAATTTTGAAAGAAGGATTCCAAAAGCAAGGTGAAGCTTGTAGATTTTCTACCATCAAGAGCTAAGTTGTTTACAACTTAGTTAGAGCCATAATCAATCCTTGTGATTGATAGGTACATTTCTAAACACTCTATGTATGACATATTTTGGTGTTTTTGTATTTGCTACACACTAGTATTGAGGTGCTCGAATTATTCCTTTAAAATCGAAAATTTTGTTGCTTCCGTTGCGAATTCAGGCACCTAAAATCGATCCCTTTCATCCATTTCCAAGATGATATCAAATTCTGGCATCGGCAACACGATTAGATCTGCATACACTAGGTGGCCCTGCAGCTCAAGATCGATGTCCCTGACCACGCTAGTCACTGATAGCTCTTCCCCTGGTAGGACTATTACTGAATAGCTCATGTCGAGTCCAATAGACTTGACGTCCAGATTATTAGCGAATGTCTCCAAAATTAAAGAAGTGAGTGGCCCCTGAATCTATCAAGGCCTTCGTGGCTACTCTCTTTATGAAAATATTTCTCGAGAGATGTTGATACAACACAAAAACTTATATCCCAAAAATTATAATCTTAACCTCAAGCACAGTAGAAAAATCTCTACCCAAGTCATCAAAAAATACTACTAGCACATTAATAATCCAAAATAAAATTCAAAACATGCATAGCAAGAATAATACGGTGCTGAATTAAATTAGTTCCCAGTCAGCAGGGCCGTATCTGGGTTCGTCTCCTCTCCTTGCATGGCAAACACTCTTCCCTGGGTCGGCTGCCTCCACTACGGGCAGTCTCTCATCATATGAACGTTGGCTCCGCATTTGAAGCAATTTCTCGATCCAAATAAACATTGTCCCGGATGCTGGCGGTTGCACTTCGAGCACACTGGGTACTCACCGGGTCTGTGAGGAGCCTTTTGTTGAGGAACAGGACCCTTGCCTTTCGGTGGTCCCTGAAATGGTCTCTTCCACTGCTGTCCTGGGAAAGGCCTCTTAAACTGAGGTCGCTGTTGCTGCTGTTGAGGCGCCTGATAGGGCCTCTTGCCCTGCCTATCGGGATCAATGTCCCTCTGGTCCTGCTCTGCCGCCAAGGCTCTAGACACAGCAATGTCATAGGCAGTCGGACCAACAACCCTCACATCACAGCGCAAGATCGGTCGGAACCCATCAATAAAATGCCTCAACTTCTCCAGGGCATCATTTGCAATTAGGGGCAAGAAGTGACAACCCCTCTCAAACTTCCTCACAAACTCAGCAACGCTGCTGTCTCTCTGTCGCAGCGTCATAAACTCCCTGGTCAATCTAGATCGTACTTCGTAAGTAAAGTACTTGGAGTAAAAGACCTCCTTAAAGCCATCCCATGACAGAGTCTGCAGATTCACCGACACGGACGCGCTCTCCCATCATAGCCATGTGTCCTCTGTCAACAAAAACGTGGCACATCTAACTCTGTCTGCGTCCTGCAGCTCCATAAACGCAAAGATTACTTCGATGGACTTAATCCATCCTTCAGCTATCATCGGGTCAGTAGTCCCCAAGAACTCTTTTGGATCCATCCTCTTAAATCTCTCATAGACTGCCTCCGGTCAGGGCCTTTCCTCTGCGTCTACTGCAGTCTGGTTCCCAACAAACTGTGTGAAGAACTGGGTCATCCCTGCAAGCATCTGAGCCTACATATCTGGGGTGGACGAGATACTCTAAATTCGACACAATTATGGCATGCTCGATTAGGACATATTTATCTAAGAAGGATGAACAAGCTAGTGGGAGTAGGCATGTTTGATATGTCTGATATGAATGCTCTCACGACTTGTGAATCTTGTCTAAAAGGAAAGATGACCAAAATTCCTTTTAAGGGCCATGTGGAGCGAGCCAAAGGGTTATTGGATTTGATCCATACCGATGTGTGCGGTCCGCTTAGCATCACCACTAAGCATGGACATGCCTACTTCATCACCTTTACCGATGACTTTTCAAGGTATGGGTATGTGTATTTGATGAAATACAAGTCTGAAGCCTTTCAAAGGTTCAAAGAATTCAGAAGTGAAGTAGAGAAACAGTTGGGACGAAGCATCAAGACACTTCGATCGGATCGAGGTGGTGAGTACTTGAGTGCCGAGTTCCAAGAGTATCTTAGGGAGAATGGGATTCTCTCGCAGTGGATTCCGCCCGCTACACCGCAGTTGAACGGTGTTTCGGAGCGTGGTAACCGGACTTTGATGGACATGGTTCGGTCTATGATGGGGTTCACGAAGTTGCCGCCATATTTTTGGGGATAATGGCTTGAGACAGCGGCACTGTTTTTGAACAATGTCCATTCAAAGGCAGTTGACAAGACACCATATGAGATATGGATGGGTAAGCCTCCCAAGTATTCTCATCTTAGAATATGGGGGTGCCCTGCTTATGTGAAGCAGGTAGTGGGAGATAAATGGATAGTCGATCCATTCTATGTTACTTTGTGGGATATCCAAAGAATTTGGTTGGATACTACTTCTATCATCCCCAAGAAACAAAGATGTTTGTTTCTAGGAATGTAACCTTTTTGGAAAAGGAATTTCTACTGGATAGAAAAGGCGAGATGATAGAACTTGAAGAGGTTCGAGAGATACCCACAATTATAGAACCGACACTCAAAGAGCCAAGAGAGGAGATACAAGCTCTTAGAAGATCGGAGAGAGTCTCGAGACCACCTATGAGGTATGGTCTGCTTCTTGAAGAAGGCCATGATGAGCCTAACCATGGATGTGATCCAAGGACCTTCAAGGAAGCGTTATCTGATGCCAATTCATCCAAGTGACTTGAAGCGATGGAATCTGAGATGAATTCCATGCATTCGAACCAAGTGTGGAATCTCGTGGATCTACCTGAGGGAATTGTTCCCATAGGATGTAAATGGATTTACAAGAGGAAACTTGGGGCAGATGGGAAGGTATTGACCTTCAAGGTGCGATTGGTGGCAAAAGAATATACTCAAAGACAAGGAGTTGACTTTGAAGAAACCTTTTCTCCAGTTGCAATGTTCAAGTTCATAAGGATATTGCTAGCCATAGCAGCATGGTATGACTATGAGATATGGCAGATGGATGTCAAGACAGCCTTTCTTAATGGAGATATTAAGGAAGAGATTTACATGTCTCAACCTGAATGGTTTACATCTATCGGAAGTCAGCATATGGTATGCAAACTTCAGAGATATATTTATGGTCTGAAGCAGGCATTTAGGAGTTGGAACCTTAGATTCGATTGTACAATCAAAGAGTTTGGTTTTACTAAGAATCCTGAGGAATCCTGTGTGTATAAGAAGGTCAGTGGGAGTGTTGTGACATTCCTGGTGCTGTATGTTGATGATATTCTACTCATTGGGAATGATGTAGGAATGTTGCAATGAACTAAGTATGGTTAGCGAATAAGTTCTCGATGTAGGACTTGGGTGAAGCATCTTTTGCATTGGGAATACAGATCTATAGAGTTAAATCGAAAAGATTGCTTGGTCTCACCCAGTCCACATACATTGATATCATCGTGAAGCGGTTCTCGATGGATGAGTCCAAGAGAGGACAACTACCAATATGTCATGGCGTGTCCCTATCCAATTGGTTATGACAAGCATTCCTTATGCATCTGCGATTGGTAGCATCATGTATGGAATGATATCTACACGTCCTGACGTGGCTTTCGCACTAATAGTAGTGAGTAGATATCAATCGAACCCTGTTCTTCCACACTGGAAAGCTGTGAAAGACATCCTCAAGTATTTGAGAAGGACCGATAAGTTGTTCTTGGTCTATGGGGTGGAGAACTGAAATTGGAAGGCTATACCGACTCTAGCTTCCAAAGCGATATCGATGACTCGAAGTCAACCTCTGGGTTTGTATTCATGCTCAATGGTGCTGCTGTCTCTTGGAAGAGTTCCAACCAAGACAGTACTGCAGATTCCACCATTGAGGCCGAATACATTTCTGCATCAGATGCAGCAAAGGAGGCTGTTTGGATAAGGAATTTCGTCCAAGAGTTGGGCGTCATTCCTAACGGAGTTGCTCCTATCCCGGTGTTTTGTGACAACACGGGAGCCGTTGCTCAGGAGAAGGAGCCAAGGTCTCATCAGAAATCCAAACACGTATTGAGAAAGTACCACATCCTCCGAGAGATTGTGGAAAGAGGAGATGTCTCTATTGACAAAGTCGGCTCCACAGATAATGTTGTTGATCCGCTAACTAAGCCTTTACCTGGAACATTATTCGAGAAGCATCGAGAATCGATGGGTTTAAAGCATATGGGTAGTTGGCTCTAGTGCAAGTGGGAGATTGTTAGAGTAGGTGCACGTCGAGCCAAGTGTTGGCCGAGTGTTCACAATGAAACTCTATGTATAAACAATTTTTATTTTAATAATATATTATTTTGGCACATCTTTATCTGTATACCCATACTAGTTGCATAGATAAAGCCCTTGAATATACAAATAGTAGAAAGAATATGAGATGCTCATATAATGAGCATCATGAAACTCATATTTGGAATACTGTATATTCTAAACAGTTCCTAGTCGATTAAGCCGCCGCTAAGAAGGATATAGGTCGCTCGAGTTCGAGACAAGTATCTGCAATGTGAGTACCATGTTTCATTGGTAAGGGGACATTGTGATGTCCGAGCATGCAGATAGGTGCTCCTAGTAGAGTGCACTGAACAACCCTCTATAAAGGCATTTCCAAGTGGTTCTCACTTATCGAGTGGAAACGTCCTAGTTTATGGTTCCTTATGACCCGGGACAACATTGAGACTCTATGTGCTAGCATTACACTTTGACTTGTTTACCGACTCTCAAGGGGTCATCAGGTGGCAAGGTTGGGTGTTTTGTCGAAACATATAGGAGTCGATGCATTGTAGGCGGGGATTCACCTCTTACCTTTGGGTATGGATATCCTATGTGTATGTAGTATGAAATCTCTGATCAGAGTATGGTGGCAATTATGAAAGGGGTTTCATAGATTACACCGTCGATGCAACTACAACATGACACATAGTATCGATTCATTGACAACTCTCGATATACCAATGGTTGTCGAATCGGTCGGGATATATGAGTTGAAGGGACCGTACTGTACGCTAACCATAATTGAATGGTTCTTGCAGGCACTATCATTTGATACCTAGAGAATCATGTAAGAGATGCTGCTAGGCGTTTAACATGGTTGGTTGGGTACTATCAGACTTGAGTTCTGACGTTCTTATTATCAAGGAGTTGATAAGTAAGAATGGAGCAATTGGGGTATGCTCAAATAAGGACATGTTTAGTTCGAATCACATGGAGATGTGAACCCACGGCTAGTTGTATCAATGCACCATTGAGGGTCACACAAGTGCTAACTTTCTAGATCCCGTTGAGAAGTAAAATATTTCAATGTGTTGAATGGCTTATAAAGGTGTTTATAAGCGTAAATAAAAATAGAATTATGACTTCTATAAGGAGAATGTAACTTTTAATTTGAGGAAGTGTTCCTAAATTAAAAGTTGGCCAAACGAGTAATGTATTTGAAAATTGTGATTTTCATATACATTATTATGGAATAAATTAAATTAATTCAAGTGGTGAATTAATTAAACACTAGTGGACCTAGTAGAGTCCAAATAATTAAATTAATTCAAGTGTTGAATTAATTAAACACCCATGGATCTTGTAGAGCCCAATTAGAAATAATTATTAAACTAGTGGGCTTGTGTAAAATCAAGTAAATTTTAAATGGACTCAAATGTGTTTGAAACATTTATATTAAAGTCCATGGGCCTTGTAATTGTTACAAGCCCAAGTAGAAGGCATGCAAGGGAGATGAAGGGTTGGAGGCAACTTTTTCAATATCCAAGGCATGACATA
Source organism: Primulina eburnea (assembly GCF_022965805.1). NCBI lineage: Eukaryota > Viridiplantae > Streptophyta > Magnoliopsida > Lamiales > Gesneriaceae > Primulina > Primulina eburnea. Next base: position 28,906,748 of record NC_133102.1, on the reverse strand, counting down.
CAAATTTTTGCTTCAACTTTTTCCACAACCAAGAAAAACACTCCTCCTTCTCTCCTCCCCTCACCATGAACGAAATTTTCATGTCATTCTCCACCATTTTTGCTTCTTCAATTGTTGATGAAAGCACATACTTCTCAAAGAAAAATGCTCTAATTTTTCTAGTGCAAAATTAGAGTGGATCTACCTTGTTAGTGGTGGACCTAATTTTGAAAGAAGGATTCCAAAAGCAAGGTGAAGCTTGTAGATTTTCTACCATCAAGAGCTAAGTTGTTTACAACTTAGTTGGAGCCATAATCAATCCTTGTGATTGATAGGTACATTTCTAAACACTCTATGTATGACATATTTTGGTGTTTTTGTATTTGCTACACACTAGTATTGAGGTGCTCGAATTATTCCTTTAAAAATCGAAAATTTTGTTGCTTCCGTTGCGAATTCAGGCACCTAAAATCGATCCCTTTCATCCATTTCCAAGATGATATCAAATTCTGGCATCGGCAACACGATTAGATCTGCATACACTAGGTGGCCCTGCAGCTCAAGATCGATGTCCCTGACCACGCTAGTCACTGATAGCTCTTCCCCTGATAGGACTGTTACTGAATAGCTCATGTCGAGTCCAATAGACTTGACGTCCAGATGATTAGCGAATGTCTCCAAAATTAAAGAGTGAGTGGCCCCTGAATCTATCAAGGCCTTCGTGGCTACTCTCTTTATGAAAATATTTCTCGAGAGATGTTGATACAACACAAAAACTTATATCCCAAAAATTATAATCTTAACCTCAAGCACAGTAGAAAAATCTCTACCCAAGTCACCAAAAATACTACTAGCACATTAATAATCCAAAATAAAATTCAAAACATGCATAGCAAGAATAATACGGTGCTGAATTAAATTAGTTCCCAGTCAGCAGGGCCGTATCTGGGTTCGTCTCCTCTCCTTGCATGGCAAACACTCTTCCCTGGGTCGGCTGCCTCCACTGCGGGCAGTCTCTCATCATATGAACGTTGGCTCCGCATTTGAAGCAATTTCTCGATCCAAATAAACATTGTCCCGGATGCTGGCGGTTGCACTTCGAGCACACTGGGTACTCACCGGGTCTGTGAGGAGCCTTTTGTTGAGGAACAGGACCCTTGCCTTTCGTTGGTCCCTGAAATGGTCTCTTCCACTGCTGTCCTGGGAAAGGCCTCTTAAACTGAGGTCGCTGCTGCTGCTGCTGAGGCGCCTGATAGGGCCTCTTGCCCTGCCTATCGGGCTCAATGTCCCTCTGGTCCTGCTCTGCCGCCAAGGCTCTAGACACAGTAATGTCATAGGTAGTCGGGCCAACAACCCTCACATCACAGCGCAAGATTGGTCGCAACCCATCAATAAAATGCCTCAACTTCTCCCGGGCATCATTTGCAATTAGGGGCAAGAAGTGACAACCCCTCTCAAACTTCCTCACAAACTCAGCAACGCTGCTGTCTCTCTGTCGCAGCGTCATAAACTCCCTGGTCAATCTAGATCGTACTTCATCAGTAAAGTACTTGGAGTAAAAGACCTCCTTAAAGCCATCCCATGACAGAGTCTGCAGATTCACCGACACGGACGCGCTCTCCCATCATAGCCATGTGTCCCCTGTCAACAAAAACGTGGCACATCTAACTCTGTCTGCGTCCTGCAGCTCCATAAACGCAAAGATTACTTCGATGGAATTAATCCATCCTTCAGCTATCATCGGTTCAGTAGTCCCCAAGAACTCTTTTGGATCCATCCTCTTAAATCTCTCATAGACTGCCTCCGGTCAGGGCCTTTCCTCTGCGTCTACTGCAGTCTGGTTCCCAACAAACTGTGTGAAGAACTGGGTCATCCCTGCAAGCATCTGAGCCTACATATCTGGGGGTGGACGAGATACTCTAAATTCGACACAACTATGGCATGCTCGATTAGGACATATTTATCTAAGAAGGATGAACAAGCTAGTGGGAGTAGGCATGTTTGATATGTCTGATATGAATGCTCTCACGACTTGTGAATCTTGTCTAAAAGGAAAGATGACCAAAATTCCCTTTAAGGCCATGTGGAGCGAGCCAAAGGGTTATTGGATTTGATCCATACCGATGTGTGCGGTCCGCTTAGCATCACCACTAAGCATGGACATGCCTACTTCATCACCTTTACCGATGACTTTTCAAGGTATGGGTATGTGTATTTGATGAAATACAAGTCTGAAGCCTTTCAAAGGTTCAAAGAATTCAGAAGTGAAGTAGAGAAACAGTTGGGACGAAGCATCAAGACACTTCGATCGGATCGAGGTGGTGAGTACTTGAGTGCCGAGTTCCAAGAGTATCTTAGGGAGAATGGGATTCTCTCGCAGTGGATTCCGCCCGCTACACCGCAGTTGAATGGTGTTTCGGAGCGTGGTAACCGGACTTTGATGGACATGGTTCGGTCTATGATGGGGTTCACGGAGTTGCCGCCATCTTTTTGGGGATATGCGCTTGAGACAGCGGCATTGTTTTTGAACAATGTCCATTCAAAGGCAGTTGACAAGACACCATATGAGATATGGATGGGTAAGCCTCCCAAGTATTCTCATCTTAGAATATGGGGGTGCCCTGCTTATGTGAAGCAGGTAGTGGGAGATAAATGGATAGTCGATCCATTTTATGTTACTTTGTGGGATATCCAAAGAATTTGGTTGGATACTACTTCTATCATCCCCAAGAAACAAAGGTGTTTGTTTCTAGGAATGTAACCTTTTTGGAAAAGGAATTTCTACTTGATAGAAAAGGCGAGATGATAGAACTTGAAGAGTTTCGAGAGATACCCACAATTATAGAACCCACACTCAAAGAGCCAAGAGAGGAGATACAAGCTCTTAGAAGATCGGAGAGAGTCTCGAGACCACCTATGAGGTATGGTCTGCTTCTTGAAGAAGGCCATGATGAGCCTAACCATGGATGTGATCCAAGGACCTTCAAGGAAGCGTTATCTGATGCCAATTCATCCAAGTGACTTGAAGCGATAGAATCTGAGATGAATTCCATGCATTCGAACCAAGTGTGGAATCTCGTGGATCCACCTGAGGGAATTGTTCCCATAGGGTGTAAATGGATTTACAAGAGGAAACTTGGGGCGGATGGGAAGGTATTGACCTTCAAGGCGCAATTGGTGGCAAAAGAATATACTCAAAAACAAGGAGTTGACTTTGAAGAAACATTTTCTCCAGTTGCAATGTTCAAGTCCATAAGGATATTGCTAGCCATAACTGTATGGTATGACTATGAGATATGGCATATGGATGTCAAGACAGCTTTTCTTAATGGAGATATTAAGGAAGAGATTTACATGTCTCAACCTGAAGGGTTTATATCTATCGGAAGTGAGCATATGGTATGCAAACTTCTTAGATATATTTATGGTCTAAAGCAGGCATTTAGGAGTTGGAACCTTAGATTCGATTGTACAATCAAAGAGTTTGGTTTTACTAAGAATCCTGAGGAACCCTATGTGTATAAGAAGGTCAGTGGGAGTGCTGTGACATTCCTGGTGCGTGTCGGGGTCTATGTAGGTGCTGAAAATTCACATTTTGAAGGAAAAATGGCACGAACCCCGTGCCAGGGTTTGGCTACGGGTCCGTGTACCTACTGGAATCGCGAACCAACGAAAATTCACTACACTTTTGACTTAATTCTCCTAACTCGATCATACGACCCGTGAACCAACACATCGAGACTCGTCCTAGGGTGATAGGAAATGACTAAACTTATACAAACGCCCCGAAAACAACGAATTCCAACCTACAATGCAATACAACTCATGAACATGAAATTTGACACCAAATCAATTCCTACGACTTCTAATTCAACCAATTGCCTAACCACACGAAATGAAACACCAACAATCATCCCAACATCATTCTCGATATACTTAAACGCAATAATCACCCGTCGATTCTCAGCGAAGCCTGCAACAATAAAACTTCAAAAGTGCATTTTCAGAAAAATGAAGTTTGAGCAGTCCCACGAAAACGATCATAACTCACTCATTCTTATCCAAATATTTCGAATTTACTGTCAAATCGAAGGTATCGAAAAGTTCTACATTTTATATGTTGAAATATTCTCCAGACAATCGACCGAAAAGTCGCAGTAATTAAAATGATAGCAAATTTCGAGTTTTAGATCCAAAAACATTTCAAAAATCAATCCACCTATGATTTTCAATTGGGCTGATGCTCTGAACTGGTCATTTGAACTGATCTTCAATTGGGCTGGTGAAATCAGTTGACTCATCAGTTGAACTGATTTCACTCTTTCAATTGAACGGGTCAGCTGGCTTTTCATCAGTTGAACTCCTCATCAGCTGGCCGGACTTCTGAAGGTCTTTTGCTGAACCACCTATCAGCTGGACAATCAGTTGAACTTTTTTATGATTCATCAGTTGAACATGTTAAGTTCGATTCATCAGTTGGTACTTTCAGTTTTCATTCTTCGATAGCTTCAGTTTCGGCTCGATAACTGATCAGTTTCAGGTTTTAGGCACTTAGGTAAAATCATTAGAAACAAAATAATAAGTTTTGTTAACAATCAATCAAGATTACGAACATGAAATGTTCCAACAATATATAATATCATTCAGATTTGAATTATTTTTATTAATTTACGCAATTTCAACTTATTATTATTGACAATGAAAGTTGATTTCGTCAAAAAGATCATTTTTGGGTTTATATTCAAATTCATCAATGGAATATATAATTTTATATAAATAAAAAAAATTAATTATAAAAAAATATTATTCACTATTTATAAATAAAATTTAATTATAAAAAAATATTATTCACTATTTATTATTTATATAAATTATTAACATTATTTTTTATTAATTTTTAAAAAACATTTAGTGAGCGAATATTAATCCGTCATTATTTTTTATTCCATCACTAAACTAAACGACGATTTTGGATTAAAATTGCCACAAATAACTACGGTTTTTCAATTAGCAAGGGCATTCTTCCGCAAATAGCAACAATATACTTCTAAAAACCTTCGCTAGATCAACGACGGCTAGTTTAATGACGGAATTCAAAACCGTCATTAGTTGCAATTTGTTTTTTTTAGTAAGAATATCAAAAATTACGACTTTTGCTACATCGAGTAGATGTTCGTCATATATCTGAAAACAACCATTGTATATGTTCACCAATGGTTTCGTACTAGGAAGGTACTGAAGGGGAATAACAATGCTTACAACATGGCCAAGGGGTAAAAAATGTTGCGTTACATACAAAAGATATCTGTATGTACTATGATATATCAGCAGTGCTAACTCAAAGATCATTCGGCCTCATCAGCACGACTAACACGTCGTTTCTTCCTATACCTCCACGCAACTTGTATTCGTCTCGCTGCGAGTCCTCTCCAGTAAGGTGATTCGTACCTGCAATAGCAGAGTATAGTTAGAAGGGAGACAAAAACTACATGAAGAGACTGAAACTTTGAGTTTTGGCCTTCATTTGCACAATTGCGGCTATGGATATAATGGTCACAATGTGTTTTAATTATATGGCCTAAAATCCGAACTTTAAGTCTGCACTTGGATAGCAGAATTTGAATGGATTTGATTTGATTTCAAATCCACAACACAAATCCATTGTATCTACTTAGTTCAAAATTAAAATGAATATTACTGAGCACCTGGCTTTGTACCAACATATATAATTACTAGTAGCAGTTTAACTCAAATCTTTTATTATAGACGTCCAACTACTATGTTCTGTTGTAGCACATAAGCAACAAATAATAATGGTAGGGCCACTTAATACTACCCAACATAAAGAATGCGGAGTTGAGAAAACATATTTTCTTTCTCTAGCACCAAGTCTCGTACATATTTTCTAACAGATGATCCTAAGCATTTAGCGATAGATTCATCACAAACAATGGAAATTACCTGATGGCACCCTGAACTCGTGGGCTTCTCAAGAATCTTGCAAAAAGACTGGTAACTTCTTCAAGATCTGATGCTCGCAGCACAAATGCCTCAACATTTGTCAAGCAATGGACCAGCCTGTTGCTCAGCAGTCTGTGCCCTGGGATCCTGATTCTTCTTCCATCTGAGAATATAAAAAGAAAACAATACTTGTTTTGGCTTTATTTTTTTCCCAAAAGATGATGAATTTTTTACTCCAATAAAATGGCTCCTTCCTAAGCATTTCCAGAAATTGTTTGCCAACCTTGCTTTCATACCTTTATTTACGGAAGAATGTTCAAGGCACCATGTAAGGAGTTCTTCTCCACAAACATCCCCTTCAGATAAAGGAACAACATTGAGATCTTCAATACTCTCCAAATTTCCCCGTATTATAAATACCATTTTATCAATAAGGCCGCCGCGGTACAAGATTTTGCTTCCCTTTATATATGTTTTTGTCCTTAGCCTCTCACATATAGCATCTATGATATGTTCATCCAACAGTTGAAATATTCGGACCTGTATGTGCAAGATATTCACAACAATAAGAAAGTAATAAATTGTGTAGGAAATGTCCAATAGAGACCAATAGGTAACTGTTACAAGCTACCAGTAGGGTTGATGAACTGATTTCTTATAGAAACTTACTTTCTTGACAAATTTAAAGAGATGACGCCTAATTTCTCTTTGAAGGTCTTCTGGTAAATTCTCCATTAGCATTTCTTCATTCACTCCTCGAGTGGCAGCCCAGTTAAAACGTTCGGCTCCTCGGACTTGCCTAAATGGAAAAAACACACCACTTGCCAATCAAACAGGTGTTGCAGTATTGCCATTTTGAGCATTTGATTTAATAGAACGAGATCGTGGGCCAAAAGATGCATGGGAACTATCATTTATTGAAAAGAAATGTGAATAAAAAAATCATAATTAGCAAAATAAAGAAGATACTTTCTCAGTTCTTCTGGCAAGCGACGATGGCTCATCCACTGTTCAACATCTCGCCTTCTTAATGATATTTCTAACCTCCTGAAAAGAAAAAATAATGTAATGTTTCAATTGGGATATTAGGTGCACAATATTAGATATCAGGCTCATATATGGAAGTCGACCACTCAAGAGAATGAAATTGAATGAAGAGTCGAATATGAGACACAGATGGAAGTAATTAATTACCTCCGCCCAAGAGCCTGGAGGAAATTCTGCATATTTCCGATTAACAGGGCAAAAAGCAGCAGGCCTATCCCGATGATGGCCATCGTGAAGATAACTTCCCATACGAAATAACTTGGAACTTGATTCCCAGCCAGGGTACTAATTTGCTTCACGTTTGACCAAAAGAATAAATTGTCAGTTGGAAAGTCTAAAAAATTGACTTTTTCAAAATTTATCATGCACTTTACCACACTACCATGCTTCAGGTTGCAATATTACATGTTCGAACAGGTATTATCATAAGAAAAAGTAACATACAGTTACTCATATGCTTGGGCAAAGCAAGTCAAGATATGAGGCATCAGATTAAGAAGATACCTGAAATCCCCAAAACATTGAGTACACATATCTTGTCACTACATTATGACGAGCGGTTAGATTAACAGCAGTTTGATAAATTCCATAATCAAAAGCGTCTTGTCCAAAACATGCAGTTGCATTGACATTGCTCTTCCAAAGATCCCATGTTGCATCTTTCTTAAAATCTTCAAAATCAATACCGTGTCCACAGTCAATGAATTCCATGCAATTTGTAAGGCTTGAGTCACGGCAAGCATCTCGAAGGCATTGATTCACTCTCTACGTGCATTAGGTAAATTAAGGAGAAGTCAACTCAGATTAACAACAGGAGGCAAGGTGCACTCCAGTAGAAATCAAAACCCATTCAACCAAACTTATAGTACTGAACAAGCATATAAATAACTCTGAAGTTATCTTGCATTTTAAATAGAAATCAGCAACAACCTATGATGCATAGACATGAATACAACATGACATGGATATGCAACGTAAATTTTCATTATTTTAATAAATGAACAGGAAGGATACCACTAGTTTAAATGTAAAAACGAATAAATAAATAGGAAAAAACACACACACAAAATTTTGTATTATCGTACATAGAATGTCTAAAAATTATTCCAATTATTTGAAATACATTTATACATCATATCATAAAAAGGAAATTTGCAGTAACTCAAAATTGCATTTTCTTATTGTTTTAATATTTAGTTATTTACAACAAAATCCTTAGGATAAATTGCAAAACGGCCATACAATATTTTTAAAAATTTCAAACTAGGCCAGTTATTTCCTTTCAAAATTGTAGAATAGCTCCTGCCACACGCGACTAGGTCAGAATGAGCCTTTTTCCATGTTAAATGCCGTATCCAAGCTTTTTCTAATGTTATCTCCATTACTTTGTCAAGCAGTGTATTAACATATCAGTCCTGTATCTACAGCATATCCAAATCCAGTAAATATGTTGACCATTTTTTGCAGCATCAGTGCATCATATGCCACAACAGAAATTTTTAAATATCTTTAAAGATGTCAAAAGGTAAAAACGCTCGAAGATTTATCAGGAAACAGTGAAGAATACTTAATAAAGTTGCTAAGGCCAACCTGTAGGCCTAATAGATACCATAGGGAGCCCACTACATGGCTAGCCAAGACATAGGTGAGAAGATTTATGACAAAATTTGCCCATGCTGACTCAAAAATTAAGCCAGTAGCCGACTGACCAGCAAGCAAAGGTAAGAATCTGAAAAGCCTGGGAATATACTGAACAAGTATGCCTGTGCGTAAAAGATTTTTTGCATAATTGGCTCCGGATGATCCCAAGGAGTGTGGTAGAATCAACAATATGATGATCTACAGGAAGTAAATAACTCAATATTAGTAGCTCACAAATAATTTTTCATGTAAGTGCTGGAATGCATAAAAAAATCAGATACCATGCATAGAATGATGTACTACACAAAAAGTAAATGAGAATGGCAGCAATGTGACATACTCAATCTAGATAATATCATGGCAAGAATTTATTATATGTTAAAATTTGACATGCCTCAATCATCAAAAGGTCGTGGGACAAAATCGAACAGAATCTCGGATATTAACATCATCATTGGAAGAGAAAAGAGTATGATACCTGTGGAAGGGGAAGTACAACAAAGACATCGATGATGAAATATCCATAAAGATAATTCCGGGCAATCCTTTTAGGATCATCAACTAAATCTCCAGCTCCCATAACTCTAGATTCAGGAGCAACATAAGCCACCCGGAACTGCAAAATGGAGACATATCTTCACTCGTGAAATATGTACGTCAAAAAGAGGAAGCATCAGAAATAATTATATAATCCTCTATATGTCTTTTTTAATATCCTACCGCAAAAGAACTTAAAAAATTAAACACATCCTTACTGTACAATTAAAATGACCAAGTTTAGTCTCCAACTGATATTACTACTAACGAAAATTAAAGAAACATAAGGCCTCTCTGCTTTACCCAGTACCTGAAGAAGGATATGAAGCAAGTAAATGAAGTCAGTCATGCTCCTCAAGACCACCATTGTTGTTGTCAGGGGCCAATCTAACACAATGCACTTGTTATCCTGGTCAGAAGTAATGACATTAAACTTGAGACAAGTTTGTTTATATCAACCTCTTCAAGTCACATGTAAAAGCACAGGTATTCATAGAATGCCTGGGGTTAAAATATAGGTTAAGTTAATAAAGAACAAAAAATAATAAGGAAAACAGGCATCGTAGCATTGCATGTGCTATCGCATTCAACATGAGCCTAAACCGATATGACTTCGAATCAATATGCTAAGGCATGTGCAAACAAAATCAAGAAAACTCTTTTCGACCTATAATATATCTTTGTAAAAATCGACTTCTAACATGGATTTTGGCAGATGATATTTGCAGCTTGATTTCAACAACTACTTGTTCTTCGAATGAAAAACCATCTAAGTGGGGTTATTTGTTTATTAGATGATAAAAATGGAAAATAAATTAAAACAAACATGCATACCTGCTTCACAGACAGTAGAAAAAAGAATAGTGGGTCTAAAAATACAGCGAACAAGCAAGATATCACAAAGAACTTGTTCCACCGTTGAACAAATAGTGTATGAGGATTCATGACTCCAGGAATATAAGGAAGCAGAAACGAACGCATTCTCTTGGCCCAACCTTTTGCATCTCCATAGAACATATGATGAAACTGCAAACAAGATTCCGGAATATAAAATAGATGAAAGGCATAAGCCATCCGTAAAACTGTAAAGCATATGATAAGAGGAGGCCAAAACAGATCTCTGGAAGGGATTCGTACATAAACCAATAAATTGACTAACCAATGAAAGGAGAAGAACCACTAAATATAAACAAAAATGCCTGAATTAATATAATTCCTAAAGGCCCTCAACTACAAGTCCCATTGAAAAAAATTGTGTTAAAGCTTAGTATTGAGTAACTTTTTTAGTTCTTCATTCATTAGTATGATCTCCATCTATTTCCTTTATCTAACCAGACGATACAATAGGTTATGGTGCTTATAAGTTTATTCATAAAGAGAATAGCTGGCACAAGGTCAATACCTTGGCATCAAATATCTCTGATGTTCTTGAGTGCTTTTGACGGCCTTTAGCATTATAATAAGTTGGGCATGTAGTGCAGTAAGGGTCATTACACATTCCCAGCTGCCCAGATTTCAACAGATGTTCGTTTTTTTCACCATATTCATCTGATAGCCAATGAATATTAGACATACCATCCATAGAAGAAGGATACCTTTCAACTTTAGACTCAATATTTTCCTGAAGTAATGCACTTTGGGGAGGCTGAAAAACAACCTCATGGTTACTGGAGGCGTACAACGGACCAGTCATTTGTACCCCAATATTTCGTCTTTCATTTCTTAAAGGACCTGTGAAACCCACAGTCCTGTTCACATCTTCTGAAGAGTCCATATAGTTAGAAGGAATAGACATTGATGCACTCCTCGTCCTGGTTGAAGAATGTCGAACTGTTGAGTCTCTGCCGTAATCTGATTGCACGAATGTGGTCGCTAGCATTGGTGCTTCATCTTTTTCATAAGGATCCATTACCCAAATATAACTGTAAACAAGCTGTTCAAAATATGAAAAAGACATTGTTGTTTCAGCTTCAACTCATAATCTAATTAATTACAATCATAACGCGGGTCAAATCTTTAGGCGAGTGTCCATTGAGGTCTCAGAATTCAAATAGAAGATTTCAGAACGTTCTATATAAGCATTCAGTTTCACATTATAACGAGAAATAGGAACAGCAATTCTCACTTACATCTAACATAATATAGATTAGTTATAATTTCTTTGAAAGATTCAGCATTTTCATAAACTGACTAACTCCGAGTCAAACGCTCACAGTAAACACTATGTATCCCGCACAGACATTCAATATGCTCTCAAGCAAGGAAATTATATTTCGACAGAAACAAGATTCCATACAACAGTTGTAGTCCAAGTAACAATTTTTAACTCGCTTCTATTTCTCTGGGTTACTTTCCGATCGCAACTCCCAACGTTCAAGAAACACACCCGGTGACATTTCACATAAAAATACGATAACTAAAAGTCTACAACAATAAATAGAGACTCGAAGAAAAACAAGAACCCAAAAAGAAAATCCACTAAACAAAAGCTTCGGACAGCTTCCGTAATTCCCAATAAAGAGAACACGAGAATACGATGATTAAAGAAACTCAGGAAATAACAGAAAGGACAACAAAGCAAATCAAGAAACCTCAGCAACTCAAGTTCAGCGGACAAGGGAAATTCTTTCACCACTTTCCGGCATTCAACAAACCAATCTTCCAAAAAAGGCACCAATTCTAAGAGACCGGAGAGCGATTAAGATTCGAGGGACTCTTTCTTCTAGTGTCTTAGTAAACAGGATGAGTTGAACAGTTTACAAAGACTTTTCAAGCCGTGATTGACTAACCAAAACCAAAAGTCTTCTCTCCATCTATTTTCTAACTCAATTCGTTTTTTCTTTCTTCTATTGCCATTTCAATTTGATACCCATCGTTGACTACAAAAGTCGACTCACCATTCCTTATTTTACAAATAATAATTATTATTTTAATGGATCAAATTCATGCATCACTTTGACACCTTTTTTGCTCAGGAACACACATATCGATATCGTCAACTTTGAACATAAATCATCATAAATTTACTCATATTGCTTCATACCAATAAAGATATATTTACCTCTTATTAAATCATTATCTTCTTCGTTTATTTGAAATGTAAAACTTTGATTAAATTCTCAACTATCTTCCCCTCAAATTAAAGATTACCATTGTTGTCATGATCTGGATCTCCATTCAAGTCAATATGCCCATCCTCTCCACATTCATTCCAATCTAGGCCACTAATCTCCACTACATTGGAAATGCACGTCTTATATTAAATACTTGGAGTACCACCTACTTCGATCTCCACACAGATTTACTATAACCTTTCACCTCCTTTATTGAAGTATTCGAGGATTCTACACACATGATTCGATCTAGATTATGACTCTGATACCATTTATTGTACAATGGAACGTGTATACCTTTATTGAAGTATTCGAGGATTCTACACACATGATTCGATCTAGATTATGACTCTGATATCATTTATTGTACAATGGAACGTGTATATCCACAATAGTATAATTGTTGGATCTCGGTTTTCTACGCGTCCAAACGCAGCGGAAGTTTAAAATTTTATTTTAAATTTATTTTGACAATCAAAATATATATGATTGGACGCTCGTTTGATTTTCAAAACAAACATTCATATGGTGTTAGAATTATATCTTTAGTGAATTAAATCACTTGGCTCCAACTAATCCGGAATAGGCGGATCTAGCTCTTGATGAATCCCTACGAACGATCTTCAAAAGCTCTTTCCTTCAATCCTTCTAATTAGGTTTACGACTAGAAGATTTGTTCCTCTTTTAAATAGCACTAGAATATTTGAAATAAGTTTTACTTTGAGATCAAAATCCGAGAGGCAGCTCAACCCTTTTTAAAAAGGAGGCCGAAAATATTTTGGAGGAAATTAGAATTGTGATTCTCGAAAATCCCATTTTTAATTTTTGGAGGCTACCCATTTTTTATATTAAAAAAGATTTTTAACCTAAATTCCATAATTATGGATTTAGGTTCCTAAATTAAATTTAATGGGCTTTGTTAATTAAAATAGACTAGTCAAACTAGTTTAATTAATTATGTTAAAGTCCATTAATAACTTTAATCATTTAATATGTTGGATTTGTACTCTTACAAGCCCATTAAACATATATCCCATCAAATTTAATTTAATATTTAATAAACCCAACTTTTGAGTTTAATAAATTAAATTAATTATAAATTCAACATTTGAATTTAAATTGTGAATTCAAATCGTAGAATTTTATCACCTCCAAAATTTCATATTTAATAAACTCAACTTTTGAGTTTAATAAATTAAATTCTCAAATGTTATAAATTCAACTCCTTGAATTTATTCTCTCCAAATTTCATAAATTCAACTTTTTTAATTTACTATATCATAAATTCAACTTCTTGAATTTATTTTCTCAAATTAATTATCATAAATTCAACTCCTTGAATTTACTATATCATAATATAAATTCAACTTTTTGAATTTATTCTCTCAAGAACAAACGATCCAGTGCTTGTGTGACACTCAATGGTTCAGGGATACAGCTAGCCTTGGGTTCACAACTCATTGTGATTCAGGACATAATCTTTTATTCGGGCTTACCCTAGTTAGCCTCATTCTTTTCATCAAGACATTGATCAAGAATGTCAGAACTCATTTCTGATTGCACCCATCGAATCATGGTAAGAGCATCTAGTAGCATCGCCCTATGATCCCCTAGGTATCACTGACAGTTGATAAGTGTAAATTATTTTACTTTTATTACTTATTTTTAACTTGGAATTTTGTGATTCTTGAGTAGGTTTTATGTGATTTGTTGTTGTTTTTGTTGTTGTAGTTTGGAAGCTTAGAGTGAGAGTTTGGAGTAGTAAAGTGTTGAATTGGAAAGTGCAAAAGATCAAAATTACAGAAGTTACAGCGCACCCGCGCTTATACATACACCGCACCCGCAGTGAAGCAGTGCACCCGCGCTAAAATCCAGACTGCACCTGCGCTCGCACACCAGAACCAACACCGCACCCGTGGTGTCCTCTTGACCGCACCCGTACTCCTTGAAAAACAAAATCCGAAAAATCTGTAGTTTTGTGTTCTGCGCATGAAAGTCCAAGATATTGGTGTGCTACGAATTGAGGCTCGTCTGTACCATCTAGGGTATTGGGGAGCCAAGGGAAGAGTGGAGGCTGCTGTTAGGAGATTGAAGACTCAAGTTCATCAAGTTCTTTTGAGAAATCTGCTGCACAACGCCGGTGACGGAATCAGCACTTGAAACTCTTGTTCTAAGTTCTTCTTTCTTTTATTTTTTATTTGATATGTCTTGTTTTAAAACCATGTTTTGTTGTTTTGCTTGTGTTATTATGAACTAATTTTTATTTCTAGAGGAAAGTTGGAACAAAACTAGAAACCATGTGTTATAAGTTATGAACTAAGCTATTTAAGTTCTTCATATTGTTCTACTCTTAATGCTTTCATTTTATTGGTCATATTTTGAATGATTTATATGTTTACAATTTATCACTCGGAAGAGGAAATTATAAACAAGAAAAGGGAAAAATACATCAATAGTATTTATAGAGTTCGGGAGGCCTATAATGCTATCGAAGCCTATAGAGAATCTAGTGCTTGATGTGTTATTTAATTGTAGATTGTTGATGGGAACGTCACAATTCATTTTTAGACAACTAATATTTAGTTAATACTCGGAAGAAAGAGTAGATAATAATAGGATTCTTGGCTAATGAATAATTAAGAAGGATTTTTATAACATAGCTAATTGAAATTACACATGGTGGACAGTTGCGTGAAATCGGACCTCTAAATCTTTTATTCTATTGTTAATTGCTATAAATTGGTGTTACATTTAAATCCATTTTCAATTTAGTTATTCTTGCAAACAAATCTTTTAATTGATTATTCTAAATAAAATCGAGACTATTTTAATTACAAGTACTAATATACATTTATATACACATTCCTCGGGGGTTCGACACTTGTACTCAAAAATACATTTTACTATAACTTGATGTCGTGCGCTTGCGAGCAATTAAGAAAACAAGCAACAAGTTTTTGGCGTCGTTGCCGGGGACTGTTTATTTTAAATTTATATTAGTATTGTTACCAATTAGTCTTGATTTTAATTTAGAGCTGTTTTTATTGTATTATATTAAAAATTGATTTGTTTCTTATCTTTGTTTGACAGTGCATGCGAAGATCGCAAAATCTTGACTTGCTTATCTTTGATCCTGAGATCGAAAAAACCGTAAGAAGATTAAGAAAGACGAGAAGAGAAGAGATTCAAGCAATGGCTGACAATAGAGATAATGAAAATCCACCTCCTGCAATACCTCATCGTATGAGTTTTATGCAACATACAACTCTTGCACGTGCATTCGAATGTCAGCAGCATTCAACATTTCCTCAAACTGTTCCTACAGTTCATTTGACATAGAAGCGAGCATGCTACACTTTAGCTTGCATCCTATGGTCTTACCATCTTGCATGCTTTTTCAGTTCAACATGACTGACATTAGTGTGTATGACTTTTCTCTGAATTCAGAACAATTTTCCCAACCAGTCTTGAAACTTAGGTTCGGTTAGCTTGTTAATAACAAAAATGGATTATTCCACGAAATCGAAAATATACTGATATGGAAACAGAATAAAAGTTGCTGATTATTTTAAAATAATTTTAAGATATAAAATATGGATTTTTTTTATAAATCTCCCTCCCACTATTTTGACATTTCCACCACCCTCTGATGAAAAAGGGAAATCTCATTTCCTTAGTGGGCACGTAGAGTCCAATTAGCCAATTATAATCCCGAATAATATCAGCCAATTATAATTTTTAAAAGGTAGAATCCAATTGCATCCCTATGCATCCTCCGCGTGTTTTGCCTCACGTTTAATAAGGACCTAATAATATGGCGTTGTTTATTTTCACGTGTCAAACCAACCCATCAATATTGAATTGTAGTAGACGGTCGCCATGAGTTCCCCCAATAATATAAGCCGAGTCATGGGAGTTCAACTCAATTCACATCATATGTCCGGTGGAAATCACAGCTTTCCGACGTCCAAGCCTCCCTAATAATATGAGCCAGACACTGTCCGCGGGTAGCTGATGTGAATCTTCGTACGAAACGAATAGCAAACACGATTAAAATCAAATCGCGCCCTCAATTCAATAACGAACAAAATATCGTTGTTGTCCCGATCTTTTGAATCAAGTTTGTGTGTCGTGATTTTCACCTCTAAACTATAAAAAGTCTAGCAACAAATAATCACGGAATAAACAATCGAAAAACTCAATGAACCTTCAAAGAACAAGTCTAAGACAATCCGCACAAGCACGATCGACAAACGCCACAAGACGAATCTTGATAAGTTTGATTGTAATAGCCGAGCCTGGTGTACGGTACGGTTTAAGTTTGTATGTTTATTGGGTTATGTGATTTAGATGTTTAGAGTTGTGTTTATGGGTTATAGTGTTGTTGGTTATTATTGTTTTGTGGCCTGGTTGATGTTTATTGATGGTGGTTGTGTTGTATCAGCGTTTCGGTTCGATTTTAGTTGATTTAGTATTGTTCTTGGCCGTGACCAGACCGCACCCACGGTCTTGATTTCACCATTTTGGGAAGGAATGCCGTGGACTCACCGCACCCGCGGTGTTAAGTGTACCGCACCCGCGGTGTAGGCACCGCACCCCCGGTCGTCGATTTCAGAATTTTGGTTGGGAGGACGTGAGCTCAGCGCACCCGCGGTAGAGATAGGAGCGCACCCGCGGTCGCGCATTTCAGTAAACTGTTCGAGATTTTAAGTGATGTTTTGACTCACTTTACTCATTCTTTCCTCTTTCATTTCGACTTTTCTCTCTAGAGATTAGGGTTTCTTCATTTTCTTTCGCTTCCTATCTTCGATTCAAGCTTCTAGTTGGATTTTCGAGTTGAGATCGAGGTTCTTGGTTGCTCTAAAAAGCTAAGGTAAGCTTTTGGTACTAGTTATTTCTTTGTTTTGGAGGAGAGATGATATGAGTTTGTTGTTTATGTTGGTTTTATGGATTAATTAGCATGGGTGTTTGATTATTAAGATGTTGATGGTTTTATTTATGGATTATTGTTGTAGGATTTCAACCAAGTGATTAGTGACGGTGTTCTAGTGGTTTGTAAGTGGAATTTCATCCCTTGTGCTCACATGATTATATATGTATTGTGTTCAAAGGTTTTATTGTGTTATTCCCTTCATTTGATTCACTATTATGTATTGATACCTTTGTTGTATATTGTGGAGGCAATTGATGTCTCAACTATGAGAAGGGAATACAAAAGAGAATGAATATCAAAGTGTTTGATGAAATGTTCCAAAGAAAGAGTTTAAATATTTTATGGATTGATAGATACATAGTCAGAGATTGCATGCAATTAGTTGATCAACGACCATAGGCTTATATCCCTCAGAGTTGTCGATTTATATCGATGGGATACGAGCACCACAGACAGAGTTACTATTGATATCAATCCACTATAGTAAAGAGAAATACCATCTCATTGTTATGCTATTGCTATGATATTCATGTTTCAGAGTTGATGGTATTTAATGTTTTCAAAGCCATGTTTTACAGAGTATACTATGTATCATTGCTATGTAAGAGTTCCACTTGCTGAGTTTTATACTCATTTCAGTTATTTCATGTGATGCAGATAAGAGCGACGGACCAGGACGTTGATTGTGGCCCGGAGTCATATGCATACGAAGTTGGAAGGAAGATGTTATTTTGCAAGCATTTTTGGAACATGATCATATGAATGATATTTTGTATTTTTTTGTTATATCATTTGAATGATCATGTATTTACCTTTAAACATTTTATGGTAATGTATTTTGAAACTCCTTCCATTTGAAAGAAAGACTTTAAATTCCGCTGTATTTTCTCAAATTGGGTCGAGGTGTCACATTGATTTTTGAATAACAAAGCGAAGCTTTGAATGTTGAGAGAAAAACTCTAAACTTTGATAAAATATCAATAATAATCTGAATTGTGTTCAAAATTTCCTCCAAATATGTTTTACTAAACAAAAGATATCAAAAATCTAGTCTCCAAAATAATTAAAACTCTAGAAAGGAAAATATTCTCGCTCAGCCGTCTCAGACACGGACCCCGTGTCCACCTCCGTGTACGGGTCCGTGTACTCTCGGGAAATCATCTTCAGCTGGAAACAAGGGGCACGGACCCCGTGTCCACCTCCGTGTACGGGTCCGTGTACACTCGGCCTTCGCAAATGTCATAGGACACGGACCCCGTGTACTGGTCCGTGCTCGGGTCTGTGTAGACACTGGAATTCTTCATTCTTGGCTGTAACGGGTACGGACCCTGTGTCCAGGTCCGTGTACACGTCCGTGGAGTCTCGGCCGTCTCCAACAATGCTTGAATGATATTCCTTTGGCCTCCCGACGTATTCCCATGCATCACGACCCCTTCATGCTTGCTCATGACTCCCTGTAGTGCCTCCTTGAACTTCTTTAGGCGTCCCCTCGTGATTGGTCCCTCCGGCAACTGCAAAAGATCCCATGCCTTCCTTGGAGCTTGACCACCCGTGTTCGCATCCTCCTCCCCTTCTTGAAAAAGATTTGTCCTCAAATCTTGCATATCACCTACATCAAACAACGACAGATCACTAACATTAAATGTAGTACTCATGTTGTACTCACCTTGTAAATCGAGTTTGTAGGCGTTGTCATTGATCCTCTCAAGAACTTGGAATGGTCCATCGCCTTTTGGTAATAGTTTTGAACGCCGCTCCTCAGGGAACCCTTCTTTCCTCAGGTGTAGCCACACCCAATCGCCCTTCTCAAACACCACACTTTTCTTTCCCTTGTTGGCTTGCTTTGTGTATTGTTCATTCTTCTTTTCAATATTGATTTTGACCTTCTCATGCAAGTTCCTAACAAATTCAGCCTTCTTTTTCCCATCCATGTTCAACCTTTCACTCACAGGTAAAGACATCAAATCTAACGGAGTCAAAGGATTAAAACCATAAACAATTCAAACGGTGAATAATTGGTAGTAGAATGCACGCATCGATTGTAAGCAAACTCAACAAATGGCAAACAATTCTCCCAATTCTTTAAGTTCTTTTTAAGAATAGCACGCAAAAGTGTTCCTAAAGTTCTATTAACAACTTCAGTTTGTCCATCCGTTTGAGGATGACAAGTAGTACAGAACAGCAATTTAGTGCCAAGTTTAGCCCATAAAGTTTTCCAAAAATAACTCAAAAACTTAACATCACGGTCAGACACAATAGTCCTAGGTATGCCATGCAACCTAACGACTTATCTAAAGAACAAGTCCGCAATGTTAGAAGCATCATCTGTTTTGTGACAAGTAATGAAATGTGTCATCTTAGAAAATCTATCAACAACAACAAATATTGAATCCCTCCCCTTCTTAGTCCTAGGCAACCCCAAAACAAAATCCATAGAGATGTCAACCCAAGGCTCACTAGGGACAGGAAGTGGCGTATACAATCCATGTGGTTGTGTTATAGACTTAGCTTGCCTACAAGTTATGCACTTATCACAAACTCGTTCAACATCACGTTTCATATGAGGCCAATAAAAATGTTCATGCAAAGCACTCAACGTTTTCGCCACACCAAAGTGTCCCATCAAACCACCCCTATGTGCCTCCCTAACAAGTAGTTCACGAATGGATGATTTAGGGATACATAACCTATCTTCTCTAAAGAAGAAACCATTATGCAAATAAAATTTCTAATGTGGACCATGCATACAAGTTTCAAACAAACTCTTAAAATCCTCATCTAGCACATACAATTCCTTCACATGCTCAAACCCCAAAATTTTTGACTCCAAGGTAGAGATCAGTACATACCTCCATGATAGTGCGTCGGCCACTACATTTTCCATACTTTACTTGTACTTGATGATGTAGGGGAATGTATCTATGAATGCCACCCACTTGGCATGCCGCTTGTTCAGATTTAGTTGACCCTTAAGGTGTTTTAGAGATCCATGATTCGTATGAATCACAAACTTCTTAGGCCTCAAGTAGTGTTGCCACGTCTCTAGGGTCCTTACGAGCGCGTAGAACTCCTTGTCATACATGGGATAGTTCAGCGCTGCTCCATTGATATTCTCACTAAAGTAGGCCACCGGTCGACCTCCTTGCATCAAGACTCCACCAATACCTACACCTGAAGCATCACATTCAATCTCAAAGGTATTAGCAAAATCAGGTAAAACAAGTTAAGGAGCATTAATCAATTTTTGTTTAATAAGATTAAAAGACTTCTCTTGCTCCTCGCCCCAATGGAATGGAACATTTTTCTTGATTACCGTGCCATCGGTGCTGCCAGTGGGCTAAAATCCTTAACAAACCTCCTATAGAACCTTGCAAGTCCATGAACACTTCGGACTTGACCAACAGTAGTAGGCGTTGGCCAATCTCGAATATCACTTACCTTGTCTTCATCCACATGTATCCCCTGCGAGCTTACCACAAAACCAAGGAAGACAAGTTTGCTTGTACAAAAATCACATTTCTTTAAGTTAGCATATAAATTTTCAGCCCTTAATGTGATTAGCACAAGTCTCAAGTGATTAACATGCTCATCCAAATTTTTGCTATACACTAGGATATCATCAAAGTAAACCACAACAAACTTTCCTATGTGTGCATGCAAAACATGATTCATTAACCTCATAAAGGTGCTAGGAGCGTTAGTTAAGCCAAAAGGCATGACCATCCACTCATATAACCCGTATTTGGTTTTAAAAGCAGTTTTCCACTCGTCACCTTCCCTCATCCTAATTTGGTGATAACCACTCTTCAAGTCAATTTTACTAAAGACACATGCACCATGCAATTCGTCTAACATATCATCTAGTCTAGGTATAGGGTGCCTATACTTAATGGTTTGTTATTAATTGCCCTACAATCTACACACATACGCCATGAGCCATCTTTCTTAGGAACTAGTAAAACAGGTACAGCACAAGGAGACATGGACTCACGCACAAAACCCCTATCTAACAACTCACTTACCTGTCGTTGAAGCTCCTTGGTCTCCTCCGGATTGCTCCTATAAGCTGGACGATTTGGTAAGGCACTCCCGGGTACCAAATCAATTTGGTGTTCAATCCCCCTCAATGGTGGTGGTCTTTGAGGTAGCTCCTCCAGAAATACGTCTTCAAATTCCTGCAAAAGTGAAACAACAATGCTCGGAAGGGACCCAACTTTATCACTTGTGTTAAGGAGGATCTCCTTGTAAAGAATCAACACAATTGTTTCATGTGTGTGCATCAATTGCTTTAACTCACCTTTTTGGCCCATATATGATTTCTTTTTTGCCTCTTTCCTCTCATTTTCTTTCCTCTCATTTTTCTTTTGTATGGCTATCTCACTCTTTTTATCACTCTTTTTTTCAGTCATTTCTTTTTTATTTTCCAAGGCCACCTCACTTTTTAGTTCACTCTTTCTTTCGGCCTCATCTCTCCTTTTTTTTTCAAATGGTCCTCCAACACTTGCTTTGGGGACAAAGGAAGTAATACAATGGAATCCTTTTTTAACATAAATGAATACTTATTCTTGAGACCATCATGAGTCACCCTCCTATCCTATTGCCAAGGCCTACCCAACAAGATATGACAAGCATGCATTGGCACTACATGACATAAAACCTCATCAATGTATTTCCCAATCGAAAAAGAAACCAACACCTGTTTTGTCACCTTCACCTCCGCACAATCATTCAACCATTGAAGCCTATATGGTTGAGGATGCTTTAGTGTAGGCAAGCCCAATTTCTCCACCATCTCAACACTAGCCACATTAGTACAACTTCCCCCATCTATGATTAAATTGCAAACCTTTTGATTCACAAAACACTTAGTGTGGAACAAGTTCTCTCTTTGGTTAGTCTCCTCCTCCTTGACTTGGGCACTCATGATACGCATAGTCACTAGTGCCTCACCTATAATCGCCCTATAGCACTCATCAGGATCCTCTAATTCAGGCATCTCATCATCATCATCTTCCTCACTATGAGATTCATACTCACCATAGTCATTCAAGATCATCACCCTCTTATTAGGACATTCACTAGAAATATGACCCAACCCTTGACACCTAAAACATTTAACATCTCTAGACCGAGTAAGAGGAGTTTCAGATTTACCTTGCACTCCTTGTTTAGGCGCCTTTTGCTTGGTCTCAATCTTGGGCTTGGTCACCACTTTATTTTCATCACGTTTTGCCACATTTGGTCACCAAGAAGATGATGAACCCCCTGTTTGATTGGTGCGGCCAACTCCACGTCTTTTGAGTTGTTGCTCCACTTTTATGGCCATTTGCACCATCTCGTCTAGATCCAAGTAGTGCTTAAGCTCCACTTGATCTTGAATTTCCCTGTTCAAACCACAAAGAAAACGTGCCATGGTTGCCTCACTATCCTCCTCAATGTTTGCCCTAATCATGACCACTTCCATCTCCTTATAGTAGTCCTCCACACTCTTTACCCCTTGCCTCAAAGTTTGTAGTCTCTTGAACATCTCCCTATAATAGTGATTGGGCACAAACCTTTTTCTCATCACTCTCTTCATCTCATCCCAAGATTCAATAGGTCTCTCGTTATACCTCCTTGATAGGATCGGTTATTAACTAAGGAGTGTTTAGAAGGGGGGGGTTGAATAAACACTTCTATGAATTTAATAGTTCTTTAAAAAAGGTAGTTCAGTTTTATTACAAACTGAACTAAAATATCCCGTCGGTCAATAACAATTAGTTAAACTGAATAAGCAGTTGCGGAAAATAAACTGATCGAAAGATAGAATATCTAACTGAAAATGAAAGGCTGCAGTAAAGACAACACAATATGTTTCTAGATATTCGGAGATTTGAATAACTCCTACGTCACCCCTTCTATCTCAAGGATAGGATATTCACTAAAAGACTTTGATCGAGTACAACACTTGTACAGACCCACTTCAGTTAGGACTTATCTATTGCCTAAACTGAAACTCTTAGTATAATACAATGATCTCTGTAAGTAACTGAACTTTAGCACATGTTGAATTATCAATATTACAGAGTGCTAGTTTGCTCAACTTGTAGCCTTGATTGCTACGAATAAATCTAATAAGAGTGAGCTGAGATTTTGACAGAGTAATAGCAAGTTTGAAATTGATAGATCGTTGTTGTTCTTCAACTGCTCTTTTGTCATATTTATAGACTTGTCATTCAACGGTATCTTTGAATTTATGTATCCGTTGATTGCTTCATCAATATTCCTTTTGGCAATGTTCTCTTCATTGATTGTGATACGGCGTCTTAAATGCAATAGCCGAAACACATTGTTTCTATGTTGTAGTGATCGAGGTGCGACTTTCCATATTCAGTTGCTGATATGATCTTTCCCGAGGTATCTTCAGTTGAGAGATTTTAATATTTTCGGCTGAATGTTTTAACTGATCAGTTCTCAACTGATCAGTTTGTGTTAACTGATTTCAGTTGATAAGTCCAGCTGCCGAATCTGCTTTTGCGTATTAGATGATTTAATCGATTGATTTATGTTTTTGTCAAACTCCAGAATTTAGTTTCCAACAATTTCCCCCTTTATGGTGTTTGACAAAACCAAGAGATTTAACTCAGCTCTTTGTTGATAATAGATTACGCAACTGAATCATAGAATAGCTGGGTTCCTTGTAGATAATATAAAGTCTGAGAAAATGATATCAGTTGATAATAATCTGATTAATTCTTCAGCACAACTAAATCATAAAATAACTGGACAAATGATATCAGTTGCTTCAGCTGCTTTCCCCCTTTTTGTCAAATACCTCCATTTTGTCTGAGAGCTTTCTAACATCGACGGATAGAAGTTTTACATCTGAGGAGATACTTGTGGCCATAATGGTGAAAGAAGTCTGCAGTAATTCTATCTTCTTTGAAATGGAGGTTTCCAGTCGCCCAATTCTTTGACTGTTTACATCCTGATTTGTAGAGAAAGAGTTGATGAGTCCCTTCTTCATATCTGTTACAGTTTGGATAAGAGAGTCCATATTGGCTTGAAGTTTATTCATTTTCTCTAAGTTGGAAGCATGTGAATGGTCCAGCTTTAGAGTGTGAGATAGTTGTGTGTTCTGAATTTTGGAGATGGTAGAGATCATTTGCTCCATATTATTCTGTAGGTGCTGAACTTCTTCCAAGATAAGTGCAACATCTGAAGAAAATGAAGGAGGAGACTGATAAGATGTTCCTGGTTCTTTAGAGATGTGCTCAAAAATGACCAAAGTTTGATCAGTTGAGACTGATTCAATAACATTTTGAACTGAAATATCAGTTTCCATTATTTCTCCTTGAACTGGAATATCATCAGTAGTGATTTCTTCTAAATCCTGAGGTGGTGAAGAAGGGTTCTGTTCAGCAGATGATAAAAGCACTGAAGTTGGTGCCTCTTCAGGATGATTGATTAAAGTGTCTGACTCATTAGTGGGGTGAACCGGATCAGGTTGTACAGATTCAAAAGTGATCTCCGGATTGATTTGATCAGCAGAGTGATCAACTGTGGAAAATTCCTGAACAACTGACTGAATAACTTCATCAATGTTTCCCGATTTCAGCTCAGCCTCAGAATACATCTTAGGAATATTAGTTGTAGGTGCTGTGTCGGATGTAGATGGAGCAATTGATGAAATACCTTTTGTGGGAGATGAGGAATCAACAAGATCCGTGACTGGGTTTCCAACTGAATGATCAGCTGGGGCTTCCTCAGTAATTTTTTGAGACATCTCTGGGATGATCAGCTCTTGACCCATTTCCCAGTCTTTGATTTCTGCTTGTAGTGTTATCAGATCTGTTTCCAATTGAGCATAGACTGCTTTGTCGTTGAATGCAGTTGGACTAAGGGGATTAAAGTTTTGCCTGAGTTCAGCAACTATTTGCTGCAACTTTTGTTCCCGATGTAAGTTAAAGAAATATTTTTCCTTTGCAAAGCTTGCTGAATAGAGGAGGCCTTAACTGTTTTGAGCACTAATCGTTCTAGATCAATAAATCTTTTCAACTTTGATTCATAGCGCAGTTCCTTAGCAAAAACATTAACTCTGAAATTGACCCATTTCTCAAAAACTTGGTGCTTCTCTGCTGCAAATGTATTGACTTCTTGCCAGATAAGGTCAATATGAGTCTGAATTGCATTTGAGGGCCTGGGTTCTTCTTGAAGTTTACTCTTGCCCTTAGAGTCACTTAAAATGTGTGGAATAGTTAATCCTGATGTAGTTGCGTCAATATTTTCTCTGAGTATTATTCCGGTGGGTCTGGCAAATGGTAAAGAAGAGTAAGGTGAGATACTAATCAGTGGTGCTTTGACCCCTGGAAGTTTTGATGATTTGCTGGATGCAGTGATGTTTGGCAGTAATGAGGATAACGGTAACTGATCCTTAGTTAAGGATGCAATTGAAACTTCCTTTGAGAAAACATCCTGGATTGGCTGTTGAGTTCCTGTATCCATTACCTGATCAGTGGATGTGGGTTTAACACGATCAATTGATTTGGTCTTTAGTGTCCTTGGTTTCTTGGCAATTTGAAGAGGTAGAGTCTTCTGACTATCAGAATCACTGAGAGTCAGTTTGCGTTTTGACTTTTTCTTCTTTGTCAAGTTCTTGGCAACTTTGACTGATTTGGGAGCAGCCTGCTCCATCCCAATTTCCTTTTTGATCTTGATGAATTTCTCAGGGGAAAGATCTAATTTGGTTTTGGATGGTAGAATGTTTTTAGCATTGAATACCTTGAATCTTGTTAATCGGTCAGAATCATCAGCAATTAACCCTTGGTTTTTCAGCAGATAACTGAGCTGGACAGCAAAACCTTTGGATTGCTTAGCAGAAGAGAACATGTTCTTCAAAATAGTGAATAGAAGATGCTTCCAGTTGATTCGTCGTCCAGTCATGATTACGGTGATGAGTTGAAACTTTTCCAGAGTCAGAGCAGCAAACGACCCAGCCTTCGCCAAAAGCCCTTTGGCTACAATGTCTGCCAGCAGTTGCACTTCGTGCTTTAACTCCTTCTTTGGATCGGAAACTTTGATTTTCCTTCCATCTGCAGAGAGTAAAGTTTGCATCTCTTCGATTTCCGATGCCTGGATCTCAGAAATTTGTGCTAGCCCATCAGAAGGCAGTGAAAACAAATTTCCAAAATAATCTTCAGAGATGATCATTAGTTTGTTATTGATGGTAGCAGCAATGTTTTCATCAGAATTGATGAATCCTGTTGAATAGAAGTCGTGAAGCTCTTTGGGATAAATTTCCTGAGCGTAGAGACCCAGAAAGGGTTTTAAGCCTGCTGATTCCAGTTGCTGAAATACTTTCTTTACATCAGCGTCGGTAATGGTCATAATTGAGTTGAAGTTGATAGCCATGGCGTTCAAAAGATGTGCTGGAATCTGGTTTGCCATTTGAAAGTATTAGAAATTCTGATATTTCTCAGGACAAAAATTAGGAGAAAGTGAGAGTTCTTTAGAAATATAAGATTCTCGTAAAGGAAAACTGAGATGAAGCGGGAAATAGTACTAATGTTTATGACTGTTTGAATTCTTGGACACGTGTCAGTCCAGTAAAATGTTGAGTAAAAATATATGTACGTGTACTGTAATTTTGTGTGTAAAATAATGAGCGGTTAAAAATGTGGACACGTTATAAACTGAAATTCATCATGAATTAGCAGACAGTCATGTCATTTGATGTGGAATATAATAGGTTTAATTTTTTAACTTTGATGAGAAGATTAGTTGAATAATCAACTGAACGACCAGTTAGGGAAAACTGATTCCTTTCAGTTGAGAATTCACTAACAACTGTCTTCTCACTTAACTTCTTAAACCTTCATTTCCCCTAAATAGATGCATTAAATAAAATAATCCTGATTAAGGAAATCCCAAGGCTTTTAATCGTCTTTTAAAGGAGTGTCCTTTCATCTTCTTTGAACTGGCCTATAAATAAGAGTAAAGAAGTTAGTCACAAGCATCAGCAGAAAATACTCAAAGATGGCAGGAGCAAGTAGTTCAAACGTTGATCCTTTTTCGCTGGAAGCACAGAAAGCTGCTATTGAAGACAAAGTTTTCTATGCTAATCTTCCCTACTGGGAAGAATTACTGGAGCTCGAGCTCCTGTATAACTCAGGAAGGGTTACTTCGTTCAGGCGGATGGCCCAACTGAGAGAAGTGCGAGAGCACTTAAAGATTTCTGCAGAGGTGGATGCCTTCAAGGAAAGCCATCTCTATGAGCTGATGCTGCGCAAGGAGTTGGAGACTCTTAACAGCATTGCTTCTTCACATAGTTTCTGCAAGACTTCGTCCTCAGCACTAGCTGTTTGGATGAATATGTGGATAGCTAGTGTGAAGGAAACTTATGATAATGTAATCCTTTCAAATATTTATGGATGAATAAAATATTTATTGCATCGTTTTGTTTTATTTCTTCACACAATTATTTGTTATATGATCTAATGAATGCTAACAGTCATCAGTTTTGATAAGTAAACAAATGAACTGAAAAACTTATTTTCATAAGTTGATAATGAAACAACTAATAAAGTTCAAACTGTTATCAGTTGACAATGATCAACTGATATCTTAAATGTCCTCGGTAAATGTGAGAGACGCTTTAATTGACTTGTGATTCTTCAACTTCTTCAACACCTTTTTCTTATAAATGAGATGATAGTGATAAAAATGTGATTCCTCATCAGTTCAAAAGTATTTCAACATGTCTGATTCTGATGCATGCAGTAGCGCTCACGTTCATGTGACTGATCATTCAGCTCCTCGCTTAACTGAAATTAAAAAAAATGGAAAGATATGTCTTTCAGAAGGTATTGACAACCTGGGAAAAGATTTATGAGTTGAAGATGGTGAGTGACAGTGGTGTCATTCCTACTCATGCTCAGGAAGCAAGAGCACTGAAATACCTTGCCCGTTTTGAGGTTAGACATGTTAATGATTTGGTTGAAGACAAGTGTCTTTTAGAAGCAATGCAATGGAAGGAGTGGCATGTTGTTGATAAGATCTCAAAGTCAAGGGCATTTGCTGGAGTTCGAATTTATGAGTTGAATGATTGGGTTAGGGCATGGCTAGATACAGTTGGATCTATGATTTCTTCTGTAAATTGGGAACGTTGGTATTCTTAGTGAAATATTATTCTCAATTTGTTGTGTTCTTATTTTCTGTATTTAATTCTGTTAGTGAAGTTATATTACTAATAATATCTTAAGATAAATCAATTAAACCAAGAATATTTCGGAAATAAGAAAACTTAGCCTCTGGTAATGGTTTTGTGAAGATGTCTGCTGCTTGTTATTCCGTTGAGACGTATTCTAATCTGATGTTCTTTTTCAGTGCATGATCTCTGATGAAATGATGTCTGACATCTATATGCTTAGTCCTGGAGTGAAGAACTGGATTGTATGTAATAGCAATTGTACTCGTGTTGTCACAGAATATTGGTGATTCCTTTGCATCAACACCATAATCTTTCAATTGTTGCTGAATCCAAAGTAATTGGGCACAGCAGCTTCCAGCAGCAAGATATTCTGCTTCAGTTGTGGAAGTTGCTATGGATGTTTGCTTTTTACTAAACCAAGAGATCAGTCTGTCTCCAAGAAACTGACATGATCCACTTGTACTTTTCCGATCAATCTTGCATCCTGCATAATCTGCATCTGAATAGCCAACTAAATTGAAAGATGAGTCTTTAGAGTACCATAATCCAACATTTTCCGTGTCTTTAAGATATTTCAAGATACGTTTGGCAGCAGAAAAATGTGATTGCTTAGGATTAGCTTGAAATCTTGCACATATGCATACAGCAAACATAATATCAGGGCGACTAGCAGTTAGGTACAATAATGAACCTATTAAACCTCTGTATAGTGTCGTCTCAACTGATATTCCCCCTTGATCAGTGTCTAATTTAACTGATGAGCTCATTGGAGTGCTTGCTGCTGAACAAGATTCCATGCCAAATTTCTTCAGCAATTCCTTGGTATATTTGGTTTGACTGATAAATGTTCCTGAATCCAGTTGCTTCACTTGTAAACCAAGAAAGAATGTCAGCTCACCCATCATGCTCATCTCGAACTTATCCTGCATCAACTTGGAAAATTTCTTGCACAATTTGGAGTTAGTTGACCCAAAAATAATGTCATCCACGTAAATTTGAACAAGTAAGATATGCTCATTTTTCGAAAATTTAAACAAAGTCTTATCAACTGATCCAACAGAAAAATCATGATCAGTTAGGAATTTTGAAAGGGTTTCATACCAAGCTCTTGGAGCTTGTTTGAGACCATATAACGCTTTGTTCAAATAATAGACATGATCAGGATAGTTATGATCGACAAAACCTGGAGGTTTTTCAACGTAGACTTCTTCCTGCAATTGGCCATTTAGGAATGAACTTTTCACATCCATTTGATAGACTTTAAAGTTTTTGAAGGATGCATAGGCAAGAAATATTCTGATTGCCTCCAGTCTTGCAACTGGTGCATATGTTTCTTCATAATCAATTCCTTCTTCTTGTCTATATCCTTGTGTCACTAGCCTTGCTTTGTTGCGCACAACTGAACCATCTTCATTCAGTTTGTTTCTGTACACCCATTTTGTTCCTATAATAGTTTTAAAAGCTGGTCTTGGAACTAAGTTCCAGACATTGTTATAAACGAACTGATTTAGCTCTTCTTGCATTGCATTAATCCAATTTGGATCAGCAAGAGCTTCGTCAGTTTTTGTTGGTTCTAATTGAGATACAAAAGCTGAATGAGTAAATAGATTGAGCATCTGATTTCTTGTTCTTACTGGATCAGATGGATTACCTATTACCAGTTCTGGAGGGTGTGATTTCTTCCATCTAAGTTCAGCATTTGTTGCTACACTGTCAACAAAATCTTCGTTAGGTAACTAAATGTTCTCAGTTTCAGTTGGAGCTAATTCAGTTGTTAACTGATTCACATTAGTTTGCTCCACTAAATGATTGTCAAGATTTGCTTCTAATTCAGCTGGTTGATCCAATATCTCAGGTTCAGATGTATGAAGGATATTTTGATTATTACGACTTTCGTCTGAGTTATCATCTTCCAGACTGATATCTGTAAATTGATCAGCTAGCTCAACTTGATCAGTTGGCTTATCAATTAGTGCCGTTTCATCAAAATCAACATGTGCAGATTCTTCAACACTTAGGCCCAGTTTGGTTCGCTTGATTAGGGTCTGATTGTTTAGTTGTCACTTGTTTGCTATAATTTGTAATTGTCATATTGACTATTAGGCAGACAAAATTCACTGTTTAGCTTGGACCACAAATCCCTGCATTTCTCGTGGATAATATTCATCCTGTCCTTTTCAGAAACTCTATTGACCAAAATACCCTTGTTCTCAAAAACATAAATGTTGCAAGTGGCGTACGGACACCCCATTCTCCTTCATTCTTCTCAGGAACCGATGGCTGGCTTCTACCGTAGAAACCGAAAGTGGTGAAGAAAAATTCATCTTCTGCAGGGCCGATCTGTTAAATTTCCAAGTTTGTTCGAAGGTAAAAGTCGATAAAGTACAGCTTGGTTTCTTTGTCTGATTATTGATTTTGTATGTCCTGCATAACGTTTTTCAGAGTACATAAACTTGACGAAAATTAGTGACTGACGAACATTTCGTGGTTCACGTTGTCGTTTTTTAGTGCGAATGTGTTGTACATAGCCTACTAGTGTTCGGTTGTCGTTTACTTTTCAAGTTCTTGTACTGAAATTTTCAACCTCATTTTTTCTCCGTAAATCTTGTGCGACATTTTATTATGTGACATTGTATGACATTTTTCTTGTGAATCTTTGTTGGGCGGTTGTAGAACAAAAATCTTGTATTGTAAATTGTAGCTTCACTTTTTAAAGATTCAAAAATTGAAATGCACGAGTTAAATCTGTAATAACCATGCTTCTGAGCTTTCGTTCTGTAATTCTTGCCTCGTTCTAATTTTCGTTTGCATTTGGTAAGTACGTGGGCAAAATGGACGGGAGACGTCATAACATTAGAATTTTCCTACTGCTACATGAAATGATGGTCCGTACAATCTTTCTGGTATGTCTTCTAATACGACATCGCACGAGATGTATCGCCGATCGACGTCGTCAAGCACGTAGAACGTTAGTTTCGTACAACATGACGGAAAGAAGTAATGCACAAATGAACCATTTGCGAAGAATTATTGAAACCGGAGATGTTCAATGTGTGGTGAATTTGAGGATGAATAGAAATTCATTTGCACAACTTTGTTACTTGCTAACACACGTCGGGGGGCTGGGCCACTCTAGATATGTTAGGACAGAAGAGAAAGTGGCTATGTTTTTGTCTATTTTGGCGCATCATAAAAAGAACCGAGTCATTGGTCACGATTATCTACGAAGTGGTCAAACAATCAGCACCCATTTCCACGAAGTGTTGGGGTCAGTATTGAAGTTACATACTATACTGCTTGTGAAGCCTTCCCCGGTCGATGAAACCTGCACGGACGAGACGTGGAAATGGTTCCAGGTAATCTGAACATTTGCTAAAGAATACTTATTATAAATTCCATTTATAATGTTGTTCGTTTCTTAAAGTATAATATACATCTTCATGATTATTGTTCTTATTTCTGTATCTTATTTTTCAGGGTTGTGTTGGTGCGTTGGATGGTACATATATAAATGTTCATGTGCCTATATTAGACAAGGGAAAATACAGAACCAGAAAAGGAACCATTGCCGTGAATGTTCTGGGAGTGTGCGATCGAGATATGAACTTTATCTATGCGCTCTGTGGGTGGGAAGGATCTGCAGCGGATGCCCGAGTGCTTCGTGATGCATTATCACGTGATGACGGTCTTAAAGTTGAAAGAGGTTAACATCTTGTTTGATCTAATAATGTCATCTCAGCATATTTTTTTATTTCGATTCATGTTTCCTTATTTCAAAATTAATTGAGAAAATATTTGACTTCGATGGTAGGTTCTTACTACTTGTGCGACAACGGATATGCAAACGTCCAGGGATTCTTGACGCCATATAGAAGAGTACCATACCATAGAGATGCTTGGGGCAATCGCACAAATGCTCCCCAAAATTATAAAGAACTCTTTAATTGGAGACACAGCAAAGCTAGGAATGTCATTGAAAGAGCTTTTGGGTTGCTTAAGAAAAGATGGGCTATTCTTCGAAGTCCTTGTTTCTATCCACTTAAAACTCAGAACAGAATCATAATGGCCTGCATTCTGTTACACAACTTCATTCGAGCTCAGATGCCGGACAATCTTGTCGATGAGCTTGAAGAGGAGACATTAAGCCCAATGCCACAGAATGAGAATTACTTTATCGAGGATTTTAATTCCTCTGATGCATGGGATTCGTGGAGAGATAACTTTGCAATGTCGATGTACCACAACTAAGACAATAGTGAATTGTTATTGTATCTCGAATTTGCCTCTTGTTTTTATTTGTTTAGTACGTACTACTTGGTGTATTGAGAACAACCGTTTTGTAAAATATTATTTCGATTAATTGTTGGATTTGCAATGACGTTGTCAAATGTGTTCATCTTTTTGCAATATAATGTTTCATCTCCCATTCTAACTTTGCACTTTAATGTGTTTCAGGTGAACGTATTAGAATCATTTGAAGCAATGGATAACACAAGTGTGACTTCGAAAGGTACCAAAACAGATAAGGTGAGACGTATCTGGACAGCCCCTGAGGAGGAGGTTCTAATTGTGGCGTTGAAAGATATAATAGGCAAAGGCTATAAAACAGACAACGGATTCCGCAATGGGTATCTACCTTTATTGGAAACTGCATTGAGGAACGCATTCAATGATTCAGACTTACGCGGTCACCCCCACATTACTTCAAAAATACACGTGTGGAAGAAACAGTACGGATGTTTGACATCAATGCTAGGCAAGAGTGGGATTGGTTGGAATGACACCGAAAACATGATAGACGCTACGAATGAGGCATGGGACGCGTTACTTAAGGTGAAAAAATTTATTTAAACTTTACATGTTTATCTTTCAAATGTGTACGCTATTAAAACGAAGACCTTTCAGGTTGACAATAGTGTTCGAGTCATGCGGTACAAGAGGTGGCCCCACTACAAAGATTGGTGCGAAATATTTGGATACGATAGAGCAACAGGTGATCGAGTGGAGACCTTTTCAGCTGTTGTTCATGATGTCTTAAATATGACGCAGCCTGAACCCATTGACATGGAATTTGTCATGGATGACTTTTACCGGCCAGTTGAAGGAGATGGTGAATCAGTGTCTATTGCTCAAACTATCCCCTCCAACCCATCTGGAGTTTCAAAGGTGAGATCAAAGAAACGCAAGCAATTAGACGAAGTTGACAACCAAATTGTTGCTGCAATCAATAATCTAGCTGAAATCACAAAGGAAACAATGTCCAATCTCATAAAAGAAATGGCATCTGATTCGAAAATTGAAATTGCTATGGACAGTGTGTTGGCGACCTTAGGAACCATTCCGGAATTAAGTTCGGACGATAAAGTGCGTGTGGCGGAGTTACTGGTGGATAACCCCAACAAACTAGCTTTGTTCTTGCGTCTTAATCTCGAAGGAAAGATCAGCTTAATCAAGCGCCTACTTAATCCATAACCTCGCATGGTATGCGTTCCACGAACTTAATGTTTTTGAACTTTTTGTAATGGCTCGACCTATTTTGTGTGTGGATATTGCCACTTTTGGACGACGATGTATTTGATACTATATCATGGCACTTCTCTATAATATCGGTGTTTAATTATCAACATCTCGCAATGATCAACTTTGGCCATTTCATTTTCTTGTTCGGCAGAAATATAATTCGAGAAACTTCGACCCAATTGTCGGATTCATGTTCGTGTGGCCGATTTTTTTTCTTTCTTTCCTTCCTGTTTGTAATGCCATCTGTAATTTTGAATGAGTTTTCATGTGAAAACGAACTATGTAATGGATTCTTTCAGTAGTAGTACTTCTGGGAAGCGGTTTTATGTCGATAAACCAAACTATATTGTAGTATGTTTGTATTACGATTAACTAGGCAACATCTCATTACTTGTTTAAAAGCACTAAGCTGTGTTGGTCTTTTGCATGAGCCTCCATTTTATCACAATCCAAAAAAACAATAATGCATTTTTCACAAAGTACATGTACCATTGTTTGGTTCCATTCGAATCTACATTTTCATAAACTGATTGCTTACTTTCATCCTACATGCTTTAGCCAACAAATGGTTTTCGGTATTATGAACAACGAAAATGACAAATATTTTGTAAAAAGACAAAAGATACCATATAAGCTAGTATACAAAACATTATATTGCATTACAGTGGTTTCACAACAGAGATAACATAATTTATCTCAAACAGTCACAATTACCAGAGCAGACTTATAAACACGCGCTAAAATCCAAAACAAACCTTCGTATGCACACCACAACATCATACGTTTTGCCAAACATACCCGACTTACGACCGAACGATTTCATGAAAATAAATATGCATACAGAAGATAGTCCAGTGGTGGGGAGCAAAAGGGTGGTCGAATACATCGGGAATACTTGTACGCAGTTTCACGGCTACTGATCTGAGTCATCCGAGCTACTGATTATTACATAGTCTGCTTCGCCATGGGGACGTAAAGTTTTCTTGGAAGGGCGACCACTGTAATCATTGTTGGAACGTTTGTTGCAGTCTTTGGAAGCCTGCATGTTGGTTTTGTAGTACTCATCCACTACCTTCGCGCAGAGATGGTTGTAGGTAGTGTTTTTTTTTGGTGAATCAGAAACTTTCGTTGGAACATGCTTCATTTTCTTCTCCTTGCCAACACCACTGTGTGATCCTCCGTTTACTTGTTCATCATCCGAGATGATAATCACCTCCACTTTGTAATGGCTAGTTACGGTCACTTCAGAAGCAGATTTGTAGGTGACAGACATGTTGGTGGTGTTCTGCAGAAAAAAGAAAGAGTTGATGAACTAAACCGAGCTTCTTATGTAAGTGTCAAAGGTGAAAGTGACCTACTTTAAGTAATACCAAGAAATTAAAGAGAGTCTACCTACCCAAGAATAAATGTTTGTCATTCACAAGAGAATAGAGTACCATTTTCATTTAATATCACACAAAAATGTCTACATCGATGCTCTTAAATGATTCGTCAGGTTGCTCAAGTGCACAAACTGTTCTCTGCAATTAATATGTGCAGGTACAAAAGATTTGCGTTTGGTAAGAGAACACACGTCTTCAACAACTACACAAGATTGGATATAGAAGCAGTAATAGGAATGGCAACATCGACAATCAATTTGTGAAATTTATAACACCATCTAACAATAACATAATACATGATACAAAGTAAGTATCATAGTTTGTTAAATAATTGCTTAACTGACAGACATATAATACAAAGTAAGTATAATAACAATAACAGTTAAATATTTGCTTAACTGACAGACATATAATACATATTTGAAGTAAGTATTATGACTGCTTACATCGGTTAAGGATGTTTTGCGTACTCCCAAAACATAGACCCGTCACCAAATCAACATTGACGAGGAAAACCTGTACGGATTGTAGATATAAATCGTGAGCATGTACAATAGTTTCAAGATAGGCACAAAGTTGTAAAATTAAACAACAGTGTACTCATATTTGCAAGTGACATACTTACCGATCACATGCTTCTGATGTGTATACGAGTGAGATAAGACATGTTAGCACATTAACGAACCACATATGTCCAGAATAACAAAGAGTCATAACTGGCACACAACATATATGTCTGATATGTCAAAAGTTACGTAAGTACATGTCATAGCGTTCGACAAAACCAAATTAACACAGCAACAGAATATATACAAAGTTGAAACAGATCAGATTTTGAAGACAAGTACTACAACGAGGAGGAGAAGCACGCAGATCAACGCGCATATGAACCCAAATAAACAACAGACATGTTCACGTGAATAAGGTGTGCTCTTCGTGCAATGATTTGGTAACTCATAGCCTCTGCATGAGATACCACAATCCACTCCAGAAAATTGACTGCTGCCCTGTTGATGAGCTTCTTTCGAAGGACGAGCATATGGGCCCGCGGACGAGTTCATTGACTCCTTCTTAGAAAACATTTGGGTACTAGTACGACATGAATGATCTTCCAAATTAGTTGACTTAGGTTCAAATTTGTACGACTTTTGGTCGGTGGGTGTTACATTCCTACCGTGGTACTCGAGATACCACGAGAAATTGTTCCGATGTTTGAGACCTGCGGGACAAATATAGTAATAGTGACCGGGACGAGTAGAGTTATCCCCAGCTTTCCGTAATATCATTTCACCATTTCCACAATTGCACTGTGGTGGTGTCTTCGGTTCCATCACACCTAGACATTGGTACAGAAAATATTAAACATTCCTAAAAAGATTAACAAATATTGATTACAGGAGATGATTTACTCAATGTCATGTGTAGGAACATCTTCCAGTGCAATATTGTTTCAAGTAATTATTCGATTTTTCACCATATTAGGATAAACTTCGAACTCAAAACTCAAATCTTTTATCTATTTCAGTAATAGTAAGGACATAAAAAAACACAATCGATGCAAGAAACCTAAAGGACACAAGAACTTAAATCTATTTTCGTAATAACTAGATCCTAATCGTAAGAAAATATAACAACAGAAACCTAAAAAAAATACTACATCTGCGCATCAAATCGACAAACTTGTTCGATTTTGTTTGTATGAAAATCGGAAAGTAAAGATTTCTCGAACAAAAAATTCAGAAATTACTCACAAAACCTTTTTCTCCAGAGTAGATCTTGGTTTCTTCCACTGCTTCGCACCACGTTTGTAGATCTAGATTCTTAACTCACCTGTTCAAAAAAAAAAAGAGAAGACCATGTTCATGCTTACCTTTGGAACTTCGGTTCATAGCTTTGAAGGATATGACCTCGACTTACGATTTTCGATGAAGAACAATGTGGAGAGGGTTTACCCTCCCCTCAAATTTTTTGGGAAATATACGGTAGCTTAGGCAGAAGGGAACAATAAGAGCAAATAATTTAAAATAAAACAAGAAAGGGTATTTTGGTCATTTACAAATTTGACATGATTATATCCCTCCTCTTACATTTGCACCACACATGAGATTAAATACAACCCAAATTATATATCTTATCCTATCCAACATTATCAATCAAATTATCAATCATTCAATTATCACATCCTAAAAACCAAGCGAACCCTTAAGGTTTTCTTATTAAATACTCTGTAAGCTATGCTAACTGATGAATATCCAAGGAAAATTCCTTCTGCAGATCTTGCATCAAAAGCCTTTAAATAATTTTTACCATTATCATGAATGAAGCATTTACAGCCAAATATTTTGAAGTAAGTGATTATGCTTTTTCTTCCATGCCAGATCTCATATGGTGTTCTCATGTGGTTCTTATTAATCATCGATCTGTTCTGAGTATAGCATGCAGTGTTTACTGTTTCTGCCAAAAATCTTTGAGAAATACCAGAATCAGCAAGTATTGTTCTAGCAGCTTCTTTAAGAGTCTGATTTCTTCTCTCAGCTACACCGTTTTGCTGAGGTGTTCTTGCTGCTGGGAGCTCATGCTTGATTCCAGTATTTTTTAAAAAGCTTGAAAGTGTTTGATTGATGAATTCAGTTCCTCGATCAGATCTGATTCGATCAATTCCAACTGATTTTTCATTTAAAAGTCTTTTGAAGAGTTTAATCAGTTGTGCAGTCGTATGGTCTTTGGATTTGAGAAATATAACCCAAGTAAATCTTGAAAAGTCATCTACGACCACCAAGGTGTATTTCATTCCCCCTAAGCTCATGACTGGCATTGAACCAAAGAGATCCATGTGCAATAATTCTAAGCATCGGGATGAAGATTTACAGCCTTTGTTTTTGAAAGAGGATCGTACTTGTTTTCCATACTGACATGCTGAGCAAAGTTTTTCTTTTGAAAAATTTATTTTGGGCAAACCAGTTACAAGTTCATGCTTACTCAGATAGGCAAGGGATTTAAAATTTAAATGATTTAACCTTTTATGCCACAACCAGTTTTGAGATGATTTAGATGCAATAAAGCAAACTGGTGTATAAGGTTGATCATTCCAGCTGACTTTGTAAGTGTTTCCACACCTTTTGCCAGTTAGAATAATCTCTTCAGTTGAGTTTTTGACTGAGCAAGAGTGTTTGTCAAACTGAACTGAGAATCCATTATCGTATAACTGACTAATACTTATCAGATTATACTTGAGATTTTCGACTAATAAAATATCATTAATGGTGAAGTTACCATGGATAAGCTTACCCTTACCCACAGTTTTACCTTTGGAGTTATCCCCAAAGCTGATGTTTGGACCAGTGTATTTGATCAGTTGAGATAATAAATTTGAATCTCCTGTCATATGTCGTGAACATCCACTGTCCAAATACCATATTGATCCAATGCTTGTACCTGCTTTCTGCAATTAAACACAAAATAAGATTTTGGTACCCCTTTTTTTTTATTTGGGTCCAAAGTTGATTAGTCTTTTAGGAATCCAGACTTGAATCAGTCTAACTGACCGTCCTGTTGCTGTATTCCATATGATCCTTTCTTGTTTATTTGTGCTTGGTGTATGGTGTGTGGATGATACAACATGTATTTTACCCTTTTTCAACTGATTTTTCTACCGATATCTTTTCTGAACTGGCTTACTGTTGTAGTAGTTTGAGTAGCCATTTGAATATTTTCTGCTAAGAGTTTTTAGTTGCTGACTCCATGAGTCAGTCTTACTTTTTGGATTATACCCAATCCCACATCTCTTTCCTTTATTCATATTCTGAGATGGCTGTACAATCAGTTTACTCGACTCTGCTTGTTCCTGTACCATAACTAATTTTACAAAGTGAATATATTTCCCTTTGTTCATATTCAGTTTTGGTTGAGTATCTTGGGAAGACGAATCATCTTTACTACAGAATCATAAACCAGTTTTATCTTCAACTGATTTCTGTGAATTCTGTATATTAGTTAAAGCTTTAGATGATTTGTTCCAAGCCTGAATAAGCTCATTTTGCTTTGAATTTTCAAGCAACAATTTTTGAATCATTAATTGATCCCTGCTTCTTTCATTTCTGAGTTCAGCAATCTCCCTTCTCAGACTCAACATATCAACTGATTCATCAGTTTTTGTCTTATTGTCTTTGGGATCATCTTGCTTTGCTCTGATTTTTTCAAATGATAAGGCAAGCTTTTGATACTCACTGACCATGTCATGAAGAGTTGATATGAGTTCTTATCTTGTAAAATCAGTTGAACTAAAATCAAATACCTGCTGATAGTTTGATTGATCTTCTATGTTATCAGCCATCAGACATTTTACTTCTTCTTCATCCTCACTAGAACTGTAAGAACTTTCTGGTTCTGACTCTTCGCTGTCAGTTTCTGCCCATTTGGCTTTGCTATCTTCAGCTAGGAGTACTTCATGTTTCTTTCTGTAAGGCTTCTTGTCGTCCTTAGATCTCTTCTTATGCTCATACACTTTCTTCTTTCTTTCAGTTGAAACTTGATTGTCCTTTTTCGGCTTGAGACAGTTAGCAATAAAGTGATCAGATTTGCCAAAATTGTAACATACATTAGACTCTTCTCTAGAGTTGTTTCTTTGATAATTCTTCTGAAAATTTCTTTGATTTTTCCTCATGAATCTTCCAAATTTCTTAATGAATGGTGACATAGCATCATTGCTCAGTTGATCAGCAGCTTTCTCAACTGAACTAGTTGGTTCACTTCTAACAGCTGTTAAGGCAGTAGTTGCTGCTGGGGTAGATGGTTCCCCTTCTCGAGTTTGAAGTTCAAACTCATATGCTTTCAGGTCAGCAAATAAATCATGAAGTTCAACTTTGTTCAGATCTTTTGATTCCCTCATTGCCATAGTTTTGACATCCCATTCTTTGGGAAGTCCTCTGATTACTTTCAACGCTACTTCTTTATTTGAATACACTTTTCCAAGTGCATTCAGTTCGTTGATGATACAGCTGGTTCTTTCATCATATTCGTGCATTGTTTCTCCAATCTTCATTATGATGTTGTCGAACTTCTGCACAGCAACTGAAAGTTTGTTTTCCTTGGTTTGTTCATTGCCTTCGCAAAGTTGAATTAACTTCTCCCAAATTTCTTTGGCGGTTTTGCACATTTTGATTTTACTGAACGTTACTTTGTCCAGTGTCTTATACAATATGTCTTTTGCAACATTGTCTAGATTTGCCTTTCTCTTGTCCTCAGTAGTCCACTCATCTCTGGGCTTTTCAATTCGGTGAGGTGCCCCTTCAGTAATAGCAACAGCTGTGTTTGCTTTCAAAATCTTCATGGCTCCGTCGGGTATAACGTACCACATGTCATCGTCTTGTGCAGCTAGATGAGCCTGCATTCTTATTTTCCAATCATCGAAATCTTCTCTGGAGAACATAGGAATCTTATTGAATGAAGACATAGTGATCAGATTGAGTATAGATAGTCTTTGATAGGATATGCCTTGCTCTGATACCACTTGATAGGATCGGTTATTAACTAAGGAGTGTTTAGAAAGGGGGGTTGAATAAACACTTCTATGAATTTAATAGTAATTTGAAAAAGGTAGTTCAGTTTTATTACAAACTGAACTAAAATATCCCGTCGGTCAATAGCAATCAGTTAAACTGAATAAGCAGTTGCGGAAAATAAACTGATCGAAAGATAGAATATCTAACTGAAAATGAAAGGCTGCAGTAAAGACAACACAATATGTTTCTGGATGTTCGGAGATTTGAATAACTCCTACGTCACCCCTTCTATCTCAAGGATAGGATATTCACTAAAAGACTTTGATCGAGTACAACACTTGTACAGACCCACTTCAGTTAGGACTTATCTATTGCCTAAACTGAAACTCTTAGTATAATACAATGATCTCTATAAGTAACTGAACTTTAGCACTTGTTGAATTATCAATATTACAGAGTGCTAGTTTGCTCAACTTGTAGCCTTGATTGATACGAATAAATCTAATAAGAGTGAGCTGAGATTTTGACAGAGTAATAGCAAGTTTGAAATTGATAGATCGCTGTTGTTCTTCAACTGCTCTTTTGTCATATTTATAGACTTGTCTTTCAACGGTATCTTTGAATTTATGTATCCGTTGATTGCTTCTTCAATATTCCTTTGGGCAATGTTCTCTTCATTGATTGTGATACGACATCTTAAATGTAATAGCCGAAACAAATTGTTCTATGTTGTAGTGATCGAGGTGCGACTTTCCATATTCAGTTGCTGATATGATCTTTCCCGAGGTATCTTCAGTTGAGAGATTTTAATATTTTCGGCTGAATGTTTTAACTGATCAGTTCTCAACTGATCAGTTTGTGTTAACTGATTTCAGTTGATAAGTCCAGCTGCCGAATCTGCTTTTGCGTATTAGATGATTTAATCGATTGATTTATGTTTTTGTCAAACTCCAGAATTTAGTTTCCATCACTCCTTCTAGTGGTCACTAATTGATCCCACCAAATGAGAGCATAGTCTAGAAACTCCACCACCGCCAACCTAACTTTCTTTTGTTCGGAGTAGTGGTGACATTCAAACACAAACTCTGCCCTTTTTTCCCATTCTAAGTACGCCTCCAGATCAGATTTTCCATGGAATGATGGAATTTTCATCTTAATACTACCCATGTTACCATCTTCCCTATTCCCCTCATATATACCCCGTGCGGCTTCTCTTTTTCCTCTCCCAAATCCTCTACCTCTTCCATTCCTACCCCAATTCTCATTTTGACTCTCATCGTCTCCTCCCAAATCATATTCCTCATCATCTCTACCCAAATCCTTAGGCCTAGATTTACTCCCACTAGCACTAACCTTAAGCTTATCCAACCTCTCATGCAAGGGCTCTAATTCATTCCTCATCATCCTACTAAAATGCCCAAATAAGGCCTCCATTTGGAACTTAGAAACCCCTTGGTTTGAATCATCTCCTACCTCCCTCTCCATTTAATTTTTTTAGAATTGTACCTGCAATAAAACATTAGTAGAAAACAAATATTCCTCACACAAATTCTCACGGTCACTCCAAAGAGAATTCACTCGTCGCTCCTCTCTTATTTTTTTTTTGCTCACAACAAATACTCATTAGTCACTCCAAAGAAAATTAACTCGCACTCAAGTAATTTCACTCAAATGTGATAGTATTCTCGAAAGTGTGCTCAAGCTTTGTATTTGTACATCAAACAATCAAGTTCAACTTGTGAACAATTGTGATCGACTCACTTAGAATGTGTAGACAAGCAATTTGAAGATAGATAAATATATTTATATTTTTTTTACTGTGAGAGACAATTGAATATGACTCACAAAAAAGAATAGAACAAAATGTCAAAAAGAAATAATGGTGAATTTTCGGATTTTTGGTACTTTTTTTTTTTTACTCTAAGGCTGAGTAAAAACTCGAAAATCCCAACAAAAAAATATCACCAAAATTTCAGAAACTGATGAAGAATGGTAGAACAAAAACAGATCCGAAAAAGGACGAAGAATTAACACAGATCTGAAGATTTAAGAATAAGATAAACTTACTTGAATTCAATGAACCTAAGCTCTGATACCAAATGATGTGAATCTTCGTGCAAAACGAATAGCAAACACGATTAAAATCAAATCGCGCCCTCAATTCAATAACGAACAAAGAATCGTTGTTGTCCCGATCTTTCGAATCAAGTATGTGTGTTGTGATTTTAACCTCTAAATTATAAAAAGTCTAGCAAAAAATAATCACGGAATAAACAATCGAAAAACTCAACGAACCTTCAAAGAACAAGTCTAAGACAATCCGCACAAGCACGATCGACAAACGCCACAAGACGAATCTTGATAAGTTTGATTTTTGAATAACAATGCGAAGCTTTGAATGTTGAGAGAAAAACTCTAAACTTTGATAAAATATCAATAATAATCTGAATTGTGTTCAAAATTTCGTCCAAACATGTTTTAATAAACAAAAGATATCAAAAATCTAGTCTCCAAATAATTAAAACTCTAGAAAGGAAAATATTCTCGCTCAGCCGTCTCAGACACGGACCCCGTGTCCACCTCCGTGTACGGGTCCGTGTACTCTCGGGAAATCATCTTCAGCTGGAAACAAGGGGCACGGACCCCGTGTCCACCTCCTTGTACGGGTCCGTGTACACTCGGCCTTCGCAAATGTCATAGGACACGGACCCCGTGTACTGGTCCGTGCTCGGGTCCGTGTAGACACTGGAATTCTTCATTCTTGGCTGTAAAGGGCACGGACCCCGTGTGCAGCTCCGTGTACACGTCCGTGGAGTCTCGGCCGTCTCCAACAATGTTTGAATGATATACCTTTGGCCTCCCGAAGTACTCCCATGCATCACGACCCCTTCATGCTTGCTCATGACACTCTGTAGTGCCTCCTTGAACTTCTTTAGGCGTCCCCTCGTGATTGGTCCCTCCGGCAACTGCAAAGGATGCCATGCCTTCCTTGGAGCTTGACCACCCGTGTTCGTATCAGTAGCGATCAACATGCAACCACGGTTGATGAAAGGCAAGGAAAAATTAACTCTTTTAATTATACTTTTTCGGTTTGATATAAATTTTGAATCTTATTCAAAATGAGGGATTTTATTTTTAAAATTGTCTCATCATTTTAATTTTAAAAATCGCGTGCCACGAGTTTGTATGTTTACCGGATTCATGCAACTATATTATTTAATAATATACATACATGCATACTGCTATATATCGCATATATCATAATATGATATTTAACAATAAACAAGGATGATCAATTGCCAACACTATTAGATCCATGTGAGC
This sequence comes from Primulina eburnea, assembly GCF_022965805.1. Classification (NCBI taxonomy): domain Eukaryota; kingdom Viridiplantae; phylum Streptophyta; class Magnoliopsida; order Lamiales; family Gesneriaceae; genus Primulina; species Primulina eburnea. The sequence goes on along the minus strand of NC_133102.1, from coordinate 28,862,622 downwards.
CAAACATGGATCCAGGTAAACCTAGGTTAATGCAGGGATGCAAATTCAACTATTACAAGTGTTTCCAATATTTTACATGTCTTCATCTTGAGCATCAGGTCAACCATCTTCCAGTCTTGATCTCCCACTATTTCTAATAATTATATTTAAATAGTCATGGCACATATAGGGATACATCACATGGGGGTGGGAACGAGCCATAAATCAGGTCCACTTTAATAATATCAAATATTAACAAAATGAATAAAAACAGTAAAATATACTAACATACACCTAACACATTGGTCATGGCTCTCGATCATCCTTCATGTATTTAATATCAAATATTAAAATCAATTTAATTAAACAATTGTAACTAATTGATAAATCATATATCTAATAATTTTATCACTAACCACCACAATTATTAAAGGATTTAATAAATTAAGTAAACTCCTTTATTTAATTTCCAATTAAATCAATAATAATTGATTTCTTGTAAAAACTCATTTTTACCATAAATAATTAAAATCATATTCTAATTATTTATTTTACAAGAAAATTACTAATTTCCCAAAAATTAATTTTCAAAAAGAAAAATTGAACCAATTTTCAAAAATATCAATTTTACCCAAAAAATTTAAAAATAAGAAAATTGCACCTTGGACTCAAAAAATTCAAGCCCATCATCCAGAACGCTTCCTGAGACACTCCCGGGCAGCCGCCCACGCTGCCAGCTCCGTTGCCCGAATGTTTCGGGCAGCAGCAGGGGTTCTCTGCACGCAAGGCGCGCATAGCTGCGGCACGCCGTGCGCGCAGCGTGCGAAGGTTCCACACATCGCGCGCGCGCAGCCGCCGCGCGCTGTGAGGACTCTCCGCACAGTGTGCGCGCCTGCGCACCATGCACTGCCCAGAACAGTTCCGGGCAGCCCCATATATTTTTTTTGTTGAATTTCTGGAAAAAAAAATTTTTTATGGTGCTACAATTTTCTGAAAAATTTTCTTGTGTGGTTAGAAATAATTTATTCAATATCAAAACCAGACGATTTAGAAAAAACCTGGCTCCGAACCCGCTGGAAATTCAGTATTGACAGCAACTCATCCTTAGTGCCAGATTGTACTTCGATTTTTGTTGCTTGCTGTCAAGGGAGACTTTCTGATCTTGGCTGCCCTAGGGGCCTATAGCCATGGTTATAACCCCTCCTATTATGTCTAAAACGTGACCAAGTTGCCCTTTTGAGGCTTGGTCCATGGTAGAATCGGTTTTTAAATCAAAACACAAGCACAGCCCCTCGGCCCCTCCCCCCTACTGCATGTGATGTTTCGGTTTTAGGGAGTGGTGTGGATCTTGGTTGGCCTCTGTCCCTTAGCCACGGTTCATACCATACCCCTTGATGTCTAGATCGTGCCATGGTCAATCAAATGGCCACTGGAACGATCCATGATAGCAAAACAATAGCAATGCCCCATGCGCGCAGGTTTGCTCTCGGCTGGGACTATTGTCGCATTTCATGATGTGGTTCGAATTGTGGCTGGCCTAGGACCCTTAACCATGGTTCAAACCATTCATTAGGATATTGGTAAGAGGTTCTGGGCTGTGGTTGAAGCCCCAATGGCCATTAGCCTTGCAAACAACGCAAGGAAACTAAAGCGCAGCTGCTGTAATTTTTGACAGCATGTGTGCTGCGGTTCAGAGGTGTATTTCGGGTTCTTGGTTGGCTTTTAGCCTATGGCCTTGGACTGGACAGTTCCTCATCGAGTTGGGAAGTCCCTGTTTTTGGCCGTTCGTGATTCGGTTAAGTTAGAGGTCGTACGAGAATTTACGGTGCAATGTGCCAAAGTGACTCTCGAAAGAGCGTTTCATATTTTGGCCTCCATTCACTAAAATTTGAAGTACTATAATTTTAGGATCATTTTTTCACCATTTTAGGTCTATTTTAATCATGAATAAATGATGGTTCGGTGTTGGTTCGGGTTCCCACGGAGTCATGATTAAATAGCTAGTCATTGGGCGTAATTGTCTTGTTTTTGGATTCAATTACAAAGTTTGGTCAAGTTAAATCATTTGCATATTTTCATGTTATATCTAGGTCGCAGAGAGCTTGGGAACGATCCAACCCATATGGTAAGAATTAAAACAGGATATTTAATTACGTTATTTAATTATATTACGTGCAAAAATATAAAATATTCTTTTTTTTAAAAAACTACCAGTACTACAATTCTAAACTTGTTCAGAAGAGATACAGGCTAGACAACAGAAACATAAGGGAAGAACAACATACTAAGATGCACAATGTTAGAAACAACAGACCCTCTGTTGCACACACCTCCATGGATACCCGAAGTACAAAAATTGTACAAATGTGGGTTCCAAAGGGACTAATAAGGCTTGGACCCAAATAGATTGGGTACCAGATACTAAAATTTGTGCTTGCAGGAACAGGTGAAGAAAACCAAGATCAGTAGCTCAACATGGTATTTGGACAGTGGATGTTCAAGACATATGACTGGACAGAAAAGTCTACTATCAGAAGTAGTAAGTTGTGCTGGACCAGAGATAACCTTTGGGAATAACTCAAAAGGTAAACCGTGGGTAAGGGTAAGATTATCCATGGTAACATCACTATTAAGGATGTGCTCTTAGTTGAAAATCTTTGTTATAAATTGATCAGTATTAGTCAATTATGTGATAATTGATTTTCAGTAGCATTCCAGAAGCACACCTGCACAGTTAAAAATGCTGATGATTCTACTGTTATAACCGGAGTAAGAAAAGGCAACACCTATAAAATCTCATGGAACATAGATCATATCATTGCTCCTACATGTTTAGTTGCATCTCTAAGTAATAAACACTGGTTGTGGCACAAAAGATTGAATCATCTAAATTTTAAGTCTATCAACAATCTCAAAAGCAGAACTTAGTCGATGGATTGCCAGACATAAAATTTATTAAGAATCATGTATGTTCTGCATGTCAACTTGGTAAGCAAATAAGATCTAGCTTCAAAAATAAAGACAGCAAATCATCCTCAAGATGTTTAGAATTATTACATATGGACTTATTTGGTCCAATCCCTATCATAAGCTTAGGGGGAATGAGATACACCCTTGTTGTTGTTGATGATTTCTCTAGATTTACTTGGGTAATTTTTCTTGCTGGAAAATATCAAACCAGTAGCCTCCTGATCAAACTTCTGAAAAAGATTCAAAATGAAAAATCAGTTTTTGTCATTAGAATATGAAGTGATCGAGGTACTGAATTTACTAACAAGACTCTTGAGATATATCTAGATGAACAGGGCATTTATCATGAATATTCAGCTGCCAGGACGCCTCAACAAAATGGAGTAGCTGAGAGGAGAAATAGAACACTTAAAGAAGCTGCTAGAACAATGATAGCAGATGCAGAAATCTCTCAGCACTTCTGGACAGAAGCTATTAATACAGCTTGCTACACAAAAAACAGAACGATGATCAACAAGAGAAACAATAAGACTCCTTATGAAATATGGAAAGGAAGTAAACCGAACGTATCTTACTTTCATGTTTTCGGTTGTAGATGCTTTGTGCACAATAATGGCAAAACTCACTTAGCTGCTTTTGATTCAAAATCTGACACTGGTTTATTTCTTGGATATTCAGCAGTTAGTAAGGCTTTTAAAATTTTCAATAATAAAACTCTAAATGTTGAAGTATCTATTCATGTTGTCTTTGATGAAGACAGTAGTGTTCCCGAGATTACTAACATATCTAATTTAAGTAAAAGATTAGACATGGTTCATCTGGAATTAGACAGTGAAGATGATGCAGAAGCAAGTGTCAAGGATATTCAAAATCCAGAACCAGACATTCACATTCCAGAACCAGCAGCTGATACTCCAGAACCATCAGCTGACATTCCAGAACCAGCAGTCGATACTCCAAAACAATCTACTGCCTTATATGAAGACAATCTAAATCCTTTTATTTGGAGAAAATCTCATCCTCCATCTTTGGTAATTGGAAATCCAGCAGCTCCACTAAGGACTAGCAGACAGATGATAAATGAATACATGCATGCTGCTTTTATTTCTCAAGATGAACCAAAGAAGATTGAAGAAGATCTTCTAGATCCCAGTTGGATAGAAGCTATGCAAGAAGAGCTGAATCAATTTGAGAGGAATAAAGTTTGGTTTCTAGTACCTAGACCTTCTCACCAAGCTGTCATTGGAACTCGGTGGGTATTCAGAAACAAACTAAATGAGGAAGGAACAGTTGTAAGAAACAAAGCAAGACTGGTTGCACAAGGATTCAGACAAGAAGAAGGAATAGACTATGATGAAACCTTTGCACCAGTAGCTAGGCTCGAAGCTATCAGAAAATTCTTAGCCTTTGCTGCTTTCAAAAACTTCAAAGTATATCAAATGGATGTAAAGAGTGCGTTACATAATGGTCTACTACAAGAGGAAGTCTATGTTGAACAGCCTCCAGGTTTTTCTAATCATTTGTTACCAAATCATGTTTTTAAATTATATAAAGCATTGTATGGTCTGAAACAAGCACCTAGGGCTTGGTACGACACACTTTCACAATTTCTCATTAATCATGGTTTCATCGTTGGTACTGTAGATAAGACTTTTTTTACCTTAGCCAAAAACAAACACATATTGTTAGTTCAGATTTATGTTGATGATATCATATTTGGGTCAACTAATCCCAAATTATGTGAAAAGTTTGCTATGTTAATGCAGGACCAGTTCGAGATGAGCATGATGGGAGAATTAACATTTTTCTTAGGGCTTCAAATCAAGCAACTTGATACTGGAATCTTCATAAACCAAACTAAGTATACAAAGGAACTACTGAAAAAGTTTGGGATGGAAACATGTTCTGTTGCTTCCACTCCTATGAGCTCATCTACTAAACTTGATAAAGATGAAGGGGGAATTTCAGTAGAGGTAACTCAGTATGGTGGTTTGATTGGTTCATTGTTATACCTTACTGCCAGTAGACCAGATACCATGTTTGCTGTTTGCATTTGTGCTAGATTTAAATCAAACCCTAAACAATCACATTACATTGCTGGTAAAAGAATTTTAAAATATCTTAAGGGTACTCAAAATGTAGGCCTCTGGTATCCCAAGGACTCGTCGTTTAATCTTATTGGATACTTAGATGCTGATTATGCAGGATTTAAACTGGATAGGAAAAGCACAAGTCGTTTTTGTCAATTTCTTTGTGACAGGTTGATCTCCTGGTTTAGCAAAAAGCAGACTTCCATAGCCACGTCTACTGCAGAAGCTGAATATCTTACTGCTGGAAGCTGTTGTTCTCAAATACTTTGGATACAGCAACAACTCAAAGACTATGGAGTTCAAGCCTATGAATCACCTATATTTTGTGACAATATCAGTGCAATTGCTATATCACATAATCCAGTACTCCATTCCAGAACTAAGAACATTGATATCAGACATCATTTTATCAGAGATCATGTGCAAAAGGACATTCGTCTGGAATACATTCCTACTGATCAGCAAGCAGCAGACATTTTTACAAAACCTCTGCCTGAGAATAAGTTTTCTTACTTTCGAAATACACTTGGATTGATAGATTTAACTTGCTTATTTATCATCATCTGATATTTTGGTTTAAATTTTCCTCTGTGATTATTCAGTTTTTAATTTTGCAGAAGGTAAAAGCTGAACGATAGAGACAATCAGTAGACATAAAATTTCATTAAAGATAATAGAAGCGAGGGCGTACATTTCTCACTTCTGTTTTAACGTAAACTCTCCAGGATGCCAACCAAGTGGTCAACTCTCCAGTAGAGGTACGTAGAAACTCCTCTGAAAAAGCAATCTTTTTCAGAGTCTGTTGCTCCTTTAAGAGCATGAGAAGGTAGAATCCATCATCAGATACGATGTCTGCACTATCAGCACTATGGAGACTTCGATAATATTTCTTCATCATTAACAACTCCTTGGTGGAAGATGTTCGTCCACTCTCGAAGGAGGACTTAAGCTCCTGGATTTTAGTCCAGGTAGCAAGTGTCTTCTTCAGCACTTTGTCTTCTATTGTTTTCTTTCTTGCAGTGGTCACCTCCCTCATGAACTCATCAGCCAAATCAGGACTATTATCTCTTGTCATTTCTCTTAAGAATGATTATCTGGTTTACCCCATGTTCATATTTATAGATTAAAATCAGGCACCAAAGCTCGAGAAAATCTTGACTACAGTAGATATATGAAACATCCCTTATCAAGCTATCATCGGTTCAGTTACCAAGTATTGCACTAATTTAGGTAAAACTTTATTCTGATCTTCTGTGATTTTGTGTCAGATACAAAAGGTATTTTGTCTCATTAACAAAACAAGGCTTTCTTCAGTTTTCAGTAGAAGCTATCTTAAGACGACTTACTTCCTTCTTAACTTAATCATTTATTCATTTTATTCTTCTAAAATTTAGTTGTTTGCAGAAAGGAATAAAGGAATATCAAGTACTTCAACTGATATTTTATTAGAAAATTTTCCAGTACATTAAACAAAGCAAAATTTACAGAAATCTCAAGACAATCGTAACGTCTTCTGAAATTCTAGACTAATCAAGCTTATGTCTTCAATAATATCAGCAGCTTGTAGTATTTTTGCAAAGTAATTCAGCAGAAGAAGGAGAGTCTTTTTCAAAAAGAATCCAGCAAGCTTAGGTCTTGCAAAGAATCTAGCAAGCTTGGGTCTTGTTAGCACTAATGTATAATCAGATACTTTACAGGGCATCGTAGATGATATCAGCATTATCGATCTATCAGCACTCTCTTATTGCATTAGCATGCTTCTGGAAGGGATCGATGCTACATATCAATATCAATGAAAGCAAACAATCTTTTTGATTGTTGATATTACAACTCCAAGAGTATGATCCATGGATCATTATGTGCAGAACGACTTTTTTCCAACATCTTCTTAGAAATCGCAGCAAGCTGTCTTCTGAACATTCTTGCTTCTGCTTCTGGATCAGTTGTTACCTCTTCTTTCATTTGATTTTTATGTTTACTTAACCTTGTTTAACCCTTGCAGGTATTTATATTGATATTCAAAGGAGATAAGGATCCTTGAGATTGTTCAAATTCAACAGTTTAAATTGAAAGATTGCTAAGAGTCGTTTAGCATTTAATATCCATTACTACTGCATTTATTGAGGGGGAACATCTTTATGGCATTTATATTAGAAACTGATTTGTCTTTTCGATAAAACAGTATACCTACCAGAAGTTGTTGAAGTGCTGCATTTGTTTCAGCACCTTATCCACTTCCAGTAGATATTATCATAAAATGACAAATCAGCTTCTGTTTATTTAGCAACCGCCTCTGACAGCCCGCCCATTTTTAAAATATTTTGAAATGAGTAGAGTAACTGACACTTTTGTCTCTCTCTTCTAACATATCGACACGTGTCCCTATGTTCACTGACGGCTGTATATTTTGCTTTAACCATTCATTTTCTTTTCTTTTTCACTGCGCTTTACGAACTCAGATTATTTCCTCGTCTCTACTGCTTTTTCGCATCTACTGCTAACATACTTCTATTATCTCTCAAATTTAGAAATGGCCGCAACATTACTTTGAATGCTTATCAGGTGTAACGTCCGAAAAATCAGTCTACGTAAACCACATGTATGCAAAAATATTTTAATTGTTTAATTGTTTTATTTAATTGCTTTTAAATGCTAGCATAATGTTTACTATATGATTAAATGTAAAATTTCATGAATAAATGATTATATGACATGATTTCATTAAAATAAGGATTTTACCCGAATATTCGATAATAGGCAGGGAAAAGGAGACCGGGGACGACCAAGACCAGAATATGTAATTTTATTTAAATAGTGGCAAGGCTTCCTAATATGATTAAAATGATTTAATTTTTCTAAAAATGTTAGAGTTCGAATTATTTTACGAGTCGAGCTCGATTTTTCCCGGGAAGCCAGTTTTGGACAAACAAGGAGTTTTAAAAGATCAAAAATATTATTTTATGGAAACTAATTTTATAAACTCTTATTATTTAATTAATTAAGTGTTATTGGGCTCAATTTAATTAATTTAAGGAGGCCCAATTACCCTTAAGTTGTAAGCCCAAACCAAAGCCCATTTAACATATTAATTTAATTATAAATTAGTGTTTTAGGTCTTCTAAACCTAATAATTCAGCCTCCATCAGCCTATGTCACTCTCAAGCACACACGTACAATTTTTGAAAAATTGGAGGAAAAGAAAAGCTTGTGTTCTTCGTCGTCCGGTCGTCCAAACGTCGCACCCTCGCCGAAGATCGAATAATCGAGCGTTATAAACGCAAAGGCACGTTCCTTAACTTTTTTTTAACATCATACAAATCATAATATGCTTGATTTAATTGTTTATGCATGAAAAATATGTGGGTTCGATTATTTTACGGTACGTTGTGTATTTTCAAAGTTTTAACGATTTCGCGCTTAATTTGAAAAACGATTTTTAATCCAACGATACGCTGCCAAGGTAGGATGATATATGATTGGAACATGATCAAAACATGATAAATTAATCAAGAGAACAAGCTGGAAACCGTAGGAAATTTGGAGAAGAAGAACCGTGAGTCTTATTGTGTGTGCAATGTTCAAGTGGCTTGATCACTTTGCATGGGCACTTGGGGCTCGACCAGGTGTGGAGGCTTGGTCCTAGGGGTCATGGTTAGGTCCTAGGTAGAGTCCTAGGAGGGCTAGGGTTCGTGGTTCAGGCTGGGGAAGAGTCCACGAAAGCTAGGACTCTCCCCCAAGCTCCTCGCGTTATCTGCGTTACTGGTACAGGGGGGGCTGCGGCTTGGTTTGGGGACGGGCAAGGTGGTCTGGGTGATGGCTTGTGACGGTCCAGAGAGGGGTAGGAAGGGTCAGGGCTCGTGGTGGCTCGAGCAAGAGGCCAGGCGAAGCAACACGCTCACGCACGCTGGAAGCAAAGGGACGCGCAGCTGGGTTCCTGGTTACAGAAGCTTGGTGCGTGGGTTAGGGGCTCGGGTCTGGTCTGGGCAAGGTTAGAGCATGGTCCAGGGGTGGTTAGGGTCGTGTAGGGTCAGTGGTCAAGTGGCTGGAAGAGTCCTAGTGCCCCTAGGATTCTTGGGCGTAAGATACAACCAGCAAGCAGAATATGGTCATGTTTCAGGTGAGTTTGTGTGAGCTATGGGCTGGTTCTAGGGGCTGGGCTTGGTCAAGAGGGTGCCTAGATGGGTTGGCTAAGTTTTGGCTCAAGGTGGCTCGTGCGTGGCTCGGGTATTTTGGGAGTTGGCTCGGTGTGTTCACTAAGGTGTCAATTTCGAAAATTAAAGAACTAATATTGAATCCATGGGTCCACGGGTGTGGCTCATGACTTGGAAGGGTAGAATAAATACTAAAAATTCTATGTTTAAAATTTGGGATCAAAATAACGAGTTTTGGAATTTTCCGGGATTTAATCGCCGCACAAAACGTTAATTAGCGAATTAATTGAAACGCCTAGTTTTAAGCTTTATAAAATATGAAAAATTAGGTTTTAAGCTTAAATAATTATTAAAAGTCTAAGTTTTAAATTTGGGAATTTTATATTAAGGTTTGGTTTAATTCGGGATTAAAACGCATTAATATGTTATATTTAAAGATTAATTTAAAAGTCATCGATTTTAGCCAAATAAAAATATGATAAAATTCATGTAGGTTTAAATAATTATTTAGAATAATCCCATGTCATTAAAAGTGAGGAAAAGATAAAATCGAGAATTTTTACGTCCAGGGGCAAAACGATCTTTTTACACTTAAGAAAAATACGATAACGCTTGGCAGCGTCCCGAAGGATCATAATGCTTGTAAAATGATATTTTATGATTTATTAAGATGATTTTGATGATATTATGAATTTTTACGATTTATGGTAAAGCTGTGCAAATTATACTGTCAAAAATGCTATTTTTGGAAAGCTGTCTTATTTTATGATTTTTAAAGAAAATGAAAAATATTTTGAGGAATGTGAATTGACTGTGACAAAAGATATGATATATGATTTATGATTTGTGGGGGATCCGTTTATGTTGAGGACGGTGAACTTACAATTTTGTGGGAATGTCGTGAGGGGAAAAGGCCCCAGAGGGAGCCCATTTACGGGAGAAGGCCCCAGAGGGAGCCCATATATGGGAAAAGGCCCCAGAGGGAGCCCGTCTATGGGAGAAGGCCCCCGAGGGAGCTCCGACGATCGTATTTCCATGGTGGAGCCTAGTGCACACCCCCATGGGCCATGTGGAGCTAAGACTGCAGTCGACCAAAGGATAAAAGCTAGTCACTTTCAAGGATCAAACTTCACCCAAAATGATATATGATTGAAAGCTAATGATAAAAATGATTTTTATGATATATGATTTATGATGATGATTAAAGCTATTTTTTTAAAATGATTTATTTATGCTTAAAGTTATTTTAAAATGATTTTTCTATTTATGATTTAATTATGCTTAAATGATTTTTAATGGTTTATTTATGTTCAAAAGATTATTTTAAATAGAAATATGATTTTTAAAGGTATGTGTATGTATATGTATTATTTGTTATCCATGTTTAGAACGTGTTGAGTCTTTAGACTCACTAGGTTTGTATGATGCAGGATTTGATGATTTTGGAGGCAGTGACGATTGAGTCGATCAAGTGCAGCAGTACACACCCGAGGGCCTTTACGTTTCCGCACTAGCTAGATAGATTTATGATTTAAAGATTGCGATAATGATTTTTATTAGAGATATTTTTATGCTTTGTTTATTGTTAGCCGATCTTTTTAAAGGTCGATTTAGGAATTTTTGGTTAGCCGATGATTTAGGATTTTATTTCACGCACTTGAGATTTAAGTTGATACATTATTATGATTCATGATTAGGTTAAATTATTTTATTTAGTAATTTAGAAATTATGATTTAAGAAAAAAAAAACAAATCGAGGTCGTTTCAGTTGGTATCAGAGCCAGGTTTTCCCCAAAGGGTTGTGTACTATCACTTCGAGAAGCTCAAGAAGTCACGCCTCAAATATGTGAGTTTTACTGCTTTATATTTATATGCTTAAAATTCTTTCAATGATTATATGATGCATGATATAAATGTTAGTTGCATGATGCATGAAAATTTTTAAAATGCATGTTGGGTAATAGAATTGATGAAGAACTTAGGGGAAAATAGGTTGCATGTACTACTTGAGCTAGATTTAGGAGTCGACATTGAGAATTTTTGGGTTAGAATTGGAATTTTCAAGATTTTGAGGATCGAATTGAAGAGTTAGAGGTTAAGTTAGAGGTGAATAAGAGAATCTAAGCTTTGCAATAATCAAGTCAAGGAAAATTTCGAGGACGAAATTCAATTTAAGGGGGGGAGAATTGTAACGTCCGAAAAATCAGTCTACGTAAACCACATGTATGCAAAAATATTTTAATTGTTTAATTGTTTTATTTAATTGCTTTTAAATGCTAGCATAATGTTTACTATATGATTAAATGTAAAATTTCATGAATAAATGATTATATGACATGATTTCATTAAAATAAGGATTTTACCCGAATATTCGATAATAGGCAGGGAAAAGGAGACCGGGGACGACCAAGACCAGAATATGTAATTTTATTTAAATAGTGGCAAGGCTTCCTAATATGATTAAAATGATTTAATTTTTCTAAAAATGTTAGAGTTCGAATTATTTTACGAGTCGAGCTCGATTTTTCCCGGGAAGCCAGTTTTGGACAAACAAGGAGTTTTAAAAGATCAAAAATATTATTTTATGGAAACTAATTTTATAAACTCTTATTATTTAATTAATTAAGTGTTATTGGGCTCAATTTAATTAATTTAAGGAGGCCCAATTACCCTTAAGTTGTAAGCCCAAACCAAAGCCCATTTAACATATTAATTTAATTATAAATTAGTGTTTTAGGTCTTCTAAACCTAATAATTCAGCCTCCATCAGCCTATGTCACTCTCAAGCACACACGTACAATTTTTGAAAAATTGGAGGAAAAGAAAAGCTTGTGTTCTTCGTCGTCCGGTCGTCCAAACGTCGCACCCTCGCCGAAGATCGAATAATCGAGCGTTATAAACGCAAAGGCACGTTCCTTAACTTTTTTTTACATCATACAAATCATAATATGCTTGATTTAATTGTTTATGCATGAAAAATATGTGGGTTCGATTATTTTACGGTACGTTGTGTATTTTCAAAGTTTTAACGATTTCGCGCTTAATTTGAAAAACGATTTTTAATCCAACGATACGCTGCCAAGGTAGGATGATATATGATTGGAACATGATCAAAACATGATAAATTAATCAAGAGAACAAGCTGGAAACCGTAGGAAATTTGGAGAAGAAGAACCGTGAGTCTTATTGTGTGTGCAATGTTCAAGTGGCTTGATCACTTTGCATGGGCACTTGGGGCTCGACCAGGTGTGGAGGCTTGGTCCTAGGGGTCATGGTTAGGTCCTAGGTAGAGTCCTAGGAGGGCTAGGGTTCGTGGTTCAGGCTGGGGAAGAGTCCACGAAAGCTAGGACTCTCCCCCAAGCTCCTCGCGTTATCTGCGTTACTGGTACAGGGGGGGCTGCGGCTTGGTTTGGGGACGGGCAAGGTGGTCTGGGTGATGGCTTGTGACGGTCCAGAGAGGGGTAGGAAGGGTCAGGGCTCGTGGTGGCTCGAGCAAGAGGCCAGGCGAAGCAACACGCTCACGCACGCTGGAAGCAAAGGGACGCGCAGCTGGGTTCCTGGTTACAGAAGCTTGGTGCGTGGGTTAGGGGCTCGGGTCTGGTCTGGGCAAGGTTAGAGCATGGTCCAGGGGTGGTTAGGGTCGTGTAGGGTCAGTGGTCAAGTGGCTGGAAGAGTCCTAGTGCCCCTAGGATTCTTGGGCGTAAGATACAACCAGCAAGCAGAATATGGTCATGTTTCAGGTGAGTTTGTGTGAGCTATGGGCTGGTTCTAGGGGCTGGGCTTGGTCAAGAGGGTGCCTAGATGGGTTGGCTAAGTTTTGGCTCAAGGTGGCTCGTGCGTGGCTCGGGTATTTTGGGAGTTGGCTCGGTGTGTTCACTAAGGTGTCAATTTCGAAAATTAAAGAACTAATATTGAATCCATGGGTCCACGGGTGTGGCTCATGACTTGGAAGGGTAGAATAAATACTAAAAATTCTATGTTTAAAATTTGGGATCAAAATAACGAGTTTTGGAATTTTCCGGGATTTAATCGCCGCACAAAACGTTAATTAGCGAATTAATTGAAACGCCTAGTTTTAAGCTTTATAAAATATGAAAAATTAGGTTTTAAGCTTAAATAATTATTAAAAGTCTAAGTTTTAAATTTGGGAATTTTATATTAAGGTTTGGTTTAATTCGGGATTAAAACGCATTAATATGTTATATTTAAAGATTAATTTAAAAGTCATCGATTTTAGCCAAATAAAAATATGATAAAATTCATGTAGGTTTAAATAATTATTTAGAATAATCCCATGTCATTAAAAGTGAGGAAAAGATAAAATCGAGAATTTTTACGTCCAGGGGCAAAACGATCTTTTTACACTTAAGAAAAATACGATAACGCTTGGCAGCGTCCCGAAGGATCATAATGCTTGTAAAATGATATTTTATGATTTATTAAGATGATTTTGATGATATTATGAATTTTTACGATTTATGGTAAAGCTGTGCAAATTATACTGTCAAAAATGCTATTTTTGGAAAGCTGTCTTATTTTATGATTTTTAAAGAAAATGAAAAATATTTTGAGGAATGTGAATTGACTGTGACAAAAGATATGATATATGATTTATGATTTGTGGGGGATCCGTTTATGTTGAGGACGGTGAACTTACAATTTTGTGGGAATGTCGTGAGGGGAAAAGGCCCCAGAGGGAGCCCATTTACGGGAGAAGGCCCCAGAGGGAGCCCATATATGGGAAAAGGCCCCAGAGGGAGCCCGTCTATGGGAGAAGGCCCCCGAGGGAGCTCCGACGATCGTATTTCCATGGTGGAGCCTAGTGCACACCCCCATGGGCCATGTGGAGCTAAGACTGCAGTCGACCAAAGGATAAAAGCTAATCACTTTCAAGGATCAAACTTCACCCAAAATGATATATGATTGAAAGCTAATGATAAAAATGATTTTTATGATATATGATTTATGATGATGATTAAAGCTATTTTTTTAAAATGATTTATTTATGCTTAAAGTTATTTTAAAATGATTTTTCTATTTATGATTTAATTATGCTTAAATGATTTTTAATGGTTTATTTATGTTCAAAAGATTATTTTAAATAGAAATATGATTTTTAAAGGTATGTGTATGTATATGTATTATTTGTTATCCATGTTTAGAACGTGTTGAGTCTTTAGACTCACTAGGTTTGTATGATGCAGGATTTGATGATTTTGGAGGCAGTGACGATTGAGTCGATCAAGTGCAGCAGTACACACCCGAGGGCCTTTACGTTTCCGCACTAGCTAGATAGATTTATGATTTAAAGATTGCGATAATGATTTTTATTAGAGATATTTTTATGCTTTGTTTATTGTTAGCCGATCTTTTTAAAGGTCGATTTAGGAATTTTTGGTTAGCCGATGATTTAGGATTTTATTTCACGCACTTGAGATTTAAGTTGATACATTATTATGATTCATGATTAGGTTAAATTATTTTATTTAGTAATTTAGAAATTATGATTTAAGAAAAAAAAAACAAATCGAGGTCGTTTCATCAGGTGAATTTTGATTCTGTTCTCACTATTAAGGATGAGAATCTTGTCAAGATGTTCAAATCATTGGAAAATTCTGGGCTTCGAATATTCTTGGAATCGCCTGCCGTAATCTACAAGTCTGTTCTTCTGGATTTCTATGCCAAAGCCGAAGTTGTGGAAGGCAATATTACCTATACACAGGGAGATGCATCGATCTCTATTGATGCTACACTTCTGGGTTCAACTTTCTTCCTACCGATTTCTGGACTTTCCGAGCTCTCGGACATTTCAAAGGAAGACATGTCCATCGCCTTGACAAATTTTTCAGCCACTGGAGAATAACTTTCACTCTCTTGCTTCAAAAAGCTACTGAAAATTGAGTACCAGGTACTCGCTGATATAGTAGCAAAAGCCTTGTTAGTTAAGGCTGGAACTTTTGACAAACTAACAAAAGAAAAGGTTCAAGTGATGGTGGCCATCACATGAGAAAAGAAAGTGGATTGGGGACGATTTCTGTTTCACATTATGAAGGATATGATTCTCAGGAGAAGTACTGGATTTGCTGTACAAATCAGTACAGTGTTGAAAGATGCTGGTTTTCCTGGAACAGCAGAAGAGGATGGATCTTCGGTAACAATGACTGATGCTGATAGTGTGCTTGCTTTAAGGCCAAAGCTAACCGTTGGTGAGTTTGTGGCCATTAAGAAGGAGATTGGAGAGTCTCAAATTGAGGGGCAGAAAAAAATTAAACGAAAAGAGTTGTGGTCTTGTCTGATTCTGACAAAACAGAATCTGGAGAATCAGCAGCACCCACTCAGCAAGCTTCACTGCCTCCTACCCCAGCTAAGAAGAAGCCTCGCACAACAATCCGCATCAAGAAAACAACGGCTCTTTCTGAAATGGAGAATGTTCCTCTCCGCCAAGTTTTTCCATCTGTTGTTTCATCCACCAAAGCCAAACCTATTGAATCAAGGCCTTCACCTGCTCAAAGCCTCAGACCAACTTCTAGTTTGGTCATTCGAGAATCAGCTATTGGTTCTTCTACTTTTAAACCAGTAGTCTCTGCATCTTCTGAAAAAGGGAAAGGTAAGATTACTGAGTTGTCTGAATCACCGGTGGCTCCCTCCTCAATCCAAATAGCAATAAATCTTCATCTGGAAGAAATTGTGATCTCAACCAGAGAAGATATGAAATTTTTTGACGATTGGCTTAAGGTACGAGTCTACCACCCAATCACAATCTTGAAAACTATTGGTGTTTATGCTCAAACGGTAGAAAATGAGAAAAAGGTTTTTGATGCTGCCGGGACACGAAATGTGATAGAAGCTATAAATCGTCGCAATTACATTCTGGAAAAATTCAAAATGCAGAAGATGGACACCGTTCTGAAAACCTTAAAGTCAAATTTTGACTGTGCAAGTCCTACTGCTTTTCATGACCAGAATGTCATTCAAATTTTGTCGGAGCAGCTGACAATTCTTTCTGAACAAATTGCTAATAAGGAAAAGGCCTTTTCTCGGGCTCCAAAGTTCAGTCTCACTTCTGTCCCCGCAATTTTGAAGAGTCAGACAGTTGAAGAACCGACCAAAGCTTCTCCTGAAGTCAAGGTCTCTAGTACTCCTGTACCAGTAAAAGTTCCTTCTCAATCTTCATCTCTGATCTCTGTACATGATCTGGCCTCTGTTGATGAGGTAATAGAATCGATTATGCCGGCCCAAACAGCACAAGATGAATTGCTTCAGGCTATTCCTACTACTACTGATCCTTCTCCAGAATCTGCTACTGCTACTGCAACTGCTGCCAGTGCTACTGTCATGACTACTGCTTCATCGTCTCTTCCAACACTTGAGCATTTTTCAGAAGCTCACCAAGCTGATATGGCTATTTTGTTGCATACTTCACCCTCTGTTGTTGAGCCACAAGTTGTATCTGTACCTACTGCTGATTTGCAGCAACCAGACGAAGGGCCAACAGAACAGTCTACTGCTTCAGAAGGACCTTCTGCTGAACCAAAACCAGCTGCTACGACTCAAGCAGAAGCTTCACAATTCTCTATTCCTTCTTTGCAGTCTCCTGAGCGCATTGCCCGAATGGAGGAAATTAGACAAAGATTGCAAGCAAGGACTCCTTCCCCAGCTGAGGAACCATTTGATCTAGAATTCCAAATTGATGCTCTCCAAAGGGATCTTGTAAATCTTTCAGACTTAGTCAAGCGGATATCTTATGAAAATATCGCCAAAATTCATGATGCTCAATCATTCCGAGAACGCATGTCTAAGGAAATACAGACTACTGCGGAATCTTTGTGTAAAGTGCATGCTGAGACCATCGTCTTTCGACAGGTCATAACCAGAAATTTCAGTCAGATCGCGCTTGCTCAATCTGATATATTTACCAGGATCACCGAGCATGATGAAATGTTTCGATCAATCTCCACCACCATGGACCTGATGGATGCCAAGATTGATTCTCAATCTCAAACGCTCACTGCTATTAATGATCGGGTTTCCAATCAGACTCCTTATCTGGAGATGCTGACAAATGGCATTCACAACTTATCTGGGAGAATGGATGAATTACTTGCTAGGGTCCTTCTTGATGATGCCAAAAAGAGGGAAGATGATAGAACTAGAGCAAGTAGCAACAGACCAACTGGAAGGGATCAAAATCCAGATGAAGCTACCTTCAGGGATATTGGAACAAACTAATTTTTCTTTGTGTCTTTATTAACTAATTTATATTTATGCTTTATGTGATTCTCTCTGGATATAAATTGTTTTGATTATCTAATCCGTTCCTATCTCTATTTTACTAACACAGAATATCTAGGTTTTGGCATCACCACAAAGGGGAAAATTGTTAGAATTAAATTTATTGTGGAGATGCTAAGGACAAACCAGTAGATATTGGATTAGTACAAAACCAGTAGAGGATTAGTACAAAACCAGTAGAACCAGTAGATGTTGTAAAACCAGAAGTACTGGTATCGCGCTAAAACTGCTTAAATAATTTCTTAGCTAAAATCAGAACTAGAAGGATACAAAATTCGAAATATACACTAACAAAATCTTGCGTATCTCAAAGTCTCTAAATATTACCGTTGATCTATTAACGTGATAACAACATTTATTGATTCATTAAATGTCATTAAATGCTATAAAAAACATTTAAGACGGCATACCATTTTTGGTATGAACTGCGACTGATTGCTTTTAATGTATTCTGCAGGGTCCTTTTTAAGCAATAAAGCTGAAACACCAAAAAGAAAAGAGCCGTTCATTCGAGCATTGTTAGAATTTTCAGTTATCTAAAGAGCTCAACACTGAAAAAGGCAGCACACGCTTCATTGCATATTGTTGATCATTGAGATCATATTGTGCTAACTACTTCAGTTATACCTTCTTAAGCTTTTTATTTCATCAATTCATTGATAGAAGAATTTGTAACTGAAAAAGAGTCTTTTCCAGAATTTAAGATTATTCTAAAAGTTGAGTTGTAAAGCTAAGAGTTTCAATAGGCGAAGGACAAGTCCTATTGAAGTGGGTGTGTACAATTGTTGTGCTGTATTCACCAAAGTCTTTTAGTGATACCTTCTGGAAACAGAAGAAGATGAGACGTAGAAGATTCATCTTCGAACTTCCAGAAACAAAACTTGTGTTATCTACTGCTTTTCGGCTTTATCATTTTTCACCCACTAACCAACAGATCGTTTTCCGCACATTATCTTGTGATCTGCTGGTCTTTATACTTGAACAAGAATCGTTAAAATCTCTAACAGGATTTTAGCACATCATTCGAAAGAATTGAATAAGTTGGCCATTGAGTTTATTCAACCCCCCTAAACTCAACCCGATCCTCAACAGAGTTTATGAATCATGTGAAAGATACAAAACAAACACACACACACACACACACACACACACAAATAATGACAATAAAAATTAATATAATCATTAAAATGTTTTGGAAAAAGTTGTGGTACGATCTCTTGAAATTATATACAAAGATTAGTAATACATTCAAGATTTTCCCAAAAATCCCTTTGGAAACTCATAATAATATAAATTTATTCCCACTAATAATTTCTTGAAAATCACTCATCATCACATGAAAGCAACCTTAATACGAAATCTCAATCTCTTGAAAGCTAAGGCCGTTTCCAAGATTTACTCTCAATAACCCATCCTCAGAATGGTATGTGAACTCCTCATTCTTCTGGTTTACTTTACAAGAACTTGGTTTGATACTTGAATATGCTCCAAATAATCCAGACCCTCTAGCTTTGATTGTAACAGTTGCACCATTAATTGTGCAATCTTCAACAGCTCCTCCAGAGTTGTACATTTCGATCAACCCAATCGGGGCAAAATACACTTCCTCATTGAGTTTCTGATGCAAGTAATCATAATATTTAGTCCAAGTCCAGTGTTTCGTTTAAAACTAATGAAATGGGAAAGTTTTCAAGATTTTAGCTCACCTTTATGGGAGAGATGGTAAATATTTCACATTCTAAGAAGTTCAAAGAAACTTCAACAGTTTTGTCCTTTGGAACAACGGATAGTGACCCTGTAACATTAAACAGTTCAGAAATAAAATTTCTACTAGATTTCATACTGTTGCATTGGCTAAAGAGAATTGTAGGTATGAAATAACCTGAGTTAGAGCTGAATACGACATAGTTTCCATTCCAACTTTCCTCTACTATTTCATCAACAAATTCGACATCAAGGGGACTCACACAACCAGCTATGACTTTCGAGGTTGGAGTGGATTCAGGAGCTTGTTTCATTGGCCAGATTCCTGCACCTTGGCAGTTGAAAACTCCTACTACTCCTGTTCGCTTATTCAAGTTCCATATCTTCAGCAAGCTGTTGATAAATTCAGAAAAAAATGTTAACAACGTGCTAAAATATGGCCACTTGAGCTATTATATGGTCCAAATATCCGAGTTGCATTTTTACAAGAGATCATTTTAACGCATCAGCAGCAAACAATTGGTTTTATAAAATTGAGTAAATGGTAAAAAAGAGATTTTATTACCTCTTTCCATCCATGACTGGATCGATAAACAGGCAGTCCCGAGTTGGCCTGCCAGCATATCTAGCTCTTAAGATCGATCCATCAGACAGAACAAGTTTCTTTAGGATGATGAAATCTTGTTTTCCTGGCTTGTCACTGTAATAGCACACAATCAAATAGATGAGTAAAGAAAAACAGTAGGTTACGAGATTACTTTCTTTTTAGTAGAGTTGAGAAAATAGCAACATGGTTTTACCTTACATAGACAGGACACCCGCCTATTGCTCTTGCCGCCCCATGGAACTCAGCGGTGTAATGATTGCTCTACATATCAAAAAGAAGAAGTTTGGTGTTCAGAAAATATTAGTCACTTAAATTCCGAGGAACGAATCAGATCATTGTTTATATCGTGACGAATTTGCAAGAACACAACAACTCTTACATGAAACATATCCCAATCTGGCACGAAAACTTCGCCTAGAAGAAGACTATTGAAAGAAACTGATGCAATATGCAATGTCTGAAAAGTTGGTTCATTTGGCATGAAATCCTCAGATGCTCTTGCAGTCGCGCTCTTCTTCGAACTAAGAATTGATGTAAGATATAAAAAACATTACTTCAAGAAGAAATAAAAACTCTGCAATATACAACAAGGCTATAATTAAGTATATTTTACCTGAAAATTGTGTCAGTATTGTGACACATGCAGCAGATTAGATTATTTTCCCCAAAATTTTTCTCCATAGATTCTTCAAGAGCTTCTTGATATTTTTTAGTAATTGAAACTCTTCCTCCGTGCGTGCTGCCTAACGTTTCTAACAAATTTTGAACGTCGACTTTTACTCCATCCACACCACAACTAGCAAGATAACTGTGCATATCGTTGTAAAAATCATTAACTTTTTCGGGGTCGACCAATCCAACTCCAAACTTTTCCAGGCCATCCATGGCTACGTCTCTTATATTCCCTTGTCTACCAGGTGACTGGACTGGATATTCAAGCTTAGGGTTGTATTTTTTCAGTGCTTCAGATGAAGAAAGGACTCCGCCCCAGTAACCAGCTAAAGCATGCCACATATAAACATATCTGCAAAATAGCATAAAGCTTGTGGTTTAGAATCTTTGAGATCAAAAAAAATTTCTTAAACTGCCATTTCACTCGAGAATCTTACTTCAAGCCGTAATTTTCTTTGATATAATGGATCAATTGTTTGAGATTTGTGCTCGAACCATATAATTCTCCCTTGAACTTGCTATTTTCCTTGATATCTACCAATCTTGTAGCAAATCTACACCAAAAGAAGCATCATAACAATCATTACAACGAATGGATAACAAAGTTCAATTCATCCAGACAAACTATAGAAACTTACTGTGTTCCTTCTATCAAAGGCTCGCCTTCCTTTATAAATTCGTTAACCGTTTCTTGCCAACCGTCGTCTATGATCAAGAACTTAGGGGAAATACCCCCTTCTTTGAAACTGTAACATGGAATTCAAGTAATATAATTCAATAAACGCAGATCATATCACGATTCATACACTCAAATATCGCATATGATTATCGAATAAATTCATACTTGATTTAGGATCTTTGTAGTTGAATCACTAAACTCTGTTCCAGAGATAACAATGTTTTTCGATGGTCCGATACCGATCACGAATGGAAAGGAATCAAGTTTTCACAATCCAAATGCTTAATAATTGTGATATGATTTGTGTGCAATGAAAAATGAATGTCTCGGCAACTTCTTCATTTGTTGATATTGTGATTATCTATACTATATTATTAACTGTGGATATGATAATAACTACCTAGAGACAACAACAACTTTTTTTCCCAATTTTATCTTTATATGATACTAATATTACACTTTACACACATTTTTATTTTTATTTTTTTTATTTCAACCATTCAAATACAATTTAATCCCTTCATAATTTGGAAATTTCACTTTAGTCCATCTGTAATGCTAAAAAAATTGTACACACACGCATCGCGTGTGCAGAGTAACTAGTCTTAATTAATCATGTAGGAAGATTAGGGAGGTTGTTAGACAATAACCACTCCCTCCAATAAATTCAAATTACTAATCTGAATTATTTGGGTCGGGTCGGGTTAGCCCTCATGGGCGACCCATTACCATTGACCCATGTATATAAATTCTTACACTATTCAAATAATAACTTTGTGGTTTCCATATCTTGGATTTGTAATCTAACCTTTGAAGGCCCTCTTTGATTCCATTTGGTGACACTTCAGTGTAGAATGCATCCCATGTGCACCATCCAAACCAGTCTAAATGAGCAGGAATCTGTCGTTTAAAGAACGATATATTAATGTCAAGATCTCGATAATTTTCACAGCTTATATGAAAGAATTTCCATTCTTTTATCATGTTCACCTCCTTGGTTTCCAGGTGACTAAAGGTTCCCTTGTGTTTAGCCAAAATCCTGCACACATACAAATGACAGATACCATTTCAATACATCTTCAAAATTAATAAACCAGATTTAATGTTTTGATAGCATAAAAAAACATACTTGATCGAATCCTTGATAAGTTCAAAAGGGTTATCCCCTGAATTAACAAAAACTCCTTCCATTGCTTCAGAAGTTTGGAGTTGAGGATCACCTTAAGCAATGAACAAGCAACGCATTCTGATCAATAAATTAGCAAATTCTTATACGAAAACGAATAAATAACGTTGTCTGATTGGAAAACCAACCACTTTCATGGCAGAATTGGAGCTCATTTGATTTAGTCCCCTGCAAACTTGTTCTAAATGTTCCATCCAGAACAGGCAAAACAAGAACGTAAAATTTATTTCCACTCGTTGGTTCTGCCAGAGTTTCTTCAACCGCTACATCGAGAACAGGTTCTTGATCTACCTCCAGTAGAAGCATTTGCGTCTCCATAGGAATGTCACTGGCAGATTTTCCGACACGCGGTATCATCCACCAGATCTTGGCCATAAAGAGACACACGAACTTGCAGTCCCTGGAAAAATTATGTATTGATCATGCCATGATCTTGGGGGAATAAATCACATAACTTGCACAATGAAGCGACGATTGGATCCGGTGGCTAATCGCCTACCTCAAACAATTCGAAAAATTCCTGCTTGATTTTTAATGTACATGACAAACATGAATAATACAGGTACATTGCTCACAGTGCATAAAACAAGAACTTAAAAGCTGGATGAAATCATATCAACACAACGTCATCAAATGAAAAATATTCAAATTCCATGAGTATCTTTTAAAAATTAGTGATCTTTACTGCTCGGATGCCCCTCATCAAAATGTTACACGCTGATTTATACTTCTAGACATTGTTTTCAGGTTTCTACATTTTTCCCTACTAATCCACCATTTTGTTTTCTTCTACAAACTCAGGAGTGAAAACCTGAAACTAGAACCTATAATCTACAAAAAAATGTAACCATGAGTCAAAGAAAATGCTAACTCGAGAACTCCAAGATTGAAAACATGGCGAGAACTGGAGCTAGATGAACTTGCTCCCAGAAAAGCCGATCCAGAATTTGCCGGCGAAACGATGACATTTTCGGGAACTCCTGTCAAGACAACTTTGCCACGAAACATGAGGCAGCCATTCTTGATAACCGGCACCGCTCCGATCGTCATTTTTGCAGTTGCCTATAAGTTTGCTGCAAAAATCATTTCAAAAATCCCAGTAAGAAACTTGTATGAATGAACTAATCAAGGAAACGGGATCATTACGTCTTTTGGAAAAACTAAATAAATAAACAGAATTATTTTGTTAACCTTTTTAACGCAAGGAGAACCTTGGAAATTAACAAAATTTCAAGAAACGGGAATAATCGAAGAAGTTGAAATCAAGGGTGAGGAAATATGATTCAGAATTCGGCCTTATATAGGGAAACAGAGGCATGTTAGTCCAAATAGCTCCAACAGGCGACAGCAACGGGACATAGGCTTTTACGCGTACACGTTTATATTTACATTTACATTGTTACGAGTGTTGTATGTTATGGAAATGTGAACTTTTGCAATAAGAAATTAGAGTAGTTATTTTTGTGAGACTGTTTCAAGAATTTTTATCAGTGAGACGGATCAATTTTACCGATATTCATAATAAAAAATAATATTTTTAACATAAAAAGTAATATTTTTCATTGATAACCCAAATAACCGATATTTACAATAAAAAATAATAATATTAGCATAAAAAATAATATTTTTTTTATGGATTAACAAAATAAGAGATATAACTCAGAAAATACGACCCGTGAGACCGTCTTACATACATTTTTGTCAAAAAACTACATGTGAGTCGAATCTATATAGGATTTTTCAAAATAAAAATTTTCAAAATAAAAATTACACAATTTTTTTTTTCTTACATTTTCAGTATAGTTGTCTGGCTAATGTTTAAGATTCGGTCGGAGTTTAGAAATAATAATTGTCAAGTGGACAAGAGGTTGATAATAAATGAGAGATGGGATACATCCAAAAGAGATCGACATGGAAATGAGTCATTATACGGAGGACTTGTGATTATTAAAGGTAAGATAATAATTAAAAGGATACAGCTGCTTTCTAAACTTGTAGGTGGGCACGTCCAAGGGGACTCGGGTCCTCATTCCTCAAGTTAAAACTCTCAAAATGAATTAGATTTATCTGGTCAAACTGTCTCATCTCTTTAAACAGATAGGTTGGATTAGGTTGATCAGTTTGCAATCTACCCAAATGACGGGCAAATTCGTCCTGCAAAATAGTTGTGGGTGACAGCTTTACTAAAAGGTGCATATTTTGATTTTTTTAAATATATATATATATATATATATATTATATATATATATATATATATTTAGAAATTAATTTAAAAATATGTTTCTCAATAATAAAGGGATGCTTTAAAGTATAAAAATCGGATATAATACAATGAGATAATTATTGTGGAAAAGGTAAAAAAAATGAAAAAAAAAAAGTCTTAATGTTTTTCATTGATAAATTGGAAATTAATGTGCTAACTGTGTTATTTATGTCGACGGAAAATACATAGTCGAAAAATGTAAGCTAAGATGGTCATATATCAAATGTAAACAAGTATATTAATTGTTAACGACGTCGTATTTGAATATATATTAAACAGCCGTCAAAAATCAAAATATTATTGAACAAGCTTTTAAATTTGGCAGCCGTGCAAGAATTCAATTAGACTTCTTACACAAGGTTTTAAGAATATTTTTTTACATATTAAATTTTAATTTAATTATATTGAGAATCTATTAGATGATTGGCTCTTGGAATGATAAATTAAATTAAATAAAATCGGTGGTTCTTTGTGAAATATATTATTATTTTTATTATACAAATTTTGACTTCTTTAGTCATTATATTCACATATATATTTGATATTTCCCCTTATGTTTCAATATAAATAAATAAATAATGTTTCAAATTAATTTATATTTTGATAGAAATATTTGAGCTCTTCGGGACATCATTAGCAAATTAAAAGTCTATATTTAAACCAAAGATCATCGTTACAAACTCTTTACTTTTTTCGAAAAAAAATATTTAATCTTTGAGAAAAAAAGAAGATGGAGAGAGAGGTATGAAGATTATTAATAAGCTCACATATTAAAGTTACATAATAAATATTATTTAAGGGTAGAACTAGAAATAAATTTTGGTATTTTATTGATACACCAAAGTTATTATTATGAGGTGTAAATCATAACTTCCGTTAACACTAATTCTTTATTTGTTAAATAGTTTAACACTTTTTTTTGGAATCAATATTTTCTTGGAAAGACTGATTCTCGCTTATCAAGAAATGCCAAGGATAAGATGATTCTGAGTTTTTTATTTTGGTAAAAATTTATATGAGACGATCTTATGAGTCGTATTTTGTAAGACATATATTTTATTTGGGTCATTCATGAAAAAGTATTACTTTTTATATTAAGAGTATTACTTTTTATTGTCAATATCGGTAGGGTTGACCCGTCTCAAAGATAAATGTGAGGACCCGAACGCTAATCATATTCTTAATCGTTATTGGGACTAAATCAATTATAATATTCAGGGTCTAAATTTTTTTTTTAAAATGCGGAAGGTAATGGAATCAAACCCTAGCTCTAGTCCAAGTCCGGTATCACCACTCTAATCTCGGTCTGTCTTCACCTCTGTGACCCTGTACCTGTCCCACATGTTGTCATGCACACATACAAACAAGACAACAGCCGGATAACTCCGGTGAGATATAAATATCTCAGTATAAACAATGTATTAAATGCAATCATATAAAACATATATAAAAGCATAAACAAACATCAAAACATGTATCTAATCTGATTACATGAATTAATGACTCGTGATATATTCTTATCTTACCTCAAATCTAGGGATCCCAATCTAATTTAGACTTTGGTATGCTGTATCGAGTGTCTGAGATAGACGTCGATCTACATCTAAAGCTCTTCGATACATCGTAAGTCTAGAGTCTTATCGGTTCTGAGAAAGACTCGGCGGTTCTGCCCTAGCTAGGCTGATCTACCCTAGACACGGACTCTGACTCTGTTCTAGGTCAATACCTTAACATATCAATCTGATAATCTGCAAATATCAATGAAATAAAATAAAGTATGTGATTTAGGGAAACTCAAGTCAAACCTAACTCGAGTTGTGCAATCCCGAATCAACATTTATTTATACATTTCTTGCTGTCGATCTGATACAATCAAAGTCTTGATTCAAAGTCTGTCACTGTTCAATCTGGCAATGACAATACCAATATTCTGTATCAATATTCTAATCAAATCACAAAACTTCTGTTTAATCACATTCTGACGGTACAACAGTACAATCTCGCGATATCTGTTATACCAACCCAGTATCTACTAATTTCAATAATTTACAATCAACCACCGTACCAATCTGATATCAGTTCTAGTCAATTTCATTCTGAAATTCATAACAATTTCATATTCAGTCCGTTTCTTAATCTGACTTCGATTCTACACTGTCTAACATGTCAAGAACAACATATATGACGTGTAATCAATTCTAACAACATCATAATTCCAAAACATGTCAAAATGTAATAAAACTTACGTCCTGTACTACCTGCATTAATATGAACACAGTACAGAAGTCGGATTTAAAATCTAACGGACGGATTTCTCACGAATCGAATTCTAAACTCAAAGAACAAAAGTTTCCTCTGAATTCCGTTTTTCTTCAACGATTTACGTTTGTATGTATATATATATATATATATATAATTACCGTGCATGTTTAAGGCGAGGTGGCACATTTCTTCGCAATCCACGTCTCGCGCATATGCGCGACTACCTTCCGCGCATATGCGCGAGACATTCTGTCTCGGCGCGTCCCCCGCACGGCTACTCGCGCATATGCGCGCACCTCTTCCGCGAATATGCGCGAGGAATTCTTCACAACTCTCGGGTACCCTCGCGCATGTGCGCCAATACAAGCCTCGCATATGCGCGAGGGGTTCTGCCTATTCCGCGCATATGCGCCGCATCAAGTCGCGCATATGCGCGAGGCTCATTTCCTCGCACCAACATCTTTTCATGTTTATTTCAATTCGTGTCCCGATTAGCCCTTTCATAATCGTCTCGATTAAAAATCAAGAATCGTAATTTAACACGATATAAAATCTTGGGCATTACATTTCTCCCCCCCTAAGATACGATTTCGTCCTCGAAATCACAAACATTTTATTCATATCAATCAGGAGTATATATACAAAACTGTATAAGAAATTACATCATCTAAATAATTCTGGGAACTCTTGTCTCATATCTGATTCAGTTTCCCAGGTTGCTTCCTCAGTGCCATGACGAGTCCATTGAACTTTTACAAGTGGAATAGTCTTCGTTCTGAGCTGTTTTTCTTTCCGATCAATAATCTGAACCGGTTTTTCGACATAGCTCAACGTCTCATCCAGTTCGGCCTCGTCTGGTTGAATAGCATGTGAAGAATGAGGAAGGTACTTCCTTAATAGTGATACATGAAAAACATCATGTATCCCGGATAATGAAGGCGGTAAAGCGAGTCGATAGGCACGATCTCCTATCTTCTCGAGAATCTCATAAGGCCCAATGTATCGTGGAGACAGTTTTCCTTTCTTGCCAAATCTGACAACTCCTCTGAAAGGTGAAATCTTTAAAAATACTCGGTCTCCTACCTCAAATACTAACGGTCTGCGTCGAACATTGGCATATTTGGTCTGTCTTTCTTGTGCTGCCTTCATTTTCTTTCGAATTAGCTTCACTTTTTCTGTCATATCTCTGATCATATCTGGTCCAATCTCGGGTTCTTCAGAGATATCATCCCAATACAGAGGGGATCTGCATTTCTTTCCGTACAACGCTTCAAATGGTGCCATCTCAATACTCGTTTGATAGCTATTGTTGTACGAAAATTCACAAAGCGGCAATGCATCTTGCCAATTAGTGCCAAAATCAAGCACTACTGCTCTCAGCATATCCTCCAGTGTCTGGATAGTCCGCTCTGACTGTCCGTCGGTCTGTGGATGATATGCGGTACTCAGATGTAGTTTTGTACCGAGAGCCTTCTGCAAACTCTGCCAGAAGTGCGAAGTAAATCGATGATCACGATCTGATACAATCGACTTCGGCACTCCATGCAATCTGACCACTTCTCTGACATAGATCTCTGCCATCTGGTCAAATCTGTTCGTCATCTTGTATGGAATAAAACATACGGATTTGGTCAATCTGTCAATCACGACCCAAATCGCATCACAACCTTTGGAGGAACGCGGCAGCTGCGTCACAAAGTCCATGGAAATGTGATCCCATTTTCACTCAGGAATGGACAAACTCTGTAATAATCCTCCTGGTTTCTTTCTTTCGGCTTTCACCTGCTGGCAATTCAGACATTTGGAAACAAATTCGGCGATGTAAGTCTTCATTTGTTTCCACCAGAACTGTCTTTTCAAATCATTGTACATCTTTCTGCCACCAGGATGAATACTGAATCGACTGTTGTGCGCTTCTGACAATATCTGTCGTCTCAATTCTGAAACATTCGACACAACCAGACGATTATTCACATACAAGAAGTTATCACGTACTTGATATTCCGAACGATGTCCTGTTCTAACCATCGATACTGATTTCTGTATATTCTGATCCGCTCTCTGAGCTGCCTTAATTCTCATGATAAGCTCTGGTTCTACTTGCACCGTATAAAATCTCAACGGTTTATAATCTGTTTCAAATGCTAATCCAGACAAACAACAGTCTTCTATCAAATTTGAAACACCAATCGTCGATAAGGATAAGGAACATACCTTTCGACTTAATGCATCTGCTGCTGCATTAGACTTTCCTGGATAGTATTTGATTTCACAATCAAAATCTTTAAGCAAATCAAGCCACCTTCTCTGTCTCATATTCAATTCGGATTGTGAAAACAGATATTTCAAACTCTTATGATCAGAGTATATCTCAAACTTTTCACCATAAAGATAGTGTCGCCATATCTTTAATGCAAAGACAATGGCTGCCAATTCTAAGTCATGAATTGGATAACGAGTCTCATGTGGTTTAAGCTGCCTTGAGGCATAAGCGATAACATGCCCTCGTTGCATCAGCACACATCCCAATCCTCTGTGAGAAGCGTCGCAATTAACCACAAAATCGCCAGTACCTGACGGAATAGTCAACACCGGGGCACTGGTCAACCTCCTCTTTAACTCCAGAAAACTGGTCTCACATTCTTCAGACCAAACAAATGAAGCATTCTTCTGAGTCAGGTGAGTAATTGGTTTAGCTATACTCGAGAAATCTTTAATGAAACGGCGGTAATATCCTGCTAAACCCATGAAACTGCGAATTTCAGGCACTGATGTCGGTCTTGGCCAAGAAATCACGGCTTCCACTTTACTGGGATCAACAGATATACCATCTCCAGATATAATATGACCCAAAAATACTACCTGTCTTAGCCAAAACTCACATTTCGACAGTTTAGCATATAATTTCTCAGCTCTTAAAATTCGCAACACAGTTCTTACATGCTCAGCATGCTCACTCATATTCTTTGAATAAATTAATATATCATCGATGAAAATAATCACAAAATCATCGAGATATTTCTGGAATACACGGTTCATCAACCCCATAAATACAGCTGGAGCATTCGTCAAACCAAATGGCATGACAATAAATTCATAATGTCTATACCTGGTTCTGAATGCCGTCTTTGAGATATCAGAATCTCTGACTCTCAGCTGGTGATATCCCGATCTTAAATCAATCTTGGAATATACCGAAGAACCCTGCAACTGATCGAATAAATCATCAATACGAGGAAAAGGGTATTTATTCTTTATCGTTGCCTTGTTCAGTTGCCGATAGTCGATGCAGAGTCTCATCGAACCATCTTTCTTTCTTACAAACAATACTGGAGCACCCCAAGGAGAAACACTAGGTCTGATGTACCCTTGGCCAGTAAATCTTCCAGTTGGTCCTTCAATTCTTTCAATTCAACTGGTGCCATTCTGTACGGAGCTCTAGAAATCGGTATTGTACCTGGCATCAATTCAATGCTGAAGTCTATCTCCCTAACTGGAGGTAATCCCGGGATCTCATCTGGGAAGACGTCAGCAAACTCACGTACCACTGGCAGATCTGCCAATGCTGGACTCGACTTCAGTAAATCTACTGAATATACAAGGAATCCTTCTGCTCCTATCTGTAACAATCGAGTCATAGATAATACGGATATTAAAGGAATTCTCGATCTAGAACCCTTCCCGTAAAATTTCCACTCTTCAGCCATATCTGGTCTGAATCTCACTATCTTGTGGAAACAATCAACTGTCGCTCTGTACTTGGTCAGCATATCAATACCGATAATACAATCAAAGTCAGACAACCCAAGTACGATGCAATCTAACTCAATCTCATGCCAGTCATACCGTAGTACACAATGCTTTACAGAATTTACAGATATCAAACCCATCCCCAACAGAGAAGAGACAGACACTACAGTAGCTAACGACTCTACAGGCAATGCATGACTCAATGCAAATTCAGAAATAAATGTGTGTGAAGCACCGGTATCAATCAGTACGTAAGCAGAGTAACCACATAAAGAACAGTTACCTGCCACAACGTCATCTGGTGCTTCCTGGGCCTGCTCTTCTGTCAAAACGAAGACTCTGGCCTGCTGTCTCGGAGGCTGACCAACTGTCTGGCTTCCTCCTGGCCTCTGCTGTGACTGAGCTGGCGCTGGCTAAAATGTATGAACAGCAGCTGATCGTCTCTCAGTCTGTGCTGCTGATCCCGATGACTCGGCCCCCTGAGCTCTCTGCAAACCTTTCTGTGGACACACTTTAGCAAAGTGTCCCGGCTGTTTACAGAAATTGCAACTACCAGTCACTCCCTGGCATTGCTCAGTAGCATGTCTTCCTCCGCAAGTCTTGCAATAAACTCCAGTGTAACTCTGGCTCTGTCTGGAACCACCAGAGCTGGAAGAACTACTGCCAGATTTCTTGAATTGCTTACCCCTGGCTTTCAAAAATTCTTTCTTTCCTCCACTACTGCTGCCACCCTCAAATCTGGGAGGTGGTTGCTGTGGTCTCGGTGCTGGAGGCACAAATGAAGCCCCTTTCTGTCTCATCAGACCGGCTTCTGCTCCCTTAGCTCTGTTCAGGGCATCAGTAAAATTATTCGGTCGCCCTGTGTTCACCAATGTGAAAATATCGGGGTTCAGGCCATTGATGAACTGATCAGCAGTAGCTTCTTCGCTGTCAGCCACATGTGGAGCAAATTTCAGTAAGGAGGAGAACTTTGACACGTATTCCTCTATGTTCATCTGTCCCTGCCTTAGATTGGCAAACTCCGCCCCCTTGTCCTTCCGATACGACACTGGGAAGAATCGTTGATAAAATTCAGTTCTAAATATATTCCAGGTATTATTCGTACCTCTATGCTCCATGGCTCTCTTCCTCGTAATCCACCAGTCCTTGGCAACATCGTGTAACTGGTGTCCAATCAATTTCACTCTCTTCTCATCCTGTATACTCCAAGGATTCGAACAACATCTCTATATCATCGAGCCAACTCTCGCATTCCACAGCGTTCTCTGTTCCTCTCAAAGTCGGCGGATGAAATGACTGAAATCGTTTCAGTAACGTTTCCATTGGAGTCGGTGTTACATCCATTGGAAGATTTGATGTACTTCCCTGTTCTGGTACTCGTCTCGGAGGCATATCTGATAATCAAATAGATTAGCAACAAATACCACAATTCTGTTTCAATCCTCCTCTGATCATCTTACTGCTGATCTAGAATCAGTACTGATCCAATCTCAATAAAACATATTACTATATCAAGTCAGATAAGCAAGTAACATGTAATAAAGCAGTAAGACATTCTAGCATTCAAAAGCAGGAAAGAAAACCTCAATCTACCCCCTCACTAGCCTCTTCTATCTCAATCTAAAGGATCTATCGCTCTGATATCACCTGTTGTGGGGACCCGAACGCTAATCATGTTCTTAATCGTTATTGGGACTAAATCAATTATAATAATCAGGGTCTAATTTTTTTTTTAAAATGCGGAAGGTAATGGAATCAAACTCCTATACATATCTGTATAACAGTATAAATCTGATAAAATATACAATCATACATACTCAGGTTCAACAACTACTATCAAGTGTTCAAACCCTAGCTCTATCCAAGTCCGGTATCACCACTCTAATCTCGGCCTGTCTTCACCTCTGTGACCCTGTACCTGTCCCACCTGTTGTCATGCACACCTACAAACAAGACAACAGCCGGATAACTCCGGTGAGATATAAATATCCCAGTATAAACAATGTATTAAATGCAATCATATAAAACATATATAAAAGCATAAACAAACATCAAAATATGTATCTAATCTGATTACATGAATTAATGACTCGTGATCTATTCTTATCTTATCTCAAATCTAGGGATCCCAATCTAATTTAGACTTCGGTATGCTGTATCGAGTGTCTGAGATAGACGTCGATCTACATCTAAAGCTCTTCGATACACCGTAGGTCTAGAGTCTTATCGGTTCTGAGAAAGACTCGGCGGTTCTGTCCTAGCTAGGCTGATCTGCCCTAGACACGGACTCTGACTCTGTTCTAGGTCAATACCTTAACATATCAATCTGATAATCTGCAAATATCAATGAACTAAAATAAAGTATGTGATTTAGGGAAACTCAAGTCAAACCTAACTCGAGTTGTGCAATCCCGAATCAACATTTATTTATACCTTTCTTGCTGTCGATCTGATACAATCAAAGTCTTGATTCAAAGTCTGTTACTGTTCAATCTGGCAATGACAATACCAATATTCTGTATCAATATTCTAATCAAATCACAACACTTCTGTTTAAT
This sequence comes from Primulina eburnea, assembly GCF_022965805.1. Classification (NCBI taxonomy): domain Eukaryota; kingdom Viridiplantae; phylum Streptophyta; class Magnoliopsida; order Lamiales; family Gesneriaceae; genus Primulina; species Primulina eburnea. The sequence goes on along the minus strand of NC_133102.1, from coordinate 28,829,459 downwards.
CACATTCTGACGGTACAACAGTACAATCTCGCGATATCTGTGATACCAACCCAGTATCTACTAACAATTCTAGTCGGATTTCATTCTGAAATTCATAACAATTTCATATTCAGTCCGTTTCTTAATCTGACTTCGATTCTACACTGTCTAACATGTCAAGAACAACATATATGATGTGTATTCAATTCTAACAACATCATAATTCCAAAACATTTCAAAACGTAATAAAACTTACGTCATGTAGTACCTGCGTTAATATGAACACAATACCGAAGTCGGATTTAAAATCTAACGGACGGATTTCTCACGAATCGAATTCTAAACTCAAAGAACAAAAGTTTCCTCTGAATTCCGTTTTTCTTCAACGATTTACGTTTGTATGTATATATATATATATATATATATATATATATATATATATATATATATATATATATATATATATATAATTACCGTGCATGTTTAAGGCGAGGTGGCACATTTCTTCGTAATCCACGTCTCGCGCATATGCGCGACTACCTTCCGCGCATATGCGCGATACATTCTGTCTCGGCGCGTCCCCCGCACGGCTACTCGCGCATATGCGCGCACCTCTTCCGTGGATATGCGCGAGGAATTCTTCACAACTCACGGGTACTCTCGCGCATGTGCGCCAATAAAAGCCGCGCATATGCGCGAGGGGTTCTGCCTATTCCGCGCATATGCGCCGCATCAAGTCGCGCCTATGCGCGAGGCTCATTTCCTCGCACCAACATCTTTTCTTGTTTATTCCAATTCGTGTCCCGATAGCCCTTTCATAATCGTCTCGATTAAAAATCAATAATCGTAATTTAACACGATATAAAATCTTGGGCATTACAATAAATAGTCGTGAGACTGTCTCATAAGATATTACTCGTTAATTTTTTAGAGAATATGTTGGGGATCGATGTAGAGTTTAGAGGAGGGAGGGTGAATAAACTCTTTCCTTTGAAGATAGTTGTGGGGACCCGGACGCTAATCAAGTTCTTAATCATCATTGGGACTAATTAATCAATTAGAACAGGGTCTAAATTTTTTTTTTTAAAATGCGGAACGTAGTGACATACAACATATATACATATCAGTATATAAAATACAAATCCTGTATTTCAACATTTATTCAAACTAGGGTTTAAAAACTAAAGTCAAGTGTTCAACCCTACATCTAGTCCAAGTCCGGTGCCACCACTCTAATCACGATCTAGCTCTTCATCTCCTCGACCCTGGACCTGTCCCACCTGTTGTCAAGTACACATACAGACAAGACAACAGCCGGATATACCGGTGAGAATATAATCCCCAGTATAAATCAATGAAACATGCAATCATATAAACAAATATAAAGCATGTAATCAGGTAACATGAATATGTATCAAAATCTGAAACATAAACAATATCAAATCAAACTGTCGACATTACTCATAATTCAGACTAGACTCAATCCTAGTCTAGGGATCCCGGTTTCCAGATGTGGTATTCCTATATCGAATTCCGTAAAGGATGGAACCATAATCTCTATTACTCGATATAACCAGTGCCCTGGTATTCCTATATCGAATTCCGTAATAGAAGAATTCCAATACCCTTTACTCGATATAACCAAATATGGTGTTCCTATATCGAATTCCGTAATAGATTCCATTACTCGATATAACCAAACATCCAGTGTCCTGACCTAACCGTCAAGGACTGTAGTTCTATCGCTAGCATCCTATCTTGTGACATTGTGCAATGTGCCGTGGCGATACCACCACTATCCGGCACTTCTGTCACAAGATAACTCGTCTAATACCTGTCATCTAAATTCAAGAGAACAAGTACATTAATCAATGTAATGCAAATATCCATGCAATAAAATAAAGTATGTGATTTAGGGAAACCCAAGTCTAAACCGACTCAAGTCCATCTCCCAATACCACATTGACTTATACCTTTCTTTCGTCGGTTTCTGGCTCAGTCGATGTCCTGAACTCACAGCCTGTCTGGCAATGACAATATCAATAATCTCATGTCAATATACCGTTCAACTCAATATCAATCTGATGAATCTTGATTTAATTCAAAATCAACGGTATAACGGTACAATTTCAATATCCCCGTCAATACCATATCACCAGATAACAGTTACAATCCATAACTCATATCTAATACAATCCGTAATCCCGTCACAATTCAAATCTGTCCGGTATAAATCACTATACCCCAGAAAATTCATAACAATTTCATAATCAGTCTGTTTCTTAATCTGACTTCGATTCTACGATGTCTAATATGTCAAGAACATCATATATGAATTCCATTCAGTTCTGACAATATCATAATTCTAAAACATGTCACAACGTAGTAAAACTTACGTCCAGTTGTAGCCTACGTTGCCAGGAACTCAATACCGAAGTCGGATTCAAAATCAGACGGACGGATTGAAATATAAAGGCGTAAGGATTTTCTCCTTTCTTCTTCAGACCCTTTTTTCCAGATTTTTACCTCTGAAAACCGACTTGCATGCTTTATATATATCCGTGCATGCATAAGGCGAAGTGGCACAATTTCCGCACAACACGCAGCACCGCGGGTGCGGTCGCTGCTGCACCGCGGGTGCGGTCCTGCGCCGCGGGTGCGGTGCTGTTACCTACCGCGGGTGCGGTACTGCTTCGGTAGAATTGCACACCCTACTGCCCATGCACCGCGGGTGCGGTGCTTCCTAGGCCGCGGGTGCGGTACTGCTCACACTGCACATTACATAATTTCGTTCTGAATACGTTTCTCGGTGCCCCGATTAATCCCATCATAATCACATGAAATGATAAATCAATCATCGATAATTACAGTGATTAATTCTTGGGCATTACATTTCTCCCCCCCTAAGATATGATTTCGTCCTCGAAATCACAAGCAATCAATCATATCAGAAGGAGTATATATACAGAACAGTATCAGGAATTTACATTACCAAAAAAATGCTGGGAATTCTTGTCTCATATCAGATTCAGTCTCCCAAGTGGCTTCTTCAACACCATGACGAGTCCATTGAACTTTCACAAGAGGATTCGTCTTTGTTCTGAGCTGTTTATCTTTACGATCGATAATCCGGATCGGTTTCTCGACATAACTCAATGTCTCATCCAGCTCGGTCTCGTCTGGCTGAATCACGTGAGAATCATCAGGGAGATATTTCCGCAGCATCGACACATGAAAAACATCATGTATCCCAGATAATGAAGGCGGTAATGCAAGTCGATAGGCACGATCTCCTATCTTTTCGAGAATCTCATAAGGACCAACATATCGAGGAGACAATTTCCCTTTCTTGCCAAATCTGACAACACCTCTGAAAGGAGAAATCTTCAGGAATACTCGGTCTCCTACCTCAAATACCAACGGTCGTCGTCTGAGGTTGGCATATTTAGCTTGTCTGTCCTGAGCTGCCTTCATTTTCTTTTGAATCAATTTAACTTTCTCGGTCATATCTCTGATCATATCAGGTCCAGTCTCAGGAACTTCAGAGATATCATCCCAATATAATGGGGATCTGCATTTCTTTCCGTACAACGCTTCAAATGGTGCCATCTCAATACTCGTTTGATAGATATTGTTGTACGAAAATTCACAAAGTGGCAATGCATCTTGCCAATTAGTTCTAAAATCCAGTACCACAGCTCTCAGCATATCTTCCAATGTCTGGATAGTCCGCTCTGACTGTCCATCGGTCTGTGGATGATATGCGGTACTCAGATGTAACTTCGTACCTAGAGCCTGCTGTAAACTCTGCCAGAAGTGCGAAGTGAATCGAGGATCACGGTCTGAAACAATCGACTTCGGCACTCCATGCAATCTAATCACTTCTCGGACATAGATATCGGCCATCTGATCATATCTATACGTCATCTTGTATAGAATAAAACATGCAGATTTGGTCAATCGATCAATCACGACCCAAATCGCATCACAACCTCTGGAGGATCTCGGTAACTGTGTCACAAAATCCATGGAAATGTGATCCCATTTCCATTCAGGAATGGACAAACTCTGTAACAATCCTCCTGGTTTCTTTCTTTCAGCCTTCACCTGTTGGCAATTCAGACACTTGGCTACAAATTCAGTCACATCAGATTTCATTTGTTTCCACCAATACTGTGTCTTTAAATCATTATACATTTTCCTGCCACCAGGATGAATGCTAAAACGACTGTTGTGCGCTTCTGTCAATATCCGCTGTCTCAAATCTGAAACATTTGGCACAACAAGACGATTATTCACATACAAGACATTGTCATGAACCTGATATTCCGATTGATGTCCAGATCTAACCATCGCAATCGAATTATGTACGTGCTGATCAATTTTCTGAGCTGTTTTAATTTTCAACAGTAGCTCTGGTTCAGCTCGAATCACACACAATCTCAAAGGCTGATAATCTGTTTCAAATATTAATCCAGACAAACAGCACTTTTCAATCAAATTCGATACACCTATCGTCGATAAGGATAGTGCACATACCTTTCGACTCAACGCATCTGCTGCTGCATTGGACTTCCCTGGATAATATTTAATCTCACAATCAAAGTCTTTCAGTAAATCCAGCCATCTCCGCTGTCTCATATTCAGCTCTGATTGCGAAAACAGATATTTCAAGCTTTTGTGATCAGAATATATCTCAAATTTTTCACCGTACAGATAATGCCGCCATATCTTCAATGCAAAGACTATGGCTGCCAATTCAAGATCATGAATTGGGTAACGAGTTTTATGGGGTTTCAACTGTCTTGAGGCATAAGCAATCACATGCCCTCGCTGCATCAAAACACAACCCAATCCTCGGTGAGATGCATCACAATAGACCACAAATCCACCAGTGCCTGAAGGAATCATCAACACAGGCACACTGGTCAGTTTCTTTTTCAACTCAATAAAACTGGATTCACAGTCTTCTGTCCACACGAATGGAGCATTCTTCTGAGTTAACTGCGTAATCGGTTTGGCAATACTCGAGAAATCTTTAATAAATCGTCGATAATATCCTGCCAAACCCATAAAACTGCGAATTTCTGGTACAGATATAGGTCTCGGCCAACTCATCACGGCTTCAACCTTACTAGGATCAACTGATATACCGTCTCCCGATATAATGTGACCCAAAAACACAACCTGTTTCAGCCAAAACACGCATTTCAACAATTTAGCATACAGTTTCTCTGCCCTCAAAATTCTCAACACAGTCCTCAGATGATTAGCATGCTCAATCATATTCTTTGAATAAATCAATATATCATCAATGAATATGATAACAAAATCATCCAAGTATTTCTGAAATACGCGGTTCATCAATCCCATAAATACCGCAGGTGCATTCGTCAAACCAAAAGGCATGACAATAAACTCATAGTGTCCATACCGGGTTCTGAATGCTGTCTTTGAGATATCAGAATCCCTGACTCTCAATTGATGGTATCCAGATCTCAAGTCGATCTTGGAATATACCGATGAACCCTGCAACTGATCAAATAAATCATCAATACGAGGCAAGGGGTATTTATTCTTTACCGTTGCCTTGTTCAGTTGCCTGTAGTCGATACAAAGTCTCATCGACCCATCCTTCTTTCTCACGAACAGTACTGGAGCACCCCAAGGAGATACACTAGGTCTAATGTAACCCTTGGCCAATAAATCCTCCAACTGTTCTTTCAACTCTTTCAACTCGATCGGTGCCATCCTGTAAGGAGCTCTCGAAATCGGAACTGTTCCTGGCATTAACTCAATGCCGAAGTCTATCTCTCGAATCGGAGGCAATCCAGGAATCTCATCTGGAAAAACATCAGCAAACTCACACACCACTGGCAAGTCCGCCAATGATGGGCTCGTCTTCAGTAAATCAACTGAATATACCAGGAATCCATCCGCTCCCTTCTGCAATAATCGAGTCATATTTATGGCAGATATCAAAGGAATTCTAGCTCGAGAACCCTTACCATAAAATTTCCACTCCTCAGCCATCTCAGGTCTGAATCGAACTATCTTGTGGAAACAATCGACTGTAGCTCGGTACTTGGTCAACATGTCGATGCCGACAATACAATCAAAATCAGATAAACCAAGAACAATACAGTCTAAATCAATCGTATGCCCGTCGTACTGCAGTATACAAGGTTTCACAGATTTCACTGATATCAAACCTGTTCCTAACGGAGACGTGACAGATACTACAGTAGCTAAGGACTCAACAGGCAATGAATGCATTAAAGCAAATCGCTCAGACATAAAAGTATGTGATGCACCAGTATCAATCAGTACATAAGCAGGATAACCAGAAATAAAACAGTTACCTGCAACTACATCATCAGGTGCATCCTGTGCTTGCTCCTCAGTCAAAGCAAACAATCGGGCCTGCTGTCTAGGAGGCTGGCTCGCGGTCTGGCCCCCTCCTGGCCTCTGCTGTGACAGAGTAGACGGTGCTGGCTGAAAGGAATGAACGGCAGAAGATCGTCTCCCTGTCTGAGCCGCTGATCCAGACGACTCAGCAACCTGTGATCCCTGGGCACTCCTCTGGGGACACACTCGGGCAAAGTGTCTCTGCTGTTTACAGATACGACAGCTGCCAACTACTCCTCGGCACTGATCTGTGGAATGTCTCCCTCCACAAGTACCACAGTACGATCCTGCATAGCTCTGGCTCTGACCGGTCTGTCTAGAGCCACTCGAACTGGACGAAGTAGTCCCTGATTTCTTAAATTGCTTCCCTCTAGCCTTCAAGAAATCCTTCTTTCCGCTACCGCTGCTGCCACCTTCAAATCGAGGAGGTGGTTGTTGCTGTCCCGGTGCTGGAAGCACAAATGAAGCCTCTCTCTGCCTCATCAAGCCTGCCTCGGCTCCCTTGGCTCTGTTCAGGGCATCGGTGAAGTTGTTGGGCCTCCCAGTATTTACCAGCGTAAAAATCTCAGGATTTAGGCCATTTATGAACTGGTCTGCTACGGCCTCATCACTTCCTGCCACATGAGGGGCAAATCGGAGCAATGTCGAAAACTTAGCCACATAGTCCTCAATGTTTAACTGGCCTTGTTTCAGGTTTGCAAATTCGGCTCCCTTGTCCTTCCTATAAGATACTGGAAAGAACCGTAGATAAAATTCAGTCTTAAACACATTCCAGGTAATGGCCGTACCTCGTTGTTCCAATGCCCTTCTAGTCGTGATCCACCAGTGTTTAGCAACGTCATGCCACTGGTGTATTATCAGTTTCACCCTCTTTTCCTCAGTATACTCCAAAGATTCAAACAGTGATTCAATGTCGTCCAACCAACTTTCACATTCCACGGAGTTCTCCGTACCTTTCAAAGTCGGTGGATGAAATGACTGAAATCTTTTCAGCAATTTCTCCATTGCTGTAGGTGTCACATCCATGGGAGGATTCGAGGTACTCCCCTGTTCTGGCATTCTCCTCGGAGGCATATCTAATAACCAAAAGGGTTAGCAATTCCAACAATAATCCTGTTTCAAGCCTCCTCGGATCATCTTACTGCTGATCCAGAATCGGTTCTGATTCAATCTCAATAATACATGTTTTCAAATCAAATCAGATAAACAGATAAACATGCATTATAAAGCAGTAAATCATGCTAGCAATCAAAAGCAGGAAAGAAAACACATTCTACCCCGCTCACTAGCTCCTATCTCAATCTCAAGGATCTATCGCTCTGATACCACCTGTTGTGGGGACCCGGACGCTAATCAAGTTCTTAATCATCATTGGGACTAATTAATCAATTAGAACAGGGTCTAAATTTTTTTTTTTAAAATGCGGAACGTAGTGACATACAACATATATACATATCAGTATATAAAATACAAATCCTGTATTTCAACATTTATTCAAACTAGGGTTTAAAAACTAAAGTCAAGTGTTCAACCCTACATCTAGTCCAAGTCCGGTGCCACCACTCTAATCACGATCTAGCTCTTCATCTCCTCGACCCTGGACCTGTCCCACCTGTTGTCAAGTACACATACAGACAAGACAACAGCCGGATATACCGGTGAGAATATAATCCCTAGTATAAATCAATGAAACATGCAATCATATAAACAAATATAAAGCATGTAATCAGGTAACATGAATATGTATCAAAATCTGAAACATAAAAAATATCAAATCAAACTGTCGACATTACTCATAATTCAGACTAGACTCAATCCTAGTCTAGGGATCCCGGTTTCCAGATGTGGTATTCCTATATTGAATTCCGTAAAGGATGGAACCATAATCTCTATTACTCGATATAACCAGTGCCCTGGTATTCCTATATCGAATTCCGTAATAGAAGAATTCCAATACCCTTTACTCGATATAACCAAATATGGTGTTCCTATATCGAATTCCGTAATAGATTCCATTACTCGATATAACCAAACATCCAGTGTCCTGACCTAACCGTCAAGGACTGTAGTTCTATCGCTAGCATCCTATCTTGTGACATTGTGCAATGTGCCGTGGCGATACCACCACTATCCGGCACTTCTGTCACAAGATAACTCGTCTAATACCTGTCATCTAAATTCAAGAGAACAAGTACATTAATCAATGTAATGCAAATATCCATGCAATAAAATAAAGTATGTGATTTAGGGAAACCCAAGTCTAAACCGACTCAAGTCCATCTCCCAATACCACATTGACTTATACCTTTCTTTCGTCGGTTTCTGGCTCAGTCGATGTCCTGAACTCACAGCCTGTCTGGCAATGACAATATCAATAATCTCATGTCAATATACCGTTCAACTCAATATCAATCTGATGAATCTTGATTTAATTCAAAATCAACGGTATAACGGTACAATTTCAATATCCCCGTCAATACCATATCACCAGATAACAGTTACAATCCATAACTCATATCTAATACAATCCGTAATCCCGTCACAATTCAAATCTGTCCGGTATAAATCACTATACCCCAGAAAATTCATAACAATTTCATAATCAGTCTGTTTCTTAATCTGACTTCGATTCTACGATGTCTAATATGTCAAGAACATCATATATGAATTCCATTCAGTTCTGACAATATCATAATTCTAAAACATGTCACAACGTAGTAAAACTTACGTCCAGTTGTAGCCTACGTTGCCAGGAACTCAATACCGAAGTCGGATTCAAAATCAGACGGACGGATTGAAATATAAAGGCGTAAGGATTTTCTCATTTCTTCTTCAGACCCTTTTTTCCAGATTTTTACCTCTGAAAACCGACTTGCATGCTTTATATATATCCGTGCATGCATAAGGCGAAGTGGCACAATTTCCGCACAACACGCAGCACCGCGGGTGCGGTCGCTGCTGCACCGCGGGTGCGGTCCTGCGCCGCGGGTGCGGTGCTGTTACCTACCGCGGGTGCGGTACTGCTTCGGCAGAATTGCACACCCTACTGCCCATGCACCGCGGGTGCGGTGCTTCCTAGGCCGCGGGTGCGGTACTGCTCACACTGCACATTACATAATTTCGTTCTGAATACGTTTCTCGGTGCCCCGATTAATCCCATCATAATCACATGAAATGATAAATCAATCATCGATAATTACAGTGATTAATTCTTGGGCATTACATTTCTCCCCCCCCTAAGATATGATTTCGTCCTCGAAATCACAAGCAATCAATCATATCAGAAGGAGTATATATACAGAACAGTATCAGGAATTTACATTACCAAAACAATGCTGGGAATTCTTGTCTCATATCAGATTCAGTCTCCCAAGTGGCTTCTTCAACACCATGACGAGTCCATTGAACTTTCACAAGAGGAATCGTCTTTGTTCTGAGCTGTTTATCTTTACGATCGATAATCCGGATCGGTTTCTCGACATAACTCAATGTCTCATCCAGCTCGGTCTCGTCTGGCTGAATCACGTGAGAATCATCAGGGAGATATTTCCGCAGCATCGACACATGAAAAACATCATGTATCCCAGATAATGAAGGCGGTAATGCAAGTCGATAGGCACGATCTCCTATCTTTTCGAGAATCTCATAAGGACCAACATATCGAGGAGACAATTTCCCTTTCTTGCCAAATCTGACAACACCTCTGAAAGGAGAAATCTTCAGGAATACTCGGTCTCCTACCTCAAATACCAACGGTCGTCGTCTGAGGTTGGCATATTTAGCTTGTCTGTCCTGAGCTGCCTTCATTTTCTTTTGAATCAATTTAACTTTCTCGGTCATATCTCTGATCATATCAGGTCCAGTCTCAGGAACTTCAGAGATATCATCCCAATATAATGGGGATCTGCATTTCTTTCCGTACAACGCTTCAAATGGTGCCATCTCAATACTCGTTTGATAGATATTGTTGTACGAAAATTCACAAAGTGGCAATGCATCTTGCCAATTAGTTCTAAAATCCAGTACCACAGCTCTCAGCATATCTTCCAATGTCTGGATAGTCCGCTCTGACTGTCCATCGGTCTGTGGATGATATGCGGTACTCAGATGTAACTTCGTACCTAGAGCCTGCTGTAAACTCTGCCAGAAGTGCGAAGTGAATCGAGGATCACGGTCTGAAACAATCGACTTCGGCACTCCATGCAATCTAATCACTTCTCGGACATAGATATCGGCCATCTGATCATATCTATACGTCATCTTGTATAGAATAAAACATGCAGATTTGGTCAATCGATCAATCACGACCCAAATCGCATCACAACCTCTGGAGGATCTCGGTAACTGTGTCACAAAATCCATGGAAATGTGATCCCATTTCCATTCAGGAATGGACAAACTCTGTAACAATCCTCCTGGTTTCTTTCTTTCAGCCTTCACCTGTTGGCAATTCAGACACTTGGCTACAAATTCAGTCACATCAGATTTCATTTGTTTCCACCAATACTGTGTCTTTAAATCATTATACATTTTCCTGCCACCAGGATGAATGCTAAAACGACTGTTGTGCGCTTCTGTCAATATCCGCTGTCTCAAATCTGAAACATTTGGCACAACAAGACGATTATTCACATACAAGACATTGTCATGAACCTGATATTCCGATTGATGTCCAGATCTAACCATCGCAATCGAATTATGTACGTGCTGATCAATTTTCTGAGCTGTTTTAATTTTCAACAGTAGCTCTGGTTCAGCTCGAATCACACACAATCTCAAAGGCTGATAATCTGTTTCAAATATTAATCCAGACAAACAGCACTTTTCAATCAAATTCGATACACCTATCGTCGATAAGGATAGTGCACATACCTTTCGACTCAACGCATCTGCTGCTGCATTGGACTTCCCTGGATAATATTTAATCTCACAATCAAAGTCTTTCAGTAAATCCAGCCATCTCCGCTGTCTCATATTCAGCTCTGATTGCGAAAACAGATATTTCAAGCTTTTGTGATCAGAATATATCTCAAATTTTTCACCGTACAGATAATGCCGCCATATCTTCAATGCAAAGACTATGGCTGCCAATTCAAGATCATGAATTGGGTAACGAGTTTTATGGGGTTTCAACTGTCTTGAGGCATAAGCAATCACATGCCCTCGCTGCATCAAAACACAACCCAATCCTCGGTGAGATGCATCACAATAGACCACAAATCCACCAGTGCCTGAAGGAATCATCAACACAGGCACACTGGTCAGTTTCTTTTTCAACTCAATAAAACTGGATTCACAGTCTTCTGTCCACACGAATGGAGCATTCTTCTGAGTTAACTGCGTAATCGGTTTGGCAATACTCGAGAAATCTTTAATAAATCGTCGATAATATCCTGCCAAACCCATAAAACTGCGAATTTCTGGTACAGATATAGGTCTCGGCCAACTCATCACGGCTTCAACCTTACTAGGATCAACTGATATACCGTCTCCCGATATAATGTGACCCAAAAACACAACCTGTTTCAGCCAAAACACGCATTTCAACAATTTAGCATACAGTTTCTCTGCCCTCAAAATTCTCAACACAGTCCTCAGATGATTAGCATGCTCAATCATATTCTTTGAATAAATCAATATATCATCAATGAATATGATAACAAAATCATCCAAGTATTTCTGAAATACGCGGTTCATCAATCCCATAAATACCGCAGGTGCATTCGTCAAACCAAAAGGCATGACAATAAACTCATAGTGTCCATACCGGGTTCTGAATGCTGTCTTTGAGATATCAGAATCCCTGACTCTCAATTGATGGTATCCAGATCTCAAGTCGATCTTGGAATATACCGATGAACCCTGCAACTGATCAAATAAATCATCAATACGAGGCAAGGGGTATTTATTCTTTACCGTTGCCTTGTTCAGTTGCCTGTAGTCGATACAAAGTCTCATCGACCCATCCTTCTTTCTCACGAACAGTACTGGAGCACCCCAAGGAGATACACTAGGTCTAATGTAACCCTTGGCCAATAAATCCTCCAACTGTTCTTTCAACTCTTTCAACTCGATCGGTGCCATCCTGTAAGGAGCTCTCGAAATCGGAACTGTTCCTGGCATTAACTCAATGCCGAAGTCTATCTCTCGAATCGGAGGCAATCCAGGAATCTCATCTGGAAAAACATCAGCAAACTCACACACCACTGGCAAGTCCGCCAATGATGGGCTCGTCTTCAGTAAATCAACTGAATATACCAGGAATCCATCCGCTCCCTTCTGCAATAATCGAGTCATATTTATGGCAGATATCAAAGGAATTCTAGCTCGAGAACCCTTACCATAAAATTTCCACTCCTCAGCCATCTCAGGTCTGAATCGAACTATCTTGTGGAAACAATCGACTGTAGCTCGGTACTTGGTCAACATGTCGATGCCGACAATACAATCAAAATCAGATAAACCAAGAACAATACAGTCTAAATCAATCGTATGCCCGTCGTACTGTAGTATACAAGGTTTCACAGATTTCACTGATATCAAACCTGTTCCTAACGGAGACGTGACAGATACTACAGTAGCTAAGGACTCAACAGGCAATGAATGCATTAAAGCAAATCGCTCAGACATAAAAGTATGTGATGCACCAGTATCAATCAGTACATAAGCAGGATAACCAGAAATAAAACAGTTACCTGCAACTACATCATCAGGTGCATCCTGTGCTTGCTCCTCAGTCAAAGCAAACAATCGGGCCTGCTGTCTAGGAGGCTGGCTCGCGGTCTGGCCCCCTCCTGGCCTCTGCTGTGACAGAGTAGACGGTGCTGGCTGAAAGGAATGAACGGCAGAAGATCGTCTCCCTGTCTGAGCCGCTGATCCAGACGACTCAGCAACCTGTGATCCCTGGGCACTCCTCTGGGGACACACTCGGGCAAAGTGTCTCTGCTGTTTACAGATACGACAGCTGCCAACTACTCCTCGGCACTGATCTGTGGAATGTCTCCCTCCACAAGTACCACAGTACGATCCTGCATAGCTCTGGCTCTGACCGGTCTGTCTAGAGCCACTCGAACTGGACGAAGTAGTCCCTGATTTCTTAAATTGCTTCCCTCTAGCCTTCAAGAAATCCTTCTTTCCGCTACCGCTGCTGCCACCTTCAAATCGAGGAGGTGGTTGTTGCTGTCCCGGTGCTGGAAGCACAAATGAAGCCTCTCTCTGCCTCATCAAGCCTGCCTCGGCTCCCTTGGCTCTGTTCAGGGCATCGGTGAAGTTGTTGGGCCTCCCAGTATTTACCAGCGTAAAAATCTCAGGATTTAGGCCATTTATGAACTGGTCTGCTACGGCCTCATCACTTCCTGCCACATGAGGGGCAAATCGGAGCAATGTCGAAAACTTAGCCACATAGTCCTCAATGTTTAACTGGCCTTGTTTCAGGTTTGAAAATTCGGCTCCCTTGTCCTTCCTATAAGATACTGGAAAGAACCGTAGATAAAATTCAGTCTTAAACACATTCCAGGTAATGGCCGTACCTCGTTGTTCCAATGCCCTTCTAGTCGTGATCCACCAGTGTTTAGCAACGTCATGCCACTGGTGTATTATCAGTTTCACCCTCTTTTCCTCAGTATACTCCAAAGATTCAAACAGTGATTCAATGTCGTCCAACCAACTTTCACATTCCACGGAGTTCTCCGTACCTTTCAAAGTCGGTGGATGAAATGACTGAAATCTTTTCAGCAATTTCTCCATTGCTGTAGGTGTCACATCCATGGGAGGATTCGAGGTACTCCCCTGTTCTGGCATTCTCCTCGGAGGCATATCTAATAACCAAAAGGGTTAGCAATTCCAACAATAATCCTGTTTCAAGCCTCCTCGGATCATCTTACTGCTGATCCAGAATCGGTTCTGATTCAATCTCAATAATACATGTTTTCAAATCAAATCAGATAAACAGATAAACATGCATTATAAAGCAGTAAATCATGCTAGCAATCAAAAGCAGGAAAGAAAACACATTCTACCCCGCTCACTAGCTCCTATCTCAATCTCAAGGATCTATCGCTCTGATACCACCTGTTGTGGGGACCCGGACGCTAATCAAGTTCTTAATCATCATTGGGACTAATTAATCAATTAGAACAGGGTCTAAATTTTTTTTTTTAAAATGCGGAACGTAGTGACATACAACATATATACATATCAGTATATAAAATACAAATCCTGTATTTCAACATTTATTCAAACTAGGGTTTAAAAACTAAAGTCAAGTGTTCAACCCTACATCTAGTCCAAGTCCGGTGCCACCACTCTAATCACGATCTAGCTCTTCATCTCCTCGACCCTGGACCTGTCCCACCTGTTGTCAAGTACACATACAGACAAGACAACAACCGGATATACCGGTGAGAATATAATCCCTAGTATAAATCAATGAAACATGCAATCATATAAACAAATATAAAGCATGTAATCAGGTAACATGAATATGTATCAAAATCTGAAACATAAACAATATCAAATCAAACTGTCGACATTACTCATAATTCAGACTAGACTCAATCCTAGTCTAGGGATCCCGGTTTCCAGATGTGGTATTCCTATATTGAATTCCGTAAAGGATGGAACCATAATCTCTATTACTCGATATAACCAGTGCCCTAGTATTCCTATATCGAATTCCGTAATAGAAGAATTCCAATACCCTTTACTCGATATAACCAAATATGGTGTTCCTATATCGAATTCCGTAATAGATTCCATTACTCGATATAACCAAACATCCAGTGTCCTGACCTAACCGTCAAGGACTGTAGTTCTATCGCTAGCATCCTATCTTGTGACATTGTGCAATGTGCCGTGGCGATACCACCACTATCCGGCACTTCTGTCACAAGATAACTCGTCTAATACCTGTCATCTAAATTCAAGAGAACAAGTACATTAATCAATGTAATGCAAATATCCATGCAATAAAATAAAGTATGTGATTTAGGGAAACCCAAGTCTAAACCGACTCAAGTCCATCTCCCAATACCACATTGACTTATACCTTTCTTTCGTCGGTTTCTGGCTCAGTCGATGTCCTGAACTCACAGCCTGTCTGGCAATGACAATATCAATAATCTCATGTCAATATACCGTTCAACTCAATATCAATCTGATGAATCTTGATTTAATTCAAAATCAACGGTATAACGGTACAATTTCAATATCCCCGTCAATACCATATCACCAGATAACAGTTACAATCCATAACTCATATCTAATACAATCCGTAATCCCGTCACAATTCAAATCTGTCCGGTATAAATCACTATACCCCAGAAAATTCATAACAATTTCATAATCAGTCTGTTTCTTAATCTGACTTCGATTCTACGATGTCTAATATGTCAAGAACATCATATATGAATTCCATTCAGTTCTGACAATATCATAATTCTAAAACATGTCACAACGTAGTAAAACTTACGTCCAGTTGTAGCCTACGTTGCCAGGAACTCAATACCGAAGTCGGATTCAAAATCAGACGGACGGATTGAAATATAAAGGCGTAAGGATTTTCTCCTTTCTTCTTCAGACCCTTTTTTCCAGATTTTTACCTCTGAAAACCGACTTGCATGCTTTATATATATCCGTGCATGCATAAGGCGAAGTGGCACAATTTCCGCACAACACGCAGCACCGCGGGTGCGGTCGCTGCTGCACCGCGGGTGCGGTCCTGCGCCGCGGGTGCGGTGCTGTTACCTACCGCGGGTGCGGTACTGCTTCGGCAGAATTGCACACCCTACTGCCCATGCACCGCGGGTGCGGTGCTTCCTAGGCCGCGGGTGCGGTACTGCTCACACTGCACATTACATAATTTCGTTCTGAATACGTTTCTCGGTGCCCCGATTAATCCCATCATAATCACATGAAATGATAAATCAATCATCGATAATTACATTGATTAATTCTTGGGCATTACATTTCTCCCCCCCTAAGATATGATTTCGTCCTCGAAATCACAAGCAATCAATCATATCAGAAGGAGTATATATACAGAACAGTATCAGGAATTTACATTACCAAAACAATGCTGGGAATTCTTGTCTCATATCAGATTCAGTCTCCCAAGTGGCTTCTTCAACACCATGACGAGTCCATTGAACTTTCACAAGAGGAATCGTCTTTGTTCTGAGCTGTTTATCTTTACGATCGATAATCCGGATCGGTTTCTCGACATAACTCAATGTCTCATCCAGCTCGGTCTCGTCTGGCTGAATCACGTGAGAATCATCAGGGAGATATTTCCGCAGCATCGACACATGAAAAACATCATGTATCCCAGATAATGAAGGCGGTAATGCAAGTCGATAGGCACGATCTCCTATCTTTTCGAGAATCTCATAAGGACCAACATATCGAGGAGATAATTTCCCTTTCTTGCCAAATCTGACAACACCTCTGAAAGGAGAAATCTTCAGGAATACTCGGTCTCCTACCTCAAATACCAACGGTCGTCGTCTGAGGTTGGCATATTTAGCTTGTCTGTCCTGAGCTGCCTTCATTTTCTTTTGAATCAATTTAACTTTCTCGGTCATATCTCTGATCATATCAGGTCCAGTCTCAGGAACTTCAGAGATATCATCCCAATATAATGGGGATCTGCATTTCTTTCCGTACAACGCTTCAAATGGTGCCATCTCAATACTCGTTTGATAGCTATTGTTGTACGAAAATTCACAAAGTGGCAATGCATCTTGCCAATTAGTACTAAAATCCAGTACCACAGCTCTCAGCATATCTTCCAATGTCTGGATAGTCCGCTCTGACTGTCCATCGGTCTGTGGATGATATGCGGTACTCAGATGTAACTTCGTACCTAGAGCCTGCTGTAAACTCTGCCAGAAGTGCGAAGTGAATCGAGGATCACGGTCTGAAACAATCGACTTCGGCACTCCATGCAATCTAATCACTTCTCGGACATAGATATCGGCCATCTGATCATATCTATACGTCATCTTTTATGGAATAAAACATGCAGATTTGGTCAATCGATCAATCACGACCCAAATCGCATCACAACCTCTGGAGGATCTCGGTAACTGTGTCACAAAATCCATGGAAATGTGATCCCATTTCCATTCAGGAATGGACAAACTCTGTAACAATCCTCCTGGTTTCTTTCTTTCAGCCTTCACCTGTTGGCAATTCAGACACTTGGCTACAAATTCAGTCACATCAGATTTCATTTGTTTCCACCAATACTGTGTCTTTAAATCATTATACATTTTCCTGCCACCAGGATGAATGCTAAAACGACTGTTGTGCGCTTCTGTCAATATCCGCTGTCTCAAATCTGAAACTTTTGGCACAACAAGACGATTATTCACATACAAGACATTGTCACGAACCTGATATTCCGATTGATGTCCAGATCTAACCATCACAATCGAATTATGTACGTGCTGATCAATTTTCTGAGCTGTTTTAATTTTCAACAGTAGCTCTGGTTCAGCTCGAATCACACACAATCTCAAAGGCTGATAATCTGTTTCAAATATTAATCCAGACAAACAGCAGTCTTCAATCAAATTCGATACACCTATCGTCGATAAGGATAGTGCACATACCTTTCGACTCAACGCATCTGCTGCTGCATTGGACTTCCCTGGATAATATTTAATCTCACAATCAAAGTCTTTCAGTAAATCCAGCCATCTCCGCTGTCTCATATTCAGCTCTGATTGCGAAAACAGATATTTCAAGCTTTTGTGATCAGAATATATCTCAAATTTTTCACCGTACAGATAATGCCGCCATATCTTCAATGCAAAGACTATGGCTGCCAATTCAAGATCATGAATTGGGTAACGAGTTTTATGGGGTTTCAACTGTCTTGAGGCATAAGCAATCACATGCCCTCGTTGCATCAAAACACAACCCAATCCTCGGTGAGATGCATCACAATAGACCACAAATCCACCAGTGCCTGAAGGAATCATCAACACAGGCACACTGGTCAGTTTCTTTTTCAACTCAATAAAACTGGATTCACAGTCTTCTGTCCACACGAATGGAGCATTCTTCTGAGTTAACTGCGTAATCGGTTTGGCAATACTCGAGAAATCTTTAATAAATCGTCGATAATATCCTGCCAAACCCATAAAACTGCGAATTTCTGGTACAGATATAGGTCTCGGCCAACTCATCACGGCTTCAACCTTACTAGGATCAACTGATATACCGTCTCCCGATATAATGTGACCCAAAAACACAACCTGTTTCAGCCAAAACTCGTATTTCGACAATTTAGCATACAGTTTCTCTGCCCTCAAAATTATCAACACAGTCCTCAGATGATTAGCATGCTCAATCATATTCTTTGAATAAATCAATATATCATCAATGAATATGATAACAAAATCATCCAAGTATTTCTGAAATACGCGGGTGCGGTCCTGCACCGCGGGTGCGGTGCTGTTACCTACCGCGGGTGCGGTACTGCTTCGGCAGAATTGCACACCCTACTGCCCATGCACCGCGGGTGCGGTGCTTCCTAGGCCGCGGGTGCGGTACTGCTCACACTGCACATTACATAATTTCGTACTGAATATGTTTCTCGGTGTCCCGATTAATCCCATCATAATCACATGAAATGATAAATCAATCATCGATAATTACAGTGATTAATTCTTGGGCATTACAATAGTTTTTGAAAAGGGTGCTAGAATCCTGTTAGGGATTGTAGTTGTTCTTGTTCAAGCGTAAATCCAGCTGATCACAATAATAAATGCGGAAATGATCCGTTGGAGTAAGATGAAAACAGTAATAACAGTAGGCAGTAGAACATTAGTTGTTTCTGGAATTTCGAAAATAAAATCTTCTACGTCTCCCCTTCTTCTGTTTCCAAAAGGTATCACTAAAAGACTTTGGATTTTACAGTACTCACGTTTACACACACACACTTCAGCAGGACTTATCTTTTTCCTACTGAACTCTTAGTAACTCAACACAATATAATTCAATACAACAAGGTTCTGGAAAAGATTCTTTTCCATATTACAAACTCTTCTTCGAAAATTATCTCAAAGTGTTTTGCTTGAAGAGGTGAAGAAATAGCAGTACAAAATGATCTCCAAAGATCAGATGTAATATATGAAGCGTGTATTTCTTTTTGGCAATTTGAGCTTGGAAGATAACTGTAAGGGCCTGAGATTGTAGGTTGATAGAATGAAATTATGAAGTATTGTATGAAATGAAGATCGCACCCGCGCCTCAAACAAGACCGCACCCGCGGCCATTTAGTCTGAATTTATGAAGGTGATGCCGAAGGGACACCGCACCCGCGGTCCGAGAAGCAGCGCACCCGCGGTTGATGGACAGAGAGTTGGACATTTTTACAGTAGTGACACCGCACCCGCGGTGATGGAGAGACCGCACCCGTGGTCGTCGATTTTGAAAAATGGATTGTGTTGCCGTGAGCTTAGCGCACCCGCGGCTGAAAGCTACCGCACCCGCAGTGCGACGTGTTTGATGAAAAATAAGACACTTGCCCTTGCCATGCATATATGATGTGTTGTCCCTCATTTAATCACCATTTCAGCAGGCAAACCGAGAGGGATTTCCATGAAAAGTGCAAGATTCCTTCCATCTTAGAAATTAGATTGTGTAACATCTAACCAACCAAACTTCAATCCAAGCATAGATTCTTGCTCCTCTCATCAAGAGCTATCAAAGGATGTAAGTATGGTTCATTTTCAGCATGATTCGAAATATATATGTTGGGGAAAATCAGATTTTGAGTGTTATTGTGTATTCCTATGATTATGGTGATCGTAGAATTGCAACCGGAGTGAGAAACGGATATTATATGCTATTGCTACTATTTTTCAGCATGTACCGAAATGGGGATATACAGATTTCAGAATTTATATTGTGTTTTGATGAGGCTTATGAGTTGTTGATATTTATTATGTAGTGTTTGAGTTATTGGTATTGCAAGATTACGCCGTTGTACCGTCGATTTATATCGAGATTGATTATCGATTCATATATGTGTTGAATTGAGTGGAAGTTGATAGAATGCACATTATTTATGCCATTTCAGATTTGTATTGCTAATTTCGAGATCGAGACTTCGACTACGACAAAGATTGTAAAAAAACGAAAGGTGTAATTCAATGTTTGATTCGGGAAGACACAACTCAAATGAGATTCGATTTGAGTTTCCCAAAATCACATACTTGTTATGTTTGTACTTTATATTGAGTTATATATATGTACTGAGATAGGAGAGTAATTGGTAGATACGCCAATTTTCTAAACGTTCGGTGATATCGAAGCATAGGGAAAGATTCACTCCGATTGTAGAATTCGATACAGACAGGACCGAAGTTTAGGAATAAGATGTAACGCCACCCTGATTGGGAGAGTAGGTGGGAGACCTGTTACATCTTATTCACATCGGGATCCCTAGATTTAGATACGAGTCGAGTTAAAGAGTAAGAGTTGAATTGTTTTATCTGTATTCACTAATGTGTCATAATTACTGATTCATGTATTATGATGTTGTATTTAATCGCATGATATGCATGTATACATGTTTTATACTGAGATTTGTTCACACCGGAATTTCCGACTGTTGTTGTGTCTATATGTATGCATAACAACAGGTGGGGCAGGATCAGGGTCGCGACAAAAATGAGAGATCAAGATAACGTGGAGATTACGGGCGTAGCAGAGGACTAGGAATGTTTACTTTTGATATGTAGTATGTTGTGAACTCTAGTTTGTACTATGGAAATGGAACAAGACTTGTATCTATTTATGTTGAAATGAATAAAGATGTTGTTGCGTATGATTTATATACATTTGATTTAATGTTAAAAGAAATTTTTTTTATGACCCACATTTTCCAACAAAGATCCAATTAATCCCAAAAAAAATTGAGTTAGAGCCCGGATCCCCACAACAACGATTGGTTCGCGGTTGCTCAAAATAGCGTTGGATAGATGATATGTTTCTTGATAAAATAATCAGCGTTGTTCTTTAAATGGGTTTGATCCATATATATAGATAACTTGAATCCAATGTTTATAATTAAAACGGCTTCTTTGACTTCTGATAGAAACATCTTTATTGCTTAAAAAAGTTCCTGCAAAAAGACTACAAAACAATTAGTTTTGTTTCATACCAAAATAGGTAATGCGTATTGAATGACTTTGTTCAGCATTAATTAAGCATTTAATACTCGTACTTGATAAAGTAACGATAAAATTTAAGATTGAGACGATCGAGTAAAAGACGTTAAGTACTGTTCTAATGAAGCCAAGTTCTGCTTCTATTTTTCTAAGCCCTTCTGTTCTTCTAAGCCATTTTTTTTTCTAACCTATAGAGTATTAACTAAAGTACTGCTTTAAAGCGAATCGATAGCTTTTGCTTTGTATTGAATTCTGGTATTTGCTAGCCATACTGATTTTGATTCTCATCACCACAAATAAATCAAGTCTATCAAAATAAAACATTGATTCACAGTCTTTGCATGATGCACTTGGATCGAGAAATTTGAAACTCTATATTTGAAATTCATTTAGTTGTTTGAATTAATTTATTTTGGGTAGATTTAAAATCTACATTTGTTAATTTATGAAGATATAATGGTAATTGTGATTAATTTGAAATATATCGAAGATGAATGTGATTTTAAATCAATTATTCAAATTCCTCCTCTAATAAAATTTCTCTAAGTTGATCAAATATTTGCATCCAAGAAAAATTAATTAAATTAGATTATGTCTTTTATAAGACGATCTCATTGGTTTATATACGTAAGATAGATCAATACGATACATATATATCGTAAAATGTAATTCTTTTGACATTAAAATATAATTTTTTTTCATGAGTTTTATATAAATCTGAAAGTTCTGTTCTCACAGTGTGAGAGTGATGAGGGTGAGAGTTGTGTGAGTCAGAATGTAGGTGTTGTGCGTAGGTGTTGTAACACCCACTACAACATGCAGCGGAAATTACAGTTTAGCAAATTAACACACAACTCGAATGATACTAATACGAGAGACGAGATATAAATTATGCACAAGTATCAAATACTTGTGCCGTGTCTCAGGGCAAAATAATTCACTAGAAAACTTGTAAGTTTACAAAAAACAATACTAGTGAAAGAATCAAACAACTCCCTTATAAAGGCGAGTAACAAATTCCATCCTAACTCTCTAACAAATCGTATAACCAAAATATGTAGGATGCATCAACTGAGAAGTGAAAAAGTCTTCAAAAATCAGCGCACTAATCAAATCATTGATTATGTGTTATCTCAAGATGTTGTCAGCACTTCACAGCAACACTTTATCAATGATGCGAGATTGTTTGGAGCACACAACCTCTCTTCATATGAGTTCGTCTCTGCCAAAACTTTTATATCCTTTTTCATCACCACGTTTTCTCCTTTTTGAGTCCTATTTAACCTAGACAAAAAAGCAATTTCATTAGGAAACAAACTCTTTTTGAAACAAGGATAATATCTTAAACATACTATGATATCATATCATAAAGATATTATGATATCATATCAAATATAGTCTTGTATCACATGTTGATTTCAAGATTATTCTCATGTCTAGAAAGGCAAAATATCAAAGTTAAAAACGGAAAATATATCAAGGAATAAAATTCCTTTCAATCTCCCCCTTTTTGCCTTTCTGGACAAAACAACCAAAAAAAATGGTTATACAACTCAACTCCCCTTGAGTTAACAAATCAGTGACTCAGCCAACTTAGTTGTCTCCCCCTGAATTCTATTGTTAAGCCTTCCCCTGATGAAAAATATCACAGGAGTTGTATGTTAGATGTTGCAACATTCAGATCATAACACCGAAACAGTTCATTTCATTAATCAAGAGGAACAAAGATTAGAGAAAATAAAAGGACAACCAAAGTAAGAAGTACTAGAACCATCAAGAGAGACAAAAACAGAAGGAACACTCAAAATCTCATTATCCATCATTAGTGCCATCACCATCATCCATTTAATCACCATCATCCATTTTGGCTCCACTGGTTCCAGCTGTATCATCTACTCCCCCTTTTTGTCCAGAATGGATACTAGCAGCAAGTAGAAGCTCATAATCTGCCACTTGATTTTCGTAATGATCAATGGTCTCCTTGGCATTAGCAATCTGTTGTCGACCATAGGTAATCTGAGCGCGAATGTAGGAGAGAGATAATGTAACATAACCAGGAGGAGGTGTAGGGGGTAAACTTGCAGTCAGAGGCTCAGATGTATCAACAGTGTCAGGCAGAGGCTCAGATGTTGTGTCACCAGTGTGGCCAACATCCGAAGCAACACTCGAACTCAGCCAGGGCAGATCAATCTTTCTGTGGCCCTTAAAATAGACAGGAGAAATCTTCAGAGTTCCTCCGACAGGACAAAGTTCTTCATCAATATCCTTGATGAAACCTTGAGATTCCAGGATTCCATAAATGAACGAGGGGTAGGGCAGCTTCGTTTTCTTGAAATCTCCTTCAGCATATTGTAGGGTTGTCCTAAACACCAGCTTTCCAAAGTTAAAGTCCCTTCCAGTGCCAATAGCAAACAACACCAACGCCTGAGATCTGGTCACAGTAGTAGAATTGGTTGATGGTGTCCAATTCCAGATTGATGTCTTGTGCAGCACAGAGAAAAAGGAGGTGAGATTAGCAGCACTCAATTTCTTGGGATAATCAGGGAACACGGTGATCATGCCTCCAGTGAGCACAGAGGTGACATCATGTATGTCAAGATCCTCATCAACTTCCTCAATATCCGGAGTGTTGAAGAATGCATTGATCACAGAAGGAGAGAACTTGTAGATACGATCCCGAACAAACACTCTCCCATACACTCACAAGTTGTACTCAAACTTTCTTGAACATTTTTTAATTCAGACATGGTAGCTCCCACTCTAAAAGAACGGTCTTCATAGGAATCCTCTAGGTAGCTTTTTCCATCTGTATTTTGACTTAGAAGTGGTAGCTCTCACACTAGAAGAACGTTCTTCATTGGACTCCTCTAGGTAGCCTTTTCCATTTTCTTCTAAACATTTTTTTGTTCAAGTTTTCTCCTCTTTTCTATTTTTCACATTATTGCTCAAAAATTTTTCTAAGTCATTTTCTACATTGGACAAGATCATGTGGTACACGAACATCCTCAACAGCTTAATGACTTAGATTGAGCTCACTCCAACCTTTAGAATCTTTTGGTAGAAAGTTTGATTCACAACTGAGAGCACATCATTCAGTATCCTTTACTTGTACAGGCTTCACACAAAACAGGATGTATGCAATATGTCTATCATCCTAAAAATAAAATGCACATGCATGCTGAGTGTTGTCCACAAGTGTTGTAACACCCAGGACAACATCCATGAGTGATCGTTGTGCACACAAGCTGAGAGACTTCCTAAGATTGGAAAATCTCTCAAAATCCAATGGTTTTGTAAAAATATCAGCCAGTTGGTTTTCAGTTCTAACAAATTCCATTCGAATTGTACCCTTCTCAACCAAATTCGAATAAAATGATGTCTAATGTCTATGTGTTTCGTTCGAGAGTGTTGTACTGGGTTTTTTGAAATGTCAATCGCACTTGAGTTGTCACAATATACAATTAAGGTGTCATTGTTGAATCCATAATCTTTAGTCATTTGATTCATCCACAAAAGTTGTGAATAGCAACTAGCAGCTGCAACATATTCAGATTCAGCAGTGGACAGAGACACACAATTTTGCTTTCTACTATACCATGACACCAGATTGTTACCAAGATAAAAACATCCACCAGTGGTACTCTTCCTATCATCAAGGTTTCCTGCCCAATCAGCATCACTAAAACCCACTAAATTGGTGTTTGTTTCTTTGGTGTACCACAAACCTAAGTCAACTGTTCCAGATATATATCGCAAAATTCTTTTGACAGCTTTTAAATGAGTGACTTTAGGATCAGCCTGGTATGGCACACAAACATAAAATAAACATAATGTCGGGACGACTTGCACTTAAGTAAAGAAGACTGTCCTATGATGCTGCGATACTGGGTGTTGTCAACACCTGCCGCAACATCAGTCTTTGGACAATTTTTCAGTCGACCCCATTGGTGTTTTCATGTGTTTAGTGTTCTCAGTAGAAAATTTCTTCACCAAATTTTTGGCATACTTGGATTGACACAGAAAGATACCATCATGCATTTGTTTAATTTGCAATCCAAGAAAGAAACTTAATTCTCCTACCATGCTCATTTCAAATGTGGTAGACATGCATTTAACAAATTCATCAACATGCTTTTGAGAAGAAGCACCAAAAATGATGTCATCCACATAAATTTGACACACAAGAATATCATGCTTCAATTTTTGAATAAAAAGGGTTTTATCAACCTCACCTCGTTTGAAGCCTAAGTCAAGCAGATATTCAGTAAGACTACCATACCATGCTCTTGGAGCTTGTTTAAGTCCATAAAGTGCCTTCTTCAACTTGTAGACATGGTTCGGGTGGTTTGGATCTTCAAACCCTTTAGGTTGACTTACATAAGCTTCTTCATTCAAAATGTCGTTCAAAAAGGCACTTTGAGAGTATACGGACGTCATGCATACTAGACCCATCATTTTCCGATAATCTACCTTCTCCTTTCTTCTAGTTTGCATTCCTCCAAATGCTTCAACAATGATCTGAGATGATGGATGATTTTTCTGAATCTTACTGGGAATATCAATCTCTTCAATGGTTACAACGTCATCATTCTCAGTACACTCTCCTGGTTCATCATTCGATTCTGCCAGTGCAGGTGTTGTCTCCGGTGTTACAACACCGGGTGCAACATCTGTGTTAGGCAGTGTCTCATTTTCGTTCAGCAGCCCATCAATATCATCCTCGATTGTTTTTCCCATTAGATCCATGTAAAGCGAGAGAAATCATCCACACAAACAAATGAATACTTTTTAACTCCAAGGCTTTCCACTTCCATTGGACTCATAAGATCCATGTGCAAAAGTTCAAGACACCGTGTTGTCCCAAAGTGTTGCAGCATTTGATGGGGAACACGGGTTTGCTTACCCTTTTGACATGCTCCACAAACATAAGGAGTTCCAGAAGATAAATTAGGCATACCTCTCACAGCATCGTACTTACCAAGGTTCTTTAATGTCTTGAAGTTTGCATGTCCCAATTTTTGATGCCACAAGTTTAGCTCACTCACCTTTGAATGATTGCACATCAGGTCTTCTCCGAGTTGATAGCAATTGTCAGCAGACCTTGTACCTGTCAAAATACAAGTATTAGCATTATCAAAAACTTCACAAATGTCTTTATCAAACTTAACATGTAAACCGTCATCACAAAGTTGACTTATGATTATTAAGTTTGAGTTAAGCCCTTCAACATAAAGCACATTGTGTAGACTAGGCAATCCATCAACATTCAAGGTCCCTTTGCCAGCAATTCTTCCTTTAGCACCGCCTCCATACGTCACATGACCATTCCTTAGGTCAACATAGTCAATCAAATGGTCTTTAGAACATGTCATGTGGCGTGAACAGCCACTGTCGAAGTACCATATTCCTGCAATGTTAGTCTTTAATGAAGTATAGATAACAGAACATTGAATCTTAGCCTTTGGTACACAGATCCTTTTTACCGTCGGTTTTCTGTTGGCAGTGTTGCGCCGGGTGTTATACCACACCTGTGGCAACACCTGTTCAGATTCCCACCTTTTGTAGTCATCTCTTAGTTTAAAACAGTAGGGTTTGATATGTCCAGGTCTAAAATATTAGTGACAGATGAAGTGGCGTTTTCTGGATTTGGACTTCTTGGTAGATATTTGCCCTTTTGATGGAACATCTTTTTCAGTGTGTGTAGCATTCGAGGTTTCAACACTTCCTTTGACAAAGATAGTTGGTTTTCTTTCATTATTGGAGGATTCTCCAATTTCGAACAGACTATTCGGATAACCAAGTCCAGCTTTGTCATTCTGTCCAATCATCAAAAGTGAATCAAGTTTGGATGAACTTGAATTGAGCTTGGTAAGAATTAGAGTTGCTTCTTCAAGCTCCTTCTTGACTTTGCATAATTCCAGATCTTTCTTGCTTAGGATTACTTCAAGTCGTGATATTTGTGACTTCAGCTCAGCGTTCTCTTTGGAGAGAATTGCATTTCCTTTAGTTCTTTTGATCCAGTCTTCATACAGTTCTTCGTACATTGTCTGCACACTTTCTATAGTGACTTCATCATCATCTACCTCTTGGGTTTCAGACTGACTTGACTCCCCAAGGATTGTAGAATTAAGACATACTGAATTCGAAGAGGTGTTGCGGCAAGGTATTGCAACACCCAAAGGATTGATTTTCATTGAGCATTTCTCCTTGATGACAGCAGATAATGATGTGTGATTTTCAGATTCATTTGATCCTTTTTCATCATCAGATTCTTCATCACTCAGGGATGACAGTCATCTTTGTTTCTCCGAAGTCGGTTGGCACACTCATTGGCATAGTGTCCATATCCTGAACACTCTCTAAATTGCACTGAATCCAGGTTTCTGACATTTGATTGGATTTGCAATTCGGTTTTTGGTCGAAATTGTCCTTTCATATGAGTAAACTTTTGAGCTTTTGCAGAAGTGGTAATATTGGGCAACACAGATTTTTGTCCAATTTTCTTCTTCTCTTTAATGGTCTTCAAGTAATCACCAAATTTCTTAGTAAACAGAGAGATCGATTCTTCACCTAAATCAGACTTATCTACCTCTTTAGATATTTGAAGGATTTCATCATAAGATTCGGTTGAGGCTTCAAGGGCTATTGTCTTCCCTTTATCATTCCTTTGTAAATCAAGGTTCATCTCAAAGGTTCTGAGAGAACTCATTAATTCATCCAGATTGATTTTTGAACTGTCTTTAGATTCTTCAATTGCACACACTTTGACATTAAATCTCTCAGGGAGAGATCTCAAGACTTTGTTCACCAATCTTTCATTGGGCATGGGATCTCCAAGACTGTGAGCTTCATTAGAAAGTTGTCTCAACCGGCTATCATACTCAAGAATAGACTCCTTGTCCTCCATCCTCAAGCTTTCAAATTTTGAAGTCACCATCCTTAGCCTAGTTTTACGCACGCTCTCGGATCCTTCACAATGTTTCTGAAGTATATCCCAAGCTTCTTTGACACAGACACAATTGGTGATTAAGTTAAACATCCTTGTGTCAACAGATGAAAATATAGCATTGGAGCCTTGGAATTAAAATTTGAAGTTTGCACTTCATCGATTGTCCATGTACTTTCAGGTTTGAGCCGAGCGTCTCCATCAGCATCCTCAATCTTTGGTGGGCTCCAACCATCAAGTACACGTAGCCAAGCTCTTTCTTCAATAGATTTTATAAAGACCCTCATCTTTACTTTCCACAATGCATAATTTGATCCGTCTAACACGGGAGGTCTAAACACAGTGTTTGTTGATGCTTCCATTTTTTTCTGTGAAAACAAAACAAAACAGGATCTCACTTAGTAGCGTCAAGTGGAAGCTCTGATACCAATTGAAAGTTCTGTGCCCACAGTGTGAGAGTGATGAGGGTGAGTGTTGTGTGAGTCAGAATGTAGGTGTTGTGCGTAGGTGTTGTAACACCCACTACAACATGCAGCGGAAATTACAGTTTAGCAAATTAACACACAACTCGAATGATACTAATACGAGAGACGAGATATAAATTATGCACAAGTATCAAATACTTGTGCGGTGCCTCAGGGCAAAATAATTCAGTAGAAAAACTTGTAAGTTTACAAAAAAACAATACTAGTTAAAGAATCAAACAACTCCCTTATAAAGGCGAGTAACAAATTGCATCCTAACTCTCTAACAAATCGTATAACCAAAATATGTTGGATGCATCAACTGAGAAGTGAAAAAGTCTTCAAAAATCAGCAAACTAATCAAATCATTGATTAGGTGTTATCTCAAGATGTTGTCAGCACTTCACAGCAACACTTTATCAATGATGCGAGATTGCTTCGAGCACACAACCTCTCTTCATATGAGTTCGTATCTGCCAAAACTTTTATATCCTTTTTCATCACCACGTTTTCTTCTTTTTGAGTCCTATTTAATCTAGACAAAAAAGCAATTTCATTAAGAAACAAACTCTTTTTGAAACAAGGATAATATCTTAAAGATATTATGATATCATATCATAAAGATATCATGATATCATATCAAATATAGTCTTGTATCACATGTTGATTTCAAGATTATTCTCATGTCTAGAAAGGCAAAATATCAAAGTTAAAAACGAAAAATATATCAAGGAATAAAATTCCTTTCAAAATCTATCTCATAAAATCTACCTTTGAGATGATCTCACCTGATATTATATGATTAAATTATAGTCTTAATTAATTTTTATAACTGTCTCTACTTTTTATTTTATTTTTTGAAAAAAATATTCATTTAATTTAGTGGTCATATTTTAGGGTAGTCACCACGACACTTGGGAAATGGTAGGTAGTTTTGCCATAGAATTCACGTTTCAAGTTGTTAGAGGTTACTATGTCACAATTTTTTGTTCTCTAGTCACATCACAAGGCTCCGGGGTTTTTTTTTTTTTTTTATCATATTGTTACTTTTATAAAAAATTTATTGTTGTGAAAAAGTAAAAATTTATGGTAAAAAGTAAAAATTTCAAACTCTCAAAATTTACCAAACTACACACTTTATAATATTTTTCTCTCTACTCAATTGTGATTTTCTTCACAAATGAGAGATCTATTTATAGGAAATCTTTACACATAATCCAAAAATAAAATACATCATTACCTACATCATCACACACTAATTTTCAATATTCAACACCTATTTTTCAACATTCAACATTCACATTTTCAACACAAATATTTTTCACATTTTAAATAATATTTCAACACTCCCCCTTGTGATGATGATCATGATACGATGATGTCTTCATTACGTGTTTTGTACTGCCTCGTTAAAAACCTTACTTGGAAAAACCCATTGGGATAAAAACCATAGTAAGGGAAAAAGAGTGCAGTCACGTAAACTCCCCCTGATGTTGACATGAACAATTCTTCACAAATTTCGTAGATTGCGCATCCCAATATTATATATGTGCTTTCTGAATATTGACGTAGGAAGTGTCTTTGTGAAGAGATCTGATGAGTTTTCACTTGATTGAATGTGACGAACATCAATACATTTATTCTTCTCAAGCTCCTTGGTGAATGCGAAGAACTTAGGAGGAATATGTTTAGTTCTGTCGCTTTTTATGTATCCTTCTTTCATTTGAGCAACACATGCAGCATTATCTTCATATAGTATCACAGGTTTCTCATCGAATGATAATCCGCATGAGATTTGGATATGTTGGGTCATTGATTTTAACCACACACATTCACGACTTGCTTCATGTAGTGCAATAATCTCAGCATGATTTGATGAAGTAGTTACGAGCGTTTGTTTCTGTGAACGCCAAGAAATTGCAGTGCCTCCACGAGTAAATACATATCCAGTTTGGGAACGTGCCTTGTGTGGATCAGATAAGTATCCAGCATCAGCATAACCAATCATACTTGAATTAGCATCTTTTGAATACAAAAGTCCCAAGTCTGTCGTTCCTCGTAGATAACGGAATATATGTTTAATTCCGTTCCAGTGTCTCTTTGTTGGATATGTGCTAAATCTTGCCAACAGATTTACGGCAAAAGATATATCAGGCCTTGTACAATTTGTAAGGTACATAAGGGCACCGATGGCACTTAGATATGGTACTTCTGGACCAAGAATATCTTCATCATCTTCACATGGACGGAATGGATCCTTTTCTATGTTTAATGATCTAACAACCATTGGAGTACTTAAAGGATTTGCTTTATCCATATTAAAACGTTTAAGGATCTTTTCTGTATAATTTGTCTGGTGAACAAACATTCCACATTCTTTTTGTTCAATTTGTAAACCCAGACAATACTTGGTTTTTCCAAGATCCTTCATTTCAAATTCTTCCTTCAAGTATGACACAACTTCTTGAATTTCCTTATTCGTTCCAATGATGTTTAAATCATCAACTATATACAGCAATAATTACGCATCCGGATGTTGTTTTCTTAATGAAAACACAAGGGCATATTGAATTATTTACATATTCCCTTTTTCATCAAGTGATCACTTAGTCGATTATACCACATTCGACCTGATTGCTTTAACCAATATAATGATCTTTGTAATTTCACAGAATAACATTCCCTGGGTTTTGAACTTTGTGCTTCAGGCATCTTAAATCCTTCAGGGATTTTCATATATATATTACTATCAAGTGATCCATATAAGTAAGCTGTAACAACATCCATAAGACGCATTTCTAAATTTTCAGATACCGCCAAGCTAATCAAATACCGAAACGTAATTGCATCCATCACGGGAGAATACGTTTCTTCATAATCAATTCCAGGCCTTTGAGAAAAACCTTGTGCAACAAGTCGAGCTTTATATCTTACTATTTCATTTTTCTCATTTCGCTTACGAATAAAAACCCATTTATATCCAACAGGTTTTACACCTTCAGGTGTAAGGACTATAGGTCCAAAAACATTACGTTTATTTAGCGAATCCAATTCAACCTGGATAGCATCTTTCCATTTTACCCAATCCTGTCGATTTTTACATTCACCAAAAGATTTTGGTTCATTATCTTCATTATCATTTATGATGTCGATTGCCACATTATAAGAAAATATATCATCAATTTCTTCTATATCTTTTCGGTTCCATATTTTTCCAGTATTAATGTAATTGATAGATATTTCACGATTCTCGTCAGTTTGTGGTTCTGACAGAACATTTTCATCATCATGTGTTTCTTCAGGAACATCATTATCTATTTTGTGATCATCATGTGTTTCTTCAGGAACATCATTCTCTATTTTGTGATCATCGTGTTTCTCTATGAATTTTCTTTTTCGAGGATTTTTATCCTTGGAACCGACTGGCCTTCCACGCTTCAGGCGTTTAATGACATCATGAGTATTTTCAATTTGTTTCTTTGGAATTTCAATTCGAGCAGGGGCATTTGCAGCATGTATATATGATTTAGTTACCCCTTTTGTGTCTGCAAATGCATCTGGTATTTGATTTGCTATTCTTTGCAAGTGTACAATTTGTTGTACATCATTTTCACATTGTTTTGTTCTTGGATCCATATGTAACAATGATGATACATACCATGTAATTTCCTTTTCGGTATGTTTCTGTTCTCCCCCTAACATTGGGAAGATTTCCTTCATTAAAATGACAATCAGCAAAACGTGCTGTGAACACGTCGCCTGTCTGAGGTTCAAGATATCGAATGATTGATGGACTATCATAACCGATATAAATTCCAACCTTTCTCTGAGGTCCCATTTTCTTTCGTTGTGGTGGTGCAATAGGCACATACACCATACATCCAAAAATTCTCAGATGAGAAATGTCTGGTTCTTTACCAAATGCAAGCTGCAATGGGGAGTATTTATGATATGCACTTGGTCTGATACGAATTAATGCAGCAGCATGTAAAATTGCATGTCCCCATATAGAAATAGGGAGCTTTGTTTTCATAATCATTGGTCTAGCAATCATTTGCAGACGTTTAATCAATGATTCAGCCAATCCATTCTGTGTATGTACATGAGCAACAGGATGCTCAACAATGATTCCCATAGACATACAATAATCATTGAAAGTCTGGGAAGTAAATTCACCAGCATTATCAAGTCTAATTTTCTTGATTGTATAATCGAGAAATTGATTCCTCAATTTTATTATTTGAGCAAGTAATCTTGCAAATGCAACATTTCGAGTTGACAATAAACATACATGTGACCATCTGCTGGAGGCATCAATCAATACCATAAAGTATCTGAATGGTCCACATGGTGGATGGATTGGTCCACAAATATCACCCTGAATACGTTCAAGAAACATTGGTGATTCAGTTTGGATTTTGGTTGGTGATGGTCTTATAATAAGTTTTCCGAGAGAACATGCTTTACTATTGAAACCTAATATTCTGAAAGATCTTCTGATCTTTCAATGGATGACCATGTGTATTTTCTATAATTCTTCGCATCATTGTTGAACCAGGATGTCCTAATCAATCATGCCAATTGATCAGTATTGAAGAATTATCAACTACCATGTTTGATTCAATTGGACTTATATATGTATAATGCAATCCAGTAGGTAGCATTGGTAGTTTTTCAACTACATATTTCTTTCCTGATTTATATGTGGTAAGACACATATATTTCTCATTCCCTTCATTCATTGTTTGAGTATCATACCCATGGGAATATATATCATTAAAACTCAACAAATTTCTTTTCGATTGTGGTGAATATAAAGCATCATTGATCAAAAATTTTGTACCATTAGGTAACAAAAATTGTGCTTTACCACAACCTTTAATCAAGTCTACAGGACCTGATATTGTATTCACCATTGTTTTTGTTGGTTTTAGTTCCAAGAAATATCTTTTATCTCGGAGGATAGTGTGCGTTGTACCACTATCGGGTATGCAAACTTCAGCTTTGCTCATAGCATTTTCCATATTTGAACTTCAAAAAAATATGCAATGAAATAAAATTACTGACAATACATATATAAATATAACACATATCATAATTGTACAATAAAACATTATTATATGAATACATGAAAAACAAATTATTGTACATTTATATTCTACCACTATATTGTTCATTTTCAGAAAAATCATTGAGAAAATCTGCAGCATCAAAATTGTTCATTTCTATCCCACCAACATGTTGATCATTTCCAGAGAAATCATTAATAAAATCACCAGCATCAAGATGAGTTGAATCACTCAAACGGTCACTGCGTTCAGTGAAGTTGGTCTCCTTTTCTTTCCCCTTTAATGATTCTTTATAAAGTTTACAAAGGTGCTCAGGGGCTCGACAAACTTTGGACCAATGTCCTGGAGTACCACATCTGTAACAAGAACTTTCATATCTTTTTGAGTGATTCTCATTAACACTTGTATTCTCATGATGTCTTTTCTGTGGATGGTTTGGGACGCTCTTTTGAGATGAGTTATAACTATCTCTATTATTTTCAAAACCACGGCCGCGTCCACGACCACGACCAATTCCACGTCCACGTCCACGTCCACGTCCACGACCTCGACCTCGACCAAAACCTTGTCTTTGAAATTGATTTTGGTTTCCAGGTATAAATTCATTTTTACTTACAGCATTTACTTCTGGAAATGCTGTTGATCCAGTGGGTCGGGACTGATGATTTCTCATTAATAGCTCGTTGTTCTTTTCCGCCACAAGAAGACAGGCGATAAGCTCAGAATATCTCGCAAATCCACGTACTCTATATTGTTGCTGTAGAGTAATATTTGATGCATGAAATGTGGAAAATGTTTTTTCAAGCATCTCAGATTCTGTGACCTCATGTCCACAAAATTTTAATTGCGAGATTATTCTATACATCTCCGAATTGTAATCACTGACTTTTTTAAAATCTTGGAATCTCAGTGTGTTCCATTCATCCCGGGCGGTCGGAAGTATAACTTCCCTTATATGTTCAAATCTTTCTTTTAATCCCTTCCACAAAGCCATGGGATTTTTTTCAGTCAGATATTCACATTTCAATCCATCGTCGAGATGTCGACGCAAAAATATCATGGCTCTTGCCTTTTCTTGTGACGTGCATATGCCATTTTCTTTAATGGTTTCGCTTAGACCCAATGACTCAAGATGCATTTCTACATCTAGAGTCCATGGCATATAATTCTTTCCCGTGATGTCGAGCGCAATAAATTCGAGCTTTGTTAAATTTGACATGGTGGTACTAAAAAAAATTACGATGCATTTTATTAGTTAATAAATATTGCAATACAAAGTAACGGATAAACAACAAGTACAAGTATTTGTAAAAATAAAGAAAACGCACGAGGAGGATATTCTCCGATAAATACAAGACTCGTGAGTATGATAACCTAAATAATTAAAAATATTCTTGAGAAAGCCATCTTCTTTTTTCTTCGAAAAATTTGATGATGAATAATTTTTAGAGAAGAAGAGAAAGTTGGAGTAATTGAATGTGTTTGTGAGATGATATTTATAGGGCAAAAACTAGCCGTTTGTTATCCGTTTATGACCGTTGGTGTACAAAAAATAAATGTATGTATTTGTATAATTTTATGGTAATAATATGATGTATATAATATTAGACATGTTTAAATAATTATGTATATCATATCATAATATTATAATGAGTGTCATAATTTATTTTGTTTAAAAACCTTATAGGCTTTTATACTTGTTGTATCCCTTACCGGGAGTGTGGGATGTCGTCTTAACATCCTCCCAGGATTTATAACAAGTTTATGAAAAATTTATTTTTATTATTTCTAATAATAACATTATATTGTATATTAAATAAATACACAATAAATAAATAACATTAAAATAAATATTATTACTTTTGTTTAAAAACCGTATAGGCTTTTATACTTGTCGTATCCCTTACCGGGAGTGTGGGATGTCGTCTTAACATCCTCCCAGGATTTATAACAAGTTTTATGAAAAATTTATTTTTATTATTTCTAATAATAACATTATATTGTATATTAAATAAATACACAATAAATAAATAACAGTAAAATAAATATTATTACTTTTGTTACCTTTTTCTTCTGTTTGGAGCTTGGAATAGTATGTAGGACTTTTAAAGCTTCGTGCTGATAACGTGTTGTGAAAAAGTAAAAATTTATGGTAAAAAGTAAAAATCTCAAACTCTCAAAATTTACCAAACTACACACTTTATAATATTTTTCTCTCTACTCAATTGTGATTTTCTTCACAAATGAGAGATCTATTTATAGGAAATCTTTACACATAATCCAAAAATAAAATACATCATTACCTACATCATCACACACTAATTTTCAATATTCAACACCGATTTTTCAACATTCAACATTCACATTTTCAACACAAATATTTTTCACATTTTAAATAATATTTCAACATTTATCAATT
Source organism: Primulina eburnea (assembly GCF_022965805.1). Taxonomy (NCBI): domain Eukaryota; kingdom Viridiplantae; phylum Streptophyta; class Magnoliopsida; order Lamiales; family Gesneriaceae; genus Primulina; species Primulina eburnea. The sequence continues at coordinate 28,792,992 of NC_133102.1, read as the reverse complement.
TATAGTATTTTTGGTGCTTTATTAAAATACAGTCAAAATTAAATGATAAACTAAAAAAAGTTATTCCAATGCAAAATTAAATATGCCCCGTCGCTGGAATCAGCAGAACGATCGGGGCAGCCTCTTGGAGTGGCAGGGCAACATTAAAAAAAAAATTTATTTGCCCTGCCGATGCCACAACAGCCGGGAACCGTGAGGTGTGGGGGACAATATTGACTGGATTTCTCTCCGTCCAGTCTGCATCTTTATTGACCAAGAAAATACAATGTTGTCATAATTTTCTGATAGGTTGTCATGAATCCGAGAATTTTTTTGTACAAATGCTTCAATTTTTTGTTCTTATCTGAATGACGAATTTCTTTATTTTTCACTGATGGAGGGTATAAATTTCTTTGTTAAAATACACGGAACTCCATATATTTGTCTTTTTGTTATCTATCTGATTAGATGCAACTCAAAAATATTTTTCTCTCGGTTCTTTTGTAAGTTTCCTTTTTTTCATATATAGATTTGTTCAAAAATAAGAGCTTTGATTAGTGTTAGATTGTTGCACTTAAATTGTGTACTCCATTTAAATTATTCTAGTTCGGTGCGTATTACATGTTTTCTTGTTTGTTTTGTGTGTATAGGGATAAAAGCTATTGAAATATATTGGGATGTTTGAGGAGAAAAATCTAAGAAGATAAGATTGACGGAGTTTTAGATAATAGAAATAATGATATGGTCGAGAATAGGGGTCTAAGAGCCTAGCAAGAGGCGCTTCAACGCCTAATAATGGAAAAAAACAAGAGGAAATGCCGTGGAGGTGGCGCCTTAGAGCATCTCCAACCCTTGCTCCAGCAAGGATTTTCAATCCAATCCAGCACCAAAAATGGTGCTGGACTAGAGTTGCTCTAAAAGCAACTCCACATCTATTTTATTTTTTTTTTAATTTTTTTTTGTTTTTTAATAATTATAAATATTTAATATTCTATTATATATTAATTATATAATTAATATTTTTATTTTTAAATTTTTAAAATAATTTATTCTTGAAATATAAATAATAATTTAAATTTTGTTAAAATTTTTTTAAAAATTAAATAGATTGTATAATTCTATTTTTTTAATCGATTTTCTAATAAATAATAAAATATTATAATTACATTTATTATGTATAATTGTGTAATGAAATTATAAATAGTTATTATTGAATTAAAATTAATATTATAAGAATATTCTGAGAATATTCTTTTTTAGTGTAGAATGTAGTGTAGATAGGTTGGAGATGAATTTAGTGTTACACTATTGTAGTGCAGAATATAGTGCAGAATGTAGTGCAGTGGGTTGGAGATGGTCTTAGCGCCAAAAAAGAGGTGCCTGAGTGGCTGATCTGAGAAGAATAAGGAAGAACATTCGTGGCCTAGGCACCTCAGCGCTGCATGACAGACACCTCAGCGCCAATGATGAAAAATTATGGATGCTTCAGACCTTGATAGGGGTGTTAGAGTAGATGTCCTACAAGCCAACGGTTGGTTAGGGAATTTATTGACTCAAGTGAAATAAACAATCTTTATTTAATATAATTTAACTTTTAATGGTTTCGTTATACTTTATCTGTATACCCATTCAATCAGCATAGATAAAGTCCTTGATTATGCTTTAATACAAATGAATCGTAATTCGATGTGGAAACTCATTTGTAAATACTGCATATTCTAAATTTGTTCCTAGTCGATTCAGCTGCCTAAAACATGGATAAAGGTCGCTTGAGCTCGAGACTAGCATCTGTAATGTTCTGTACTGCGTTTCTTGGTAAGGGCATGGAGATGTCCAAACATGCAGATGAGTAGTCATATGATAATTATACCGAACAACCCTCCCCGGACTTTCTAAGTGGTTATCATTCATCGAAAGGATAAGTCCGTGGTTATGATTGTACACCATTAGTCCTTACGAACCGGGACAATACTGAGGCTCTATATGCTAGGGCTGTGCTTTGACTCATTTACCGGCTCCAGGAGAGTCATCATGTGGCGAGGTTGGGTACATTTGCGACACATATAGGAGCCAGTGCATTGTAGTCGGGGATTCACCGCTCACCTACGGGTGTGGATATCCTGTGTGATCTGATAGTGCATGGAATCTATGGCCAGAGTATGACATGTACGTTGGAGAAGGAGTTCTCAAATAGTACACGTGATGCCACTATTTTAGTTATCACATAGTTATTGAATTAATATGCAACCCTCGATGAACCAATTGTTTCATATTCGATCGGGATATATGAGATGAAGGGACCGTACTATACGTTAATCATTATCGACTGGTTCTTTCAGGCACTATCAATGATACATAGGGGATCATGGGGCGGTGTTACTAGACGCTCTTACCATGATCCGATAGGTGCAATCAGAAACGAGTTCTGACATTCTTGATCAAGGTGTTGATAAAAAGAATGAGGCTAACTAGGGTAATCCCGAATACGAATAAATATTGTTCTGAATCACAAAGAGTTGTGAACCCACGGCTAGCTGTATCCCTGAACCATTGAGGGTCACACAAGTACTGGATCATTTGTTCCCGTTGAGAGAATAAATTCAAGGAGTTGAATTTATATAATGATATAGTAAATTCAAGGAGTTGAATTTATGATAATTAAATTTTGAGAAAATAAATTCAAGGAGTTGAATTTATAAGATAGTAAATTCAAGAATTTGAATTTATTAATTTATAAAATTTAGAGAGAATAAATTCAAGGAGTTGAATTTATAGAATTTGATGATTTAATTTATTAAACTCAAAAGTTGGGTTTATTAAATATTAAATTTTGGAGATGATAAATTCAAGGGGTTGAATTTATAATTTAAATATTAAATTCAAATGTTGAATTTATAATTGATTTTATTTATTAAGCTCAAAAGTTCAGTTTATTAAATATTAAATTAAATATATTGAGAATATGTTTAATGGGCTTGTAGAAGTACAAGTCCAACATATTAAATAATTAAAGTTATTAATGCACTTTGATTAATCACTTAAACTAGTAGGACTAGCCCAATTGATTAATCAAATCCATTAAGGTTAATTATGGAATTTAGGTCAAGATTATTGTTTTTAAGGAAATAAATATAGATTGACCTAGCCTCCACCATTATTCCATTTTTTGGTGATTCACGAGAGGCAATAAAATTCCTCCAAAATATTTTGGCCACTTTTTCAAGAAAAAGAATTTTGACTCCTCTCTCAAAATTTTGATCTCAACGTAAAAACTTCTTTCAAATATTCTAGTGCTATTTGAAAGAGGAATAAATCTTCTGGTCGTGGACCTGATTAGAAAAAGGAGTCTCTTGAAGAAAGTTCATAGGAATTCATCAAGAGCTAATCCGTTTACACTGGATTAGTTGAAGCCACGTGATTAATTCACAAAGGTATAAAATCTAAACATCCTATGAATGTTTTTGTTAAAATCATACGAGCGCCTAAAGCAAATCATATTTTGATTGTCAAAATAAAATAAAAATTTTAAAACTTCTGCTGCGTTTGGACGTGTAGAAAACCGGGATCCAACAGTGGTATCAAAGCCAGGTTTTTCTAAATCGTATGGTTTTGATATTGAATAATTTATTTCTAACCACACAAAAAAAATAATCAGAAAATTGTAGCACCATTAAAAAGTTTATTTTTCCAGAAATAAAAAAAAATAAAAAAAATCAGGGCTGCCCGGAACTATTCCGGGCAGTGCACTCTGCGCGTCTGCGAGCTCAGCGGTGCGCGCACGCTGTGCGAACCGTCCGCACAGACGTGCCGCAGCGCCTGTGCGCGCCTGCGTGCACAGTGCCCTTCGGCTGCCCGAAACGTTCGGGCAGCAGGCGGGCAGTGAGGGCGGCTTCCCGGGATCCTCTCGGGAACCGTTCTGATTGTTGGGCTTGAATTGTTTGGGCCCAGGGTGCAATTTTCTGATTTTTCAAAATTTTGGGCAAAATTGATATTTTTGAAAATTGATTCAATTTTTCTTTTTAAAATTAATTTTTGGAGAATTTATAATTTTCTTGTGAAATAAATAATTAAATATGATTTTAATTATTTATGGTAAAAATGAGTTTTTACAAGAAATCAATTATTATTGATTTAATTGGAAATTAAATAAAGGAGTTTATTTAATTTATTAAATTTTTTAATAATTGTGGTGGTTAGTGACAAAATTATTATATATATGATTTATCAATTAATTAAATTGTTTAAAATTGATTTTAATATTTGATATTAAATGCATGAAGGATGATCGAGAGCCTTGACCAATGTGTTAGGTGTATATTAGGATATTTTACTGTTTTTTTATTCATTTTGTTAATATTTGATATTATTAAAGTGGGCCTGATTTATGGCTCGTTCCCACCCCATGAGATGTATCCCTTATGTGTCATGGCTATTTAAATGTGATTATTAGAAATAGTGGGAGATCAAGACTGGAAGATAGTGGGCCCGAGGAACGAGATGAAGACATGTAAAATATTGGAAGCTCTTGTAATAGTTGCATTTGCATCCCTGCATTCACCTATGTTTTGGACCTGGATCCATGTTTGGCTCACATGGATCTAATAGTCTTGGCAATCGACCATCCTTATTTATTGTTGAATGTCATATTATGATATTTGTGATATATAGTAGTATGCATGTATGTATATTATTATATAATATAGTTGCATGAATCCGGCAAACATACAAACTCGTGGCACGCGATTTTTAAATTAAAATGATGAGACAATTTTAAAATTAAAATATCTCATTTTGAATAAGATTCAAAATTTATATCAAACCGAAAAATAAAAATTAAAGGAGTTTAATTTTGTCTTGCCTTCCATCAACCGTGGTTGCATGTTGATCGCTACCCGCGGACAGTGTCTAGCTCATATTATTGGGGAGGCTTGTACGCCGGAAAGTTGTGAATTCCACCGGACATATTATGTGAATTGAGTGGAACTCCCATGACTTCAGATCATATTATCGGGGGAACTCATGGCGACCGTCTACTACAATTCAATATTGATCGGTTGGTTTGACATGTGAAAATAAACAACGTCATATTATTGGGTCCTTATTAAACGTGAGGCAAAACACGCGGACGTTGCATAGGGATGCAATTGGACTTTACCTTTTAGAAATTAAAATTGGCTGATATTATTCGGGATTATAATTGGCTAATTGGACTCTACGTGTCTACTAAGGAAATACGATTTCTTTTTTTCATCAGAGGGTGGTGGAAATGTAAAAAAAGTAGGAGGGTAATTTATAAATGAAATCCATATTTTTTATCTTAAAAATATTTTAAAATAATCAGCAACCATTATTCTGTTTCTGCATCAGTATATTTTCGATTTCGTCACGTAATAAATTTTTATTATTAACAAGCTAATCGAATTTAATTTTCAAGATTGGTTGGCAAAATTGTTCTGAATTCAGAGAAAATGGCATACACACTAATTTCAGTCCTGTTGAACTGACAAATCATGCAAGATGGTAGGACCATAGTATGCAAGCTAAAGTGTAACATGATCGCTTTTACGTCAGATGAACTGTAGGGACAGTTTGAGGAAATTTTGAATGCTGCTGACATTCGAATGCACGTGCAAGAGTTGCGTGGTGCATGAAACTATGCACACCATTTTAAAAGCTCATGACTACATGCATGCAAGATGGGGCTCTGGCCCATGAGCAGTTGTGTACATATGATTGAGCTTATTGAGAATGTGGTGGGCCTGGAATATGTGATTCCTAACGAGTTAATTGATGACATCAATTTGTTGTCTTTCTCTTCCTCATTTGACGGGGTTATGGTGAACTTCAATTTGAGTAAGATAGATGATAGCCTTGAAGAGCTAGTCAATACGCTTATAATTTATGAGATCACCATAAAACAGGGAATTATTGTTTTTCTAATGCATCTCTTGTAACGCCCAGACATTCGTATGCATATGATGTAAGGTAATGATTATGATTAAGTATGGCCATTAACCCTTTTATGGTTTATTATGATAATCGTTTGGGGATATGTGATGTAATGGTGATGGTTTATGGTTTTAAGATATGATATGTAAAGGTCCCCAAAATCTTTACTTTGAAAATTGGCGGAAAATTTAAAATTTTCTTTTTAAAAAACTTAAATTGCTTCATTCATAAAATCAACTGATAAATCAAGTTCAATGTTTAAAAATATAGCAGCGGAAGAAAATAAAGTTTGCCAAAAATTACAATTTAAGAATATTCAACGACTGATAAAATGTTTGAGCATAAAAATAAAATGGCAAATGCTGAAACTGAGGTCCTCGGGTGCCACTACTGCCGACCCAAGCTGGCTCACTGATCCCCGTCCTCGGCCCTGATCTCATCGGTACCTACAACAATCAAGTCTAGTGAGCCTAAAGACTCAGCATGCATATATCGTAGATAACGGGAAAATGCTGTAGTAAAATTTGCATGGGATAAAATATCGTGTCATGAGGCATGCTGAAAATAACTTGTACTGAGCAATTATATTACGTGCATAACTGACTTAAATAACGTAGTAAAAATGTTTGCTCCTTGGAGCCCTGCACTGAAATGACTGATAAAAATTTTCTGTTGAGATTATGGTCTACGCATGTGGTCTCTGCACTGAACTGAACTGTCCGATCACTGGCGACCGGGGTACCAAACTTAACTGATCGGTCACTGGCGACCGTGGTACCAAACTGAGCTGATCGGTCACTGGCGACCGTGTAAAATAATATTGCCATGATAGTGAATCGACCACAAGCAATATCGCATAAATCTCAAAAATAAGTATTTTCTATTTTATGCACGTAATAAATTAAATGACTGAATTAAATATCCTGTATCATTTTACCAACTGGATTGGATCGTTCCCAGGCTCTCTGAGACCTAAATGCGTCGTGAAAAATATGCAATAGATTTTTCTTGACCAAACTATGCCATTAAGTTTGAAAATGCGACAATTACGTCTACCGACTTCGTATTTAATCATGACTCCGAACCAACCCGAACCAACACTGAACCGACGTATAGTCATGATTAAAATATGCTTAAAATTATGAACTAATGCTCCTAAAATGATGAGGGTCGAAATCTAGGTGAAATGGAGGCCAAAACAAGAAACGCTCTTTCGAGAGTCAATTTGGCACATCGCACCGTAAATTCTCGTACGACCTCAAAAATGATCCGAATCACAAACGGTTGAAAACCTGTCCTTCCCAACTCAAAGGGGCACTGTCCAGTCCAAGGCCATAGGCTAAACGCTGACCGAGAACTCGAACGAGCCTCCGAACCGACACATCAACTTGCTGTAAATTTCCAGCAGCTGTACAATCGTGTATCTTGTGTTGTTTTCGAGACTACCGGCTTTTGGGGCGTGAACCACCGACCAGAGACTCTTATCAACATCCCAAGGAATGATTTGAACCAAGTCTAAGGGCCCTAGGCCAGCCACAACTCGAATCATTCCAGCACCCACTTGAAGGGTCCAACCGAGACTTGCGTGCATGCGTGTGTAGTGTCTTGCTTTGATCGATGTCTCGTGTCGTTCCAGTGGCCATTTGATTGACCATGTCACGATCTAGACATCTAAGGGCATGGTAGGAACCATGGCTAAGGGCCATAGGCCAACCAAGATCCATACCAAACCAACCAACTCGAAGCACAAGTGCTGTCCAACCGAAGGGGCCGAGAGGGGAGGGGGCTGTTCTTGTTGTTTTGATTAAAAACCGAGAAGTCATGGACCAAGCCACCAAAAGGGTGACTTAGTCACGTCTTAGACTTGCTAGGGAAGGGATCTAACCATGGCTATAGGCCCTTGGGGCAGCCAGGATCAGATCCTTTCTCCTTGACAGCAAAAACCGAAACTTTGAGACCCAAACTTGTACCGATGGAAAGTTGCTGTAAATTTCGAATTCCAGCAAGCATGGTGACTGAAATATTGGACTAAAGTGATCCTAATCCATGCTAGGACATGTCTAGATGTCGCCTTGAGAGCCTGGAATCGAACCATAACCTGAATATACAAAAACAAGCAAAAACCGTGAAGTGCATCTTGAAATATAAAAAATTCTGCATGTGCAAGTTTCTGAAATTTGCTGTATAATTCGGTTTTAACATAGCAGTGATGATCATGGAATGAAAAATATTTGATAATAGGACTTGATTGAGGTTTGAAAGAAATATAAACATGCCTGGTTTCGTTTCGAAAGAAAACGAACGAAACGACGACGACACGGCACGGAGGAGATGGAGCGCTTCTTTCCTTTCCTCTTCTACTCAATTTTTCTCCCTTTGCTTAGCTATGAGTCCCACGGTTTTCCTCTCTCAAAAACACTCTGAATTTTGTGATTAAGGGAGGGGATATGATGGTTAGGGGAGTGAGGGAGATGGGTGCAAAATATAGGGAAAGAATCAAGACCAAGTCTCCATTTTTTTGAAATTTGAATTGTGGTTTGCTATCAATTCTACTTGGAGGGATTATGGTGGTGCAATGACCGATTCTACATGCTCATCTAGACTAGGATAATGTTCTAACATTAATTAATTAAAGTTGATTACCAATAGAAAAGGTTAGCATGCTAAAAGATGACAAAGAATTGGTCAAATGATGAGTTGGCAAATGAATTATTTGATCAACAAAAAGGGGTGGCCGAAATTTAACAATTAAAAGGGAAGGGAAAAATGTTATCTAGCTAGTAAATTTATAATCCTTAAAAGCCTCACTAATCCCTAATTAATTTAGTGAATTAACCCTTAATTATTGGAACTTAAATGAACTTATTTCTTAATCACCTCAAGTAATTAAATTAAATCCTCAAAACATCCTTTTTAACTTAAATGAATTCACTTGCTAGCTAAATTAACTTCTGGAAATATTTCTCGAATCTTAAATTCTATCTCAAAACTCCAACTCCAGTCCGGCCAGACTGAAATAACTGAAAAATCAAACTACTGCATGAAACAATAAAATAATTAACTTCAAAGAAATGCATTAAAATAATCATGCAATGAAGTCAATTTAATTTTAAAAATCTAGAATTATGCATGGCTTATACGTAGACTGATTTACGGGTTCTACATGATATGAATGGTTGAATGATTTAGAATGAAACCGAGAATGGATGGGTAGAATAGAAAGTTGATCATTAGTCAAATAAGTAATGGAAGTGCTAAAACGGTATGAAACTGTGGCAGTAGTTGTGGTTTTTAGCATAATCTTTTATATATTGATCCGAATGATGTGAGGCCACTTTCATTAGAAAGATAAGACATAAGGCTATAACTTTTTTATTTTGAGTTTTGTCTAAATCATTGTGGAAGTCTAGCCAAAAGCGCCCCGAAGTGTGTCGTGTGTATCGTCGTTCCTCCAGTGACACATGTTGGGAGATTGAGCATAAATCTTTGCTCAGACCTTCAAATGACATGAGGCGAATTGGAGATGCAAGCCAAGACATAGAGCTACAATTTTCTTGTTTACCATTTTTCCAAATTATGAAGGGAAGAGGCGTTTCGGAAGCGATCTTTGACCAGGCGGTGCGCAGAGCGCACGTCGGGACAACAGGTGCCGCGCTAGGGCGGTAAAGTTTGAGCACCCCAGCGCCCATGGCACTAAAATTTTGGGTTTCGGACAGTAAGTTCCGCGCTAGGGCGGTAAAACTTGACCGCCCCAGCGCCCTGTACAGTGGAAAAGCGTGTTTTGGGTGAATTAAGGTATAAAATCGGTTTAGACACAACTTTTCCTCATTTCTCTTCTTTTCTTTCTCTTCTCCAACGATTCCAAGCTAGGGTTCTTGATTCTTCTTATCCTTTCTTTCAATCAAGCAATTAATCTTCAATCCGATGTTGGAACTTCATCTTTTTAGTGAAAGGGACAAAGGTAAGTGGTTTTTCTTCTTGTTCTTGAGTTATTGAAGATGTTGGAGTTAGGGCATGATGGTTGTGATTGATCTATTGGATTAAATGGTCATCTAATGTTGTTATTTTGGTGTTAATGGTTAGTTATTGAGTTTATTATTGTAGGATCATCAAGGTTTAGGAAACCAAGTGCTCCAAGTGTTGTAAGTGGAATCATTTCTTCAATGCATCACATGATCCTATATGTATGTGTTTTGATGATTTTATGATGTTAACTCCTTTCAAATTCCATTAATGATATATATATGTAAATATGTATATATGGTAGTGCAATTATATGCATTTTGAATGAAAGGAGTTAAATTTTTCAAGATGCCTCTAATGTGTTTGATAAAATGCTTGAATGAGGTTTTCCATGATTGAATGATTGGATTGATAGTGCTAGTAGGGGTGTTGCCTCTGGCAATTCTAAATCCACAATGTAATATTAACGATGAAAACATGTGCTCTCTTATAAGATGCATTTTATGCAGAGGTACGTGTCCCTCCTATAAGATTCGTTTTTACGAAGAGGGTTAGCAATGAATGAACTATCTTATAAGAACTATCAATTATTCAGTTGATCAATGAAATGAATATCATCCTTATGTATTGTTGTATTATGATTCTTGACGGATGATATTAATGATGATTTGACGTTTATGAAATGAGATGGATAATGTTTTCGAGAAAATGAAATTGAGGCTATTCATTTTACGTTTTACACCAAAATTATATATATGTATCTTGCTAGTATTGATTCCATTTGCTGAGTTTTATACTCATTCCAGTTATGTTTATGTGATGCAGGCACATGTAAGAAAGACTGATCATCCCTGAGTTGTCGAAGCGAGAGAAGGGAATATGCCAAACTTTGGAGATTTCGATGGATGTTATTTTTGTTATGTCAAGCTTTTGGCTATTTTGGAAAACATTGAAAATGTTGTTTTGCGCTTTTGTTTTGGAAAGATGTGTAGATACATTACTTAATGGTATCTGATGAATATGAAAATCTTTTGCATGTGTTTTATGTGTTGTTTGAGACTGGTGGCATGTCCTATTTACGGGGAGATGCTGCCCAAATTTTTAAAATTACACATTTTCTCCAAATTATATGTTAAAGCTTCCGCACTAATTATATGTTTTAGTCACGAGTGTTACATCTCTCATCAGACGAAAAATGTCCCACAAGGTAAGGGAAAGAAATGTTCTGCCTCTCACAAGAAAAACAATCTTAATAAGAGGCAAACTCTGAAAGACACTTAAAAGGCCTACAAAGCCCGATAAGTTAGAACATATTTATTTCACTGCAAGAAGTCCGGACATAAGAAATTATATGTGCCAGAAATATTCTGGAAATGAAAAGTGAATGTCTAAGTAAACATGATTTCAACAAAGACCAAAAGAGAGTTAGATAATCCAAATCCCACACAAATATGGCACACTAGACTAGGTCATATTTCCCAAAGAAGGATGCACAAGCTAGTGGGAGAAAGCATGTTTGACTTGTCAGACATAAATTCTCTACCTACTTGTAAGTCCTGTCTAAAAACAAAATTGACCAAGACTCCATTCAATGGAAACATGGAACGTGCACATGGTCTACTGGATTCGATCCACACAGACCTTTGTGGCCCGCTAAGTGTTAGCACAAAATATGGGCAATCCTACTTCATTACCTTTACTGATGACCATATGAGGTATTGGTATGTTTATATGATGACACACAAATCTGAAGCATTTGAAAGGTTCAAAGAATTCAGATCTGAAGTAGAAAACCAGCTAGAAAGAAGTATTAAGGCATTTTGATCTGATCAAAGTGGAGAATACTTGAGTGCTAAAATTTTGGGTTATCTAAAAGAGAATGTGATTCTCACAGTGGACTCCACCAGCAACACCACAATTGAACGGTGTTTCTGAACATTGTAAGCGAACCTTGTTGGACATGGTTCGATCAATGATGAGATTCACTGAATTGCCTACATCGTTTTGGGGCTTTGCACTAGCAACTGCGACAATGTTGTTGAATAATGTCTATACTAGAGCAGTGGATAAAACACCATATGAGATATGGCTGGTAAAAAACTCCCAAATATTCTTACATAAGTATATGGAGATATATTGCTTACGTGAAGCAGACAGTGGGAGACAAATTGGATAGTAGATCCACTTTATGCTACTTTTTAGAATATCCAAAGAATTCCGTTGGATATTATTTCTATCTTCCTAATGAAGCAAAATTGTTTGTTTCAAGAAATGCCACCTTTATGGAAAGGGAATTTCTATTAGATAGAAAAAGGCAAGATGATAGAACTTGAAGAAATTCAAGATACTCCCTCAGCTATAGTAGTTGAACTTAATCTCCAACAACCAGTAGTTGAAGTACAAGCTTCCAGGAGGTCTGATAGGGTTATTAGACCACCTGCTAGATATACGCTTCTTCATGAACAAGACCATGATGAGTCTTGTGTTGGATATGATCCAATGAACTTTAAGGAAGCAATATCTGATACTGATTCAACCAAATAGATTGAAGCCATGCAGTCAAAAATGGACTCTATATATTCAAACCAAGTCTGGACATTGGATCAACCTGAGGGAATCGTTCCTATAGAGTGCAAATGGATCTACAAAAGAAAGCTTGGGGCGAATGGGAAGGTAGTGACCTTCAAAGCAAGGCTGGTTTCAAAAGATTATACTCAAAGGCAAGGAGTTGACTATGAGAAAATTTTTCACCAGTTGCTATGTTTAAGTCCATTAGATTACTACTAACCATAGCATCATGGTATGACTATGAGATATGGCAAATGGATGTAAAGACTGCATTCCTCAATGGAGACATCAATAGGAAATTTATATGTCTCAACCTGAGGGATACACATCAGTAGGAAGTGAGCATAAGGTATGCAAACTTCAGAGATCAATATATGGTCTCAAGCAGGAGTCAAGGAGTTGGAACCTCAGATTTCATATCACTATCAAAGAGTTTGGTTTTGCTAAGAATCCTGAGGAACCATTCGTGTACAAGAAAGTTAGTGCGAGTGTAGTGACATTCCTGGTACCTTATGTTGATGACATCCTGTTCATTGGGAATGATGTAGGATTATTGCAATCAACTAAAGTATGTTTAGCAAGTAAATTCTCCATGAAAGAAATGGGTGAAGCGTCCTCTGTATTGGGAATAAAAATCTATAGAGATAGATCAAAAAGGATGTTGGGGCTCACCCAAGCCACTTATATCGATACCATTCTAAAGAAATTCTCTATGGAAGAGTCCAAGAGAGGATACTTACCAATGTGTCATGGTGTTACTCTATCTAAAACTTTGTGTCTCAAAACTGATGAAGAGATAGAGATAATGACACGTATTCCATATGCGTCAGCCATTGGTAGTATCATGTATGGTGTGATATAGACACGTCCTGATGTTGCTTACATTCTGAGTGTTACAAGCAGATATCAGGAAAACCCTGGTCCAATGTATTGGAAGGCCGTGAAAGATATTCTTAAGTACTTGAGAAGGACTAAGAACTTGTTCATGGTCTATGGGGTGGAGAATTGAAATTGGAAGGCTACACTGATTCTAGCTTCCAATGTGACGTTGATGATTCGAAATCGACCTCTAGATTTGTATTCATGCTTAATGGTGCGGCTGTCTCTTGGAAAAGTTCCAAGTAAGACACCTTTGCGGATTCCACTACTGAAGATGAATACATTGTTGCATCTGATGCAGCCAAAGAGGCCGTTTGGATGAGGAATTTTGTCCAAGTGTTGGGCGTTATTCCTAACGGAGTTGATCCAGTCCCGTCGTACTGCGACAACACTGGTGCCATTGCGCAAGCAAAAGAACCAAAGTCTCATCAGTGATCCAAATATGTACTGAGGAAGTTCCACATCATACGGGAGATTGTGAGAAGAGGAGACATATCAGTCGAAATAGTCTCCACTGCAGGTAATGTTTCTGATCCACTTACATAGCCCATGCCAGGACCATTGTTTCAAAAGCTTCGCGAAGCAATGGGTTTAAAGTTAAGGGTAGTTGGCTCTAGGGCAAGTGAGAGATTGTTAGAGTTGATGCCCTACAAGCCAACGGTTGGCTAGGGAACTTATTGACTCAAGTGAAATAAACAATCTTTATTTTAATATAATTTAACTTTTAATGGTTTCGTTATACTTTATCTGTATACCCATGCAATCAGCATAGATAAAGTCCTTGATTATGCTTTAATACAAATGAATCGTAATTCGATGTTGAAACTCATTTGTAAACACTGCATATTCTAAATTCGTTCCTAGTCGATTCAGCTGCCTAAAACATGGATAAAGGTTGCTTGAGCTCGAGACTAGCATCTGTGATGTTGTGTACTGCGTTTCTTGGTAAGAGCATGGAGATGTCCAAACATGCAGATGGCTAGCCATATGATGATTATACCGAACAACCCTCCCTTGGACTTTCCAAGTGATTATCATTTATCGAGAGGATAAGTCTGTGGTTATGATTGTACACCATTAGTCCTTACGACCCGGGACAACACTGAGGCTCTAAATGCTAGGGCTGTGCTTTGACTCGTTTACTTGCTCCAGGAGAGTCATCAGGTGGCGAGGTTGTGTGGATATCCTGAGTGATCTGATGAAATAATAGTGCATGGAATCTCTGGCCAGAGTATGAGATGTACGTTGGAGAAGGAGTTCTCAAATAGTACACGCGATGCCACTCTTATAGTTATCACATAGTTATCGAATTAATATGCAACCCTCGATGAACCAGTCATTGCAGATTCGATCGGGATATATGACATGAAGGGACCGTACTGTACGTTAATCATAATCGACTGGTTCTTGCAGGCACTATCAGTGATACCTATGGGATCATGGGGCGATGCTACTAGACGCTCTTACCATAATTCGATGGGTGCAATCAGAAATGAGTTCTGACATTCTTGATCAAGGTGTTGATGAAAAGAATGGGGATAACTAGGGTAAGCCCGAATAAGAATTGTGGGGACCCGGGCTCTAACTCTTAACTATGGGATTAAATGGATCATTAATATAAAAAGTGGGTCAAAATTTTGCTTTTAAACATTCACTCTAATGCATATAAACAAGCATCATATTTTTATTTAATTACAACATGAACACATAATATACATATCCCGTCTGGTACGTACAAAACAATCCAGTGTTCAACTACAGTACATAACAAAGTACAACTACTAGCCATCTGCTATGCCCGTGATCACCACGCTATATCTGTCTCTCATCCTCTGCGTGACCCAGATCCTGCCCCACCTGTCGTCATGCACACATACAGACACAACAACAGCCGGAAACTCCGGTGAGAACAAATCCCAGTATAAACATGTATACATGCATATAATCAATTAAACATGAAACATGCTATTATGAATGACAATCATATAAACATGCAATGCGAATCAAATCATGTCTAGACTCAACTCGACTAAAACTCTAGGGATCCCGTGTGAATAAGACGTCGATGGCTGTCACCTACCCTCCCACTCGGGGCGACTGTACGTCTTATTCCTAGACTTCGGTCTGAGCTGTATCAACGACTACAATAGGAGTCAGGGCTGCTCCTAAGCTGAGATACACCGAACATCTAGATAGTTGACAATGACTGTCAACGACTCTTCTATCTTAAATGCAATGAATATCAATCTGTAAACAAAGCATGCTTATATTCATATCTGAATATCACAATGATCTTATATATGTAAATACAATGCTATAATCAAAGCATAATCATGTTACAAGATTTGAATATAATGCTATAAACAATTCATAACATGATACCATATATACAATAAGTCTAGTATGTGATTTTGGTTTGGGAACTCAAATAATATCTTATTTGAGTTGTGGCTTCCCAAACAAACATAGCTTATACCTTTCTTGTCGTCGAAGTCTCGAAGTTGATATCAAGTCTGTCAATCAAATCTGAAAGAGATACATTGATACATTTTCTATCAATCTCTATTCTCAATCAACACATATCCAATTAAATACTTGATCTCGGTATCATTTCAACTGTACAATCTCCATATTAAACAATCTATATCAATTCCCCCAATTCATAACTGATAATGGTATAAATCTGGTACCAACACCCAGTCAATTGAACTCTAAAATTCATAACAATTCTATACGGTGTCCGTTCTTAAATCCGTTTGTAATTATACGATGTCTAATATGTCAGAAACAACATATATGAATCATATCTGATTCCTTTAACAACATAATTTCAAGACATGTCAAAACATGGTAAAACTTACGTCCACGTGTAGCCTGTAACGATAGAAACACGGTACCGAAGTCGGATTTAAAATCTGACGGACGGATTGAAATAAAAAGGCGTAAGGATTTCAAGCTTTTTCCCTCGGAAGCCTTTCTCTCTATTTCTTCTTGTTTCCTTATCATTTTCTGAGGAAAATTCGTTTATATATATCATGAGTTGCATGCAAAGCTACGTGGCTCATTCTTGCCAATTCTGGTTTGGCGCTCGGGCGGTCGAATCTTACCGCCCGGGCGCAAGCTCGGCGCTCGGGCGGTAAAGATCTACCGCCCGGGCGCGGAAGGTTCTGCCCGCCATGCGAGATTTTGGCGCTCGGGCGGTCATAAATTACCGCCCGGGCGCCACACCTTCTGCCCGAACATCTTCCTATTGAGCATTGGCGCTCGGGCGGTCACTTTCTACCGCTCAGGTGCCACTAGTTCTGCCCGAAACTTGTGAAATGCAAAAGCTTTGCCCTCTCTGGTCTCAATATGGTCCGGCTATAGTCAAATCAATTAAAATTCCATAATTCCGGATTAACAGAGTCAAAATCTTGGCATTTCATAGTGCTCCTCATGACATGACATGTATTCTCGTATCTTCGAATATTGCGTCAATGAAGATTATTAATTCTCAGGCCTTACAAGAATAAATATTGTTCTGAATCACAAAGAGTTGTGAACCCACGGCTAGATGTATCCTTGAACCAGTGAGGGTCACACAAGTACTGGATCATTTGTTCCCATTGAGAGAATAAATTCAAGGAGTTGAATTTATATAATGATATAGTAAATTCAAGGAGTTGAATTTATGATAATTAAATTTTGAGAAAATAAATTCAAGGAGTTGAATTTATAAGATAGTAAATTCAAGAATTTGAATTTATGAATTTATAAAATTTGGAGAGAATAAATTCAAGGAGTTGAATTTATAGAATGTGATAATTTAATTTATTAAACTCAATAGTTGGGTTTATTAAATATTAAATTTTGGAGATGATAAATTCAAGGAGTTGAATTTATAATTTAAATATTAAATTTAAATGTTGAATTTATAATTGATTTAATTTATTAAGCTCAAAAGTTGAGTTTATTAAATATTAAATTAAATATATTTAGAGTATGTTTAATGGGCTTGTAGGAGTACAAATCCAACATATTAAATAATTAAAGTTATTAATGCACTTTGATTAATCAATTAAACTACTTGGACTAGCCCAATTGATTAATCAAGTCCATTAAGGTTAATTATGGAATTTAGGTCAAGATTATCGTTTTTAAGCAAATAAATATAGATTGACTTAGCCTCTACCATTATTCCATTTTTTGCTGATTCACGAGAGGCAACAAAATTCCTCCAAAATATTTTGGCCACTTTTTCAAGAAAAAGAATTTTGACTCCTCTCTCAAAATTTTGATCTCAACGTAAAAACTTATTTCAAATATTCTAGTGCTATTTGAAAAAGGAAGAAATCTTCTGGTCGTGGACATGATTAGAAGAAAGAGTCTCTTGAAGAAATTTCGTAGGGATTCATCAAGAGCTAATCCGTTTATACCGGATTAGTTGGAGCCACGTGATTAATTCACAAAGGTATAAAACTAAACATCCTATGAATGTTTTTGATAAAATCATAGGAGCGCCCAAATAAAAACATATTTTGATTGTCAAAATAAAATAAAAATTTTAAAAATTCCGTTGCGTTTGGGCGTGTAGAAAACCGGGATCCAACAAGGGGTGCCTCAAAGCCTACACCACACTGATTTAATGTGGAAAAGACAAAAGGGTAAATTCAAATTCACCTAAACTAAATGGACTTGGTCCCGATCTCTTGGAGAGAGAAAAATATTTAAATATGCCACAAATATCCTTGTTCCCTATTAAATTTTAATTGATTACGGGGCCTCGAAAATGGTATCAGAGCCTAAGGTAATTTTATTTCAAACACATAATTTATTATTATTAAGCAACTAAATGTTTGAGGTGAAGAATTTCGAAAAAAATATGATTCCGAATTCAAGTTCGAAAACAATAATTTACAAGAACTATTCCAATATTTTGGAATATACGCAAGAACATCTAACCTTGGTTAAATATCAGGAGCAGCAAGGGACGCTACAGCATCCTCATGTAAACTTATGATTATAATAAGCTTTTGTAATTAGTACATGATTCCTCTAAACTCTCTTCAGATATTAGAAAAAACCATAAAACAGTACAAAATTATGACAATTTGCTATACTATGTACCTCAACGAGTTGAAAAAGTCCTAGAAAAACAAGAAGAAATTCTAGTAACCTTAAAGGACATTCAAACAAGAATTCAAAAACTAAAACAACAACCAAGTTCTAGTAAAAGGACTTCAGAAAGAAGGTTACCACCATCTTTTGGTACTGAACCCTTATTACATCAAAGAGGGAAGGCCAAAGTGATACCAAAACCTTTAACTGAAGAAGAAAAGATGATTAATCTAATCAAAACAGTCTCGGAAAAGAAATTAATCTGATGACAACTTTAAAAAGTATTGGTCTAGAGGATCTACAAGAGCTTGCAGAGTCTTTTGCAAATCTCAAAATCGTAGATCTAAAGATGAACACAACGCGAGGTGAATCACCTTCTATAACCTGGTCATCTTGTCAGGAACTACCAAGGGAAAATGTGGGATCTC
Source organism: Primulina eburnea (assembly GCF_022965805.1). Classification (NCBI taxonomy): domain Eukaryota; kingdom Viridiplantae; phylum Streptophyta; class Magnoliopsida; order Lamiales; family Gesneriaceae; genus Primulina; species Primulina eburnea. The sequence continues at coordinate 28,774,129 of NC_133102.1, read as the reverse complement.
AGAATATAAATATGAGAGAATCTCAACCCGATTTCCATACTGGTGGAGAATCACACCTAGCAAGAATAAGGTCAAGGAAGAATCGAATTCTGTTGCACTAAACACCCTATGGGAAATCTGTTTTAGAACTAATACATCCTTATGGGGTTATGCTTAACCTAAATGTATTAGACTTCAAAAACAGAGAAGATCTTATAGATGATTGGACATCAGCTATGAGAATCGCAGCAGAAACACTTGATCTTAACCGAGAAGGATTCATTAAACTTCTGGAAATGAGTCTTATGGTAGCAGTAAAAATTTCTTGGGACATGACTTTGGTAGAAACCAAAGAGGAAGTCCTAGCCGGAGAATCTCTTAGCGAGATAGCCGGAAGGATGGATACCCTATTCAAAGCACAGTTTATAGGGGTAGACTATTTAAACAGTCAAGACACAGAGAAAAAAAGAAATACACTCAAGCTCTGTATAGTCTTAAATTACATGACATATATTTAGTGGATGAATACATTATGTTATTCACTAAATATAGATGAAATTCAGGGGTCGAAGAAGATATAGTAATGCAGCACTTCTTCGCAAAGATACCAAGTCCCTGGAGAGAAATGCTCGTAAGAGAATATGTACCTGGCAATCCAGATACGTTGGCAGGAAGAGCCCTTTTTCTAAAAGAAAAATTGACAGAATGGTGTCATATGACAACATTACAAAATAATTACAAATGCTTAAGGGGTGTCAACAAAAGAACTCTTTTGTGTTGTAAGGAAAATGATCTTCCAACAATTATTTGAAATAAACCACAAAAGCATAAGAGAACAAGTTTTATGACTCATACTTATGCTAGAAGTGGAAGAAGTTCTTGGAAACCAAGAACTGTTTGGTCTAGAAAAAAAGCAAGGTCTTATAAATCTGGACAAAGAAGTGGACCATCAAGAAGTAGGATATCATCCAAAGCATCGAGTACCTCTCGAAGCACATGAGGTTCACCTACAAAGAAAACTTTCAAAAGAGCTCATACTCGAGCCAATGAAAGTTTCAAGGATTGTAATTGCTGGACATGTGGAACAAGAGGTCATATCTCAACCAACTGTCCAGAAAATGAAAAAATAGATATTAAACAATTCGATCTATCCCCGGATATTAAAGAAGCAGTTTACTACCGAGATTTTATTCAGGTATACCGATTTGAGGATATTGTCTCATATGAAAGTATATATGAAGAAGTAGAAGTCTTGAGTAAGGAATAATCTGATGGAACTGAATCAGAATCTGATTGAAGACGAGATGTTTCGACAGGAAACACATGAAGATTTGTCTGGGTTCTTTATCCAGACAACAATATCTCATAATATGGTGCAAAGAATTATGATAGAAAATCCAAATCGACATATATATCAAGGATTCTCTGCGGGACATGCAGAAAAGTTTTTAGGAAGTCTTGGCCTAAGACACAGAAAGCATCATCTAATCTATAAAGTCTCTAGAAGGGAAATGACAATCCCAATTGAACTTACCGAATATAGAATGGAGATCAATTAATTCCTTTTGAAAAAATTAAAGAGTAATTACAAAAACTCAAGATAGTAGTAGCAATGACTATGTCCTTGATTCATATCAAAGCAATCCAGATTATGATAAAAGCTATTTTCAAAGAAGGAATAGATTCACCTATTGATATTGCTATATGCGATAAAACAATGGGGAACCTTCAAGATTCAGTACTGGGAACTATCTCAGGAAATCTCTGCGCAAGAAAGATTGTAGGAGTAATTTATCCGAGAATTGCCTACAACCTGGCAGATCGAAATTTTAGCCGAGCCTTGACATTGCACCAGAATTTCAAGGAAATAAGGCTGATGAAATAAGATAATAGAACATATCTATTATTTATCAAATTTCATATGCTCTATCTAATACAAATAATTCAGAATTGTTTATTAGAAATGAGTTTATTGAAATACCTGAGATATTTGAGAAAGTTGCGCAGCAAATTTTTCCACAAAGAGTCAAGTTTCCTTTAATACAGGAAACAGATATCCAAATACAAGACAAATTGATTCTACATAGGAATAAAAGTCTTAGACTGGAATCAAGAAGATTATCTTTCCTGGGAGATAGGATTACAAGTTACATGTGGGGAAAAGCACCTATCCAAGAAACCCAACATGAGCCAAAAAAATTTTTTACAATAAGAAAACATAGATGCCCAGAAGGGTAGACGAAAGCATAAATAGTATTTGATATTACGAAAAAAAGGAATCAGTTTCCTTGTAATATCATTTACTATTTGGAACAACCTATAATAGGAACTTACCAATGAATGATCAATATCAGAGAATTGGAAATTCATATCAAAGGAATTCTAGGGAAAGAATGTAGCGCCCTTACCCGAGTCACTATTAAATAGACTAATAAACATGCAACATTAAACTTAATAACAACAATTAAACAGCGGAAACGAAATACATAATCATTTTACAACCCAAACGGAAAAAAAATAACAGAGAAGTCTTAAACATTAATACAACCATAACGAAAACATAATTTTGAACGAGAAAACGATAAACCACAAAAATCTCCACTGGATCACCACCGAAAACCCAAATGCTCTAGCCATTGCCTTGGTCGTCTGAACCGTCCAACCTAAGACCTGCGCCGTGGAATGGGGTTCCCAAGATAAAAATAAGGACACGAGCGACAATCGCCCAATACGAGAATGTACGGGTATACAAACTGATATGATGCACGCGAAATGCAATATGCTCGGATATCAAGGATCAAGTCAAGAATCTCATGCTCAGTCTAGAGGCGCCTAATTGCATAGTCTCTAATCTGCCCTAGGCATGTTTTGGCTCCCACACTCATCATCAAGACGTGGACCTACAATGTCCAAGTCAACAGAGCCCGTGGGTCCCTTCGGACACTGTAGCTCTCGATGCCCCATCGTCCACAATACATAATAGGGCTGAGCGGCCCCAACAAACGAGGTATATCTCAAAAGATATCAGGCTCAACATGATATGTCATTCATAATATGCCAAAGCAGTAAAACATGTGTCATGAAACAGATAAATATGCAGCATATAAGTGTTAGAGTAGGTGCCCATCGAGCCAAGTGTTGGCCGAGGTTTCACGTTGAAACTCTATGTATAAACAATCTTTATTTTAATAATATGTGAATTTTTTTTGGCACATCTTTATCTGTATACACATGCTAGTTAGATAAAGTCCTTGAATATAAAAATAGTAGAAATAATATAAGATGCTCATATGATGAGTATCATGAAACACATATTTGGAATAGTGTATATTCTAAACAGTTCCTAGTCGATTCAGCCGCAGCTAAGAAGGATATTGGCCGTTCAAGTTTGAGACTAGTATCTGCGATGTTAGTACCATGTTATATTCGTAGGGGACATTGTGATGTCCGAGCATGCATATAGGTGCTCCTTGTAGAGTGTACTGAAAAACTGTAGTGCCAAAATTCATACACGTATAACCCATGCATTTATTTAATTATTAAAGCATTTATTTTTAATTTTAAAATAAGTCTTAGTGGTGCATGATTTATCTAAATTCATTACTTTAAATTATTTATGCTTTTGGAATGCACGTTAAAATGTTTTTCAAGTTTCATATTTCAGGCGATTATTCGAGGCGGGATCGAGGAAAAGACTAGTGACGATCTTGGCAATTTAAAATGTGATATTTTATTTTTAAGTTGAGGTTGGGGCACTTTAACTAATTTATTAAGTCGTTAGTATTATAAAGCCTAATTTAATTATTAGGTGAATTTTAGAATTTTAAAACTTTTAAAGTCTAGCACTTGTGTATTTTGAATTTTTATAGTGGGTTAGCATTTTATTAGTATTTAAACTAGTAATTTAGTATCAATTTAATTAGCATGATAATTTTTGTAATTAAGCAAAACTTTTCCCTAATTATCACCTAAACACATGCACACACACATTTTTACACACACATGTTCACGCCTACACACACACATACACACACTATTTCCCTTGCACTTTCATTTGATTTGAATTGATAAGCTTGTTCTATTGATTTATAGAAAGCATGTATTAGACGAGTATTAGACGAATGATCTTGTGACATAAGTGCCAGATAGTGATGGAATCGTCACTGGCACACTGAACATTGTCACAGGATAGTGAATTGGCGAAAGTGCCAAAGTCTGTGATGGATAGGTCAAGACACCGGATGTTTGGTTATATCGATGTTGAATAGAATTGGAGTTTCTTCTATTACTGATATTCGATATGGAATGCCAACGTCTGGAAACCAGGATCCCTAGACTAAGATTGAGTCTAGTCTGAGACGTGGAGTCACGAGTCTGATTGAAGATTTTACATTGGTTATGTTTAAGATTTTGATACATGTTACTGATATTTGTTACATGCTTTTACATTGTTTATATGATTGCATGTTTCGTTGATTTATACTGTGATATATTTCTCACCGGAGTTATCTGGCTATTGTCGTGTTTGTATGTGTGCATGGCAACAGGTGGGACAGGTTTAGGGTCGAGGAGATGAGAGATCGTTATTAGATTGGAGACTACAGACTTTGAAGTTGCTGTAGATAGGATTCAGCACTTGACATTTAGTTGTTGATGAAAGAGATCGATTTTAGGTGCCCGAATGCGCAACGGAAGCAACAAAAATTTTCGATTTTTAAAGGAAAAATTCAAGCACCTCAATACTAGTGTGTAGCAAATACAAAAACACAAAAATGACATTCATAGTGTGTTAAGAAAGTACCTATCAATATTAAAAGATTGATGATGGCTCCAAATAAGGTGTAAACACCTTAGCTCTTGAATGGCAAGACAATCTTCAAGCTTCCCTTTGAGCCCACCTTGCTCAAATATTAAGTCCACCACCAACTAGCTAGAACCCCTCATATTTTGCACTAGAAAAATATGAGGATTTTTCTTTGAGAAGTATTTTTCTTTCTTCAACAATTGAAGAAAAAAAATGGAGAGAAAAAATGAGGGAGAAGAGCCTCCAAAATTTCGGCCATCATGGTAGAATGAGGGGGAGGATTACTTGTCTTGGTTGTGGGAAAACTAAAACACCTTTTAGCATGCCAAGCTTTGGTAATATAAAAAGTTGTCTGTCAACTCTTCACCTCTCATGCATGCATTTATATTTGATTTTTAACAATTAAAAATCCATGGACTTAATTTAATTATCTCAAACAAGTTTGAGACTAATTAAACATTACTTGAATTTACTCAAGTCACTAGTTGAATAATTATTTTACTATTGGGCTCTACAAGACCCAATATGATTTAATTAATTCAAAACTTGAATTAATTTAATTATTTGGACTCTACTAGGCCCACTAGTGTTTAATTAATTCAACACTTGAATTAATTTAATTTAGTCCATAATAATGTTTATGAAAATCACAATTTTCAAATACATTATTTATTTGGCCAACTTTTAATTTAGGAACACTTCCACAAATTAAAAGTTACATTTCCCTCATAGAAGTCATACTTCTATTTTATTTTACGCTTATAAACTCCTTTATAAGCCGTTCCACACATTGAACTATTTTACTTCTCAACGGGATTTAGAAAGCTAGTACTTGTGTGGCCCTCAATGGTTCATTGATACAACTAGCCGTGGGTTCACATCTCCATGTAATTCGGACTAAACATGTCCTTATATGAGCATACCCCAATTGCTCATTCTTACTTATCAACTCCTTAATAACAAGAAGGTCAGAACTCAAGTCTGATAGTACCCAACCAATCATGTTAAACGCCTAGCAGTATGGCTTACATGATTCCCTAGGTATCAAATGATAGTGCCTGGAAGAACCATTCAATTATGGTTAGCGTACAGTACGGTCCCTTCAACTCATATATCCCGACCGATTCGACAACCATTGGTTTATCGAGAGTTGTCATTGAATCGATACTATGTGTCATGTTGTAGTTGCATCGATGGTGTAATCTATGAAACACCTTTCATAATTACCACCATAATCTGATCAGAGATTTCATACTACATACACATAGGATATCCATACCCGAAGGTAAGCGGCGAATCCCCGACTACAATGCATCGACTCCTATATGTTTCGACAAAACACCCAACCTTGCCACCTGATGACCCCTTGAGAGTCGGTAAACAAGTCAAAGTGTAATGCTAGCACATAGAGTCTCAATGTTGTCCTGGGTCATAAGGACTAATGGTGTACAACCATAAACTATGACATTTCCACTCGATAAATGAGAACCACTTGGAAAGTCCTTTATGGAGGGTGGTTCAGTGCACTCTACCAGGAGCACCTATCTGCATGCTCGGACATCACAATGTCCCCTACCAATGAAACATGGTACTCACATCGCAGATACTAGTCTCGAACTCGAGCGGCCTATATCCTTCTTAGCGGCGGCTGAATAGACTAGGAACGGTTTAGAATATACATTATTCCAAATATGAGTTTCATGATATTCATCATATGAGCATCTCATATTATTTCTACTATTTGTATATTCAAGGGATTTATCTATGCAACTAGCATGGGTATACAGATAAAGATGTGCCAAAACAATAATTTCAAATATTATTAAAATAAAGATTGTTTATACATAGAGTTTCATTGTGAACACTCGGCCAACACTTGGCTCGACGGGCACCTACTCTACCAATATCCCACTTGCACTAGAGCCAACTACCCATATGCTTCAAACCCATTGATTCGCGATGCTTCTCGAATAATGGTCCAGGTAAAGGCTTAGCTAGTGGATCAGCAACATTATCTGCGGAGCCGACTTTGTCAATAGAGACATCTCCTCTTTCCACAACATCTCGGAGGATGTGGTACTTTCTCAATACATGTTTGGATTTCTGATGAGACCTTAGCTCCTTTGCTTGAGCTATAGCTCCCGTGTTGTCACACAACACCGGGACAGGAGCAACTCCTTTTGGAATGACGTCCAACTCCCGTAGTACTATCTTGCTTGGAACTATTCCAAGAGACAGCAGCACCATTGAGCATGAATACGAACCCAGAGGTTGACTTCGAGTCATCGATATCGCTTTGGAAGCTAGAGTCAGTATAGCCTTCCAATTTCAGTTCTCCACCCCATAGACCAAGAACAACTTATTGGTCCTTCTCAAATACTTGAGGATGTCTTTCACAGCTTTCCAATGTGGAAGACCAGGGTTCGATTGATATCTACTCACGACACTTAGTACGAAAGCCACGTCAGGACGTGTAGATATCATCCCATACATGATTCTACCAATCGCAGATGCATAAGAAATGCCTGTCATCACCGCCATCTCTACATCAGTCTTGGGAGACATAGACTTGGATAGGGGCACGTCATGACACATTGGTAGATGTCCTCTTTTGGACTCATCCATCGAGAACCGCTTCACGATGGTATCAATGTATGTGGACTGGGTGAGACCAAGCAATCTTCTCGATCTATCTCTATAGATCTGTATTCCAATTACAAAAGATGCTTTACCCAAGTCCTGCATCGAGAACTTATTCGCTAACCATATCTTAGTTGATTGCAACATTCCTACATCATTCCCAATGAGTATAATGTCATCAACATACAGCACCAGGAATTTCACAGCACTCCCACTGACCTTCTTATACACACAGGGTTCTCCAAGATTCTTAGCAAAACCAAACTCTCAGAAGTTTGCATACCATATTTTCACTTCCGACATATGTAAACCCTTCAGGTTGAGACATGTAAATCTCTTCCTTAATATCCCCATTAAGAAAGGCTGTCTGGACATCCATCTGCCATATCTCATAGTCATACCATGCAGCTATGGCTAGCAATATCCTTATGGACTTGATCATTGCAACTGGAGAAAAGGTTTCCTCAAAGTCAACTCCTTGTCTTTGAGTATATCCTTTTGCCACCAATCGCGCCTTGAAGGTCAATACCTTCCCATCCGCCCCAAGTTTCCTCTTGTAAATCTATTTACACCCTATGGGAACAATTCCCTCAGGTGGATCCACGAGATTCCACACTTGGTTCGAATGCATGGAATTCATCTCAGATTCCATCGCTTCAAGTCACTTGGATGAATTGGCATCAGATAACGCTTCCTTGAAGGTCCTTGGATCACATCCATGGTTAGGCTCATCATGGCCTTCTTCAAGAAGCAGACCATACCTCATAGACCGAACCATGTCCATTAAAGTCCGGTTACGACGCTCCGTAACACCATTCAACTGTGGTGTAGCAGGCGGAGTCCACTGTGAGAGAATCCCATTCTCCCAAAGATACTCTTGGAACTCGGCACTCAAGTACTCACCACCTCGATCCGATCGAAGTGACTTGATGCTTCGTTCCAACTGTTTCTCTACTTCACTTCTGAATTCTTTGAACCTTTCAAAGGCTTCAGACTTGTATTTCATCAAATACACATACCCATACCTCGAAAAGTCATCGGTAAAGGTGATGAAGTAGGCATGTCCATGCTTAGTGGTGATGCTAAGCGGACCGCACACATCGGTATGGATCAAATACAATAACCCTTTGGCTCGCTCCAAATGGCCCTTAAAGGGAATTTTGGTCATCTTTCCTTTCAGACAGGATTCACAAGTCGTGAGAGCATTAATATCAGACATATCAAACATGCCTACTCCCACTAGTTTGTTCATACATTTTTGGGGCACATTTCGGCAGCTTGTTGCTGCCCATTTTGGGCAGCTCGGGCTGCCCGAGGGGCTGCCCATTTCAGGCAGCAAGGGCAGCCCCGAACAGCCCCTATATTCTAATAAAAAAAATATTTAAAAGTTGGGGCTGTTCGGGCAGCCCCTCGGGCTGCCCTTGCTACCCGAAACAGGCAGCTCAACGGGCAGCCCGAGCTGCCCGAAATGGGCAGCAACTTGCTGCCCAAAACACCCAAAATCGTCCTTGAATTCGTTGCAAAATTACATCTCATGCGGTTAGAAATCGACCTCAATATAATATCATGTATATGCTACAAAAACTAGTACCCTTAGCTCTGATACCACTTGAAAGGGATCGATTTTAGGTGCATGAATGCGCAACGGAAGCAACAAAAATTTTTGATTTTTAAAGGAAAAATTCGAGCACCTCAATACTAGTTCTGTAGCAAATACAAAAACACAAAAATGACATTCATAGTGTGTTAAAAAAGTACCTATCAATCTTAAAAGATTGATGATGGCTTCAACTAAGGTGTAAACACCTTAGCTCTTGAATGGGAAGACAATCTTCAAGCTTCCTTTTGAGCCCACCTTACTCAAATATTAAGCCCACCACCAACTAGCTAGAACCCCTCATATTTTGCACTAGAAAAATATGAGGATTTTTCTTTGAGAAGTATTTTCTTTCTTCAACAATTGAAGAACAAAAATGGAGAGAAAAAATGAGGGAGAAGAGCCTCCAAAATTTCGGCCATCATGGTAGAATGAGGGGGAGGATGACTTGTCTTGGTTGTGGGAAAATCTAAAACACCTTTTAGCATGCCAAGCCTTGGTTATACAAAAAGTTGTCTTTCAACACTTCACCTCCCATACATGCATTTTTATTTGATTTTTAACAATTAAAAATCCATGGACTTAATTTAATTATCTCAAACAAATTTGAGACTAATTAAACATTACTTGAATTTACTCAAGTCACTAGTTGAATAATTATTTTACTATTGGGCTCTACAAGACCCAATATGATTTAATTAATTAAACACTTGAATTAATTTAATTATTTGGAATCTACTAGGCCCACTAGTGCTTAATTAATTCAACACTTGAATTAATTTAATTTAGTCCATAATAATGTTTATGAAAATCACAATTTTCAAATACATTATTTATTTGGCAAACTTTTAATTTAGGAACACTTCCACAAATTTAAAGTTACATTTCCCTCATAGAAGTCATACTTCTATTTTATTTTACGCTTATAAACTCCTTTATAAGCCGTTTAACACATTGAACTATTTTATTTCTCAACGGGATCTAGAAAGCTAGTACTTGTGTGGCCCTCCATGGTTCATTGATATAACTAGCCGTTGGTTCACATCTCCATGTGATTCGGACTAAACATGTCCTTATATGAGCATACCCCAATTGCTCCATTCTTGATTATCAACTCCTTGATAACAAGAACGTCAGAACTCAAGTCTGATAGTACCCAACCAATCATGTTAAACGCCTAGCAGCATCGCTTACATGATTCCCTAGGTATCAAATGATAGTGAATGCAAGAACCATTCAATTATGGTTAGCGTACAGTACGGTCCCTTCAACTCATATATCCCGACCGATTCGACAACCATTGGTTTATCGAGAGTTGTCAATGAATCGATACTATGTGTCATGTTGTAGTTTCATCGATGGTGTAATCTATGAAACCCATTTCATAATTACCACCATACTCTGATCAGTGATTTCATACTAAATACACATAGGATATCCATAGCCGAAGGTAAGCGATGAATCCCCGACTACAATGCATCGACTTCTATATGTTTCGACAAATCACCCAACCTTGCCATCCTGATGACCCCTTGAGAGTCGGTAAACAAGTCAAAGCGTAATGCTAGCACATAGAGTCTCAATGTTGTCCCGGATCATAAGGAACTAATGGTGTACAACCATAAACTAGGACGTTTCCACTCGATAAGCGAGAACAACTTGGAAAGTTCTTTATGGAGGGTTGTTCAGTGCACTCTACCAGGAGCACCTATATGCATGCTCGGACATCACAGTATCCCCTACCAATGAAACATGATACTCACATCGCAGATACTAGTCTCGAACTCGAGCGGCCTATATCCTTCTTAGCTGCGGCTGAATCGACTAGGAACGGTTTAGAATATACAGTATTCCCAATAAGAGTTTCATGATATTCATCATATGAGCATCTCATATTCTTTCTACTATTTGTATATTCAAGGGCTTTATCTATGCAACTAGCATGGGTATACAGATAAAGATGTGCAAAAACAATAATTTCAAATATTATTAAAATAAAGATTGTTTATACATAGAGTTTCATTGTGAACACTCGGCCAACACATGGCTCGACGGGCACCTACTCTAACAGTTGAACTTTAGTTTAAGTTTGATGTTTGTTGTACAAGATTTGTACTTAAATACTGACATTTATATTAGAATGTATTCCATTACGTTCCGCATTTAATACTGTATTTTAAAAAAAATTTAGACCCTGTTTATTATAATTGATTAAATTGTCCAATGATGATTAAGAACTTGATTAGCGTTTTGGTCCCACAGTCTTTCTTTCTCACAAATAATACTGGAGCACCCCAAGGAGAAACACTCGGTCTGATTTACCCCTTGGCCAGTAAATCCTCCAACTGTTCTTTCAACTCTTTCAATTCTAGCGGTGCCATTCGGTATGGAGCTCTAAAAATTGGAACTGTACCCGGCATCAACTCGATGCTGAAGTCTATCTATCGAATCGGAGGCAAACCAGGAATCTCATCTGAGAAGACATCAGCTGTAGAGGCCTAAAAATTCTTACTTGAAAATTTGCGGAAAATTTTAAATTTTTCTTTTTAAATAATTAAAATTTCCTCATTCATAAATGAACTGATAAATAAAGTTTGATGTTCAAAGTGGCAGCGGAAGAAAATTAACATTTTCGAAATGACAGTAAAAAGTTTTTCCAACAATAATTAAAATGTTTGCGCAATCGAATAATAAAAAAAATTCTGCACCGAGGTCCTCAGGTCCTACTACTGCCGACTCGAGCTAGTTTACTAGTCCCCTCCCTCGGCCCCGACATCATCAGTACCTACAACAATCAAGTCTAGTGAGTCTAAAGACTCAACATGTATATATCGTAGATAACAAGTAAATAAATAGTAAAATTTTACATGGGATAAAAAATATCATGTCATGAGGCATAATGTGAAAATAACTTGTCATGAGCAATTATAATACATGCATAACTGAACTGAAAATTATAGTGAAAATGTTTGCTCCTTGGAGCCCTGTACTGAAATAACATGTAATAATTTTCTGGTGAGATTATGGTCTACGCAAGTGGTCCCTGCACTGTACTGAACTGACCGGTAACTGGCGATCGGATTTAATAATGTATGTCTGATCAGACTACTGCCACAGTATACTGGGTGAAACAACTGAACTGAACGGTAACTGGCGACCAGACCGGTAACTGGCGACCTGATTTAATAATTCTCCCATAACCGGTAACTGATGACCGGACCGGTAACTGGCGACCGAATTTAATCATGATAGTAAAGTGACCACAAGAAATATCGCATAAATCTCAAAAAAATGAATATTTTTGCACGTAATATAATTAATTCACATAATTAAATATCCTGTAATAATTTTACTGATTGGATTGGATCGCTCCCAGGCTCACTGCAACCTAAATATGCCATGAAAAATATGCAATAGCTTTTACTTGACCAAACTATGCAATTAAATCTGAAAACTGAGACAATTGCGCCTAACGACTTTGTATTTAATCATGACTCCGTGCCACCCGAACCAACACTGAACCATCAACTAGTAATGATTAAAATACGCCTAAAATGATGAAATAATGCTCATAAAATAGTGAGGGCCGAAATCTAGGTGAATGGAGGCCAAAACATGAAACGCTCTTTCGAGAGTCAATTTGGCACATCGCACCATAAATTCTCTTATGACCTCAAAAATAATCCGAATCACGAACGGTCAAAAACATGACATTCCCAACTCAATGAGGCACTGTTCAGTCCAAGGCCATAGGCTAAACGCCAACCGAGAACTCAAACAAGCCACTGAACCACAGCAGCAAGTTGCTGTCCACAAAGTACAGCAGCATGCTTGCGTTTCTTGCATCGTTTGTGAGGCTAATGGCCATTGGGGCTTGAACCACCGACCAAAACCGCTTACCAACATCCTAAGAAATGATTTGAACCATGGCTAAGGGCCCTAGGCCAGCCACAATTTGCATCACACCATAACTCAACCGAATGTGACACCCAAGAGCACAAATTCTGCGCGTCGGGCATTGCTCTTGTTTTGCTTTCACGGATCATTCCAGTGGCCATTTTATTGACCATGACACGATCTAGACATCTAGGGGTATGGTATGAACCATGGATAAGGGCCATAGGCCAAACAAGATCCACACCATTCCACAAAATCGAACCATACATGCTGTAAAAATGAGAGGGCCGAAAGTGGGGAGGGGTTGTTCTTGAGTTTTATTGTAAAAACCGATTCACCATGGACCAAGCCACCAAAAGGGCGACTTAGTCACGTCTTAGACATGCTAGGGAACCATGGCTATAGGCCTTTTGAGCAGCCATGATCAGAAACTTTTCCCTTGACATAAAAACAGAATTTTTCGAAGACTCAAGTGGCAAGAATGGAAAGTTGCTGTCATTTTTGGTTTCCATCATGCATGGGGCTGAACTAAAGGATCAACATGGTCCTAAACCATCCTAGAATATGTCTAGATGTCGCATTGGGAGCCTGAAACCGAACCAATCCTGAAACCATCAAAACACAAGAAAACGTGAAGAGCATCATGAGGGCCGAAAATCTGCACCTTCAATTTTCTGAAAATTGTTTGATATATTTCGGTTTTTGCATGAAATGATGATCATGAAACATAAAAATAATGATAGTAGGACTTGGTTGAAGAGTCAAGGAAGAATATATGCATGCCTGGTTTCGTTTGAAAGAAAAACGAAAGAATGAGACGATCCGGCGCGGAGGAGGTGGAGCGCTTTCTTATCTTTCTTCTTGCTCGATTTTTCTCTCTTGTTTCTAGCTATGAGGTTCACCATTTTTCTACTCTAAATGCTCTGAATTTTGGTCATGGGGGGTGGAGAATGATGGTTAGGAGGGTGAGGGGAAGATCCATTAATAAAGGGATTCAAGGGCAAGACTAAGTCTACATCTCATTTAAAATTTGAAATTGTTTGAACAAGTCTTATTGGGGGGGGGGGGGGGGGGGGGGGAGAGCATGGCCGATTTTCTCATCTAGAATAGGTTAGGATATGCTCTAATATTAATTAATTAAAGTTGATCAATAATTAAAAAGTTTGCATGCTAAACTTTAACAAAGAATGGGTCAAAGTGTGTGTTGGCAAGGAAATTGATTGCTCATATAAGGTGGTCGAAAATTCACAATAAAATGAAGGAAAATTGTTGTTTAGTTACTAAATTTATAACCCTTAAAAGCCTCACCTATCCTTTAAATAATTTAGTGAACTAACCCCTTAATTAAGGAACTTAAATGAATTTATTTTCTACTCAGCTCAAGTAACTAAAATAATTCCTTAAACTTCCTTATTAACTTAAATGAACATACTTGCTAGCTAAAATAAATTCTGGAAATGTTTTATGAATCTTAAATTTTTATCTCTAAACTCCAACTCCAGTCGGGCCTCACTGAATTAACTGAAATGATAAAAATCAAACTATTGCATAAAATAATCAACTTAAGGAAAAATCATTTAAATACTCATGAAAAAAATAAATTTAATTTAAAATACTAGAATTATGCATGACTTATACGTAGACTGATTTACGGGTTCTACATCAGCGAACTCACATACCACTGGCAAATCAGCCATTGATGGACTCGATTTCAGTACATCAACTGAATAAACAAAGAATCCCTCCGCTCCTTTCTGTAACAATTGAGTCATAGATAATACGGATATCAAAGGAATTCTGGATCTAGAACCCTTACCGTAGAATTTCCACTCATCAGCCATATCTGGTCTGAATCGTAAAATCTTGTGGAATCAATCAACAGTAGCTCTGTACTTGGTCAGCACATCAATACCAATAATATAGTCAAAATCAGACAATCCAAGTATAATACAATCTAACTCAATCTCATGCCCGTCATACTGTAGTATACAATGTTTCACAGAATTCACTGATATCAAATCTGTCCCCAAAGGAGAAGAAACAGACACTACAGCAGATAAAGACTCAACAGGCAATGCATGACTCAATGCAAATCTTTCAGATATAAATGTATGAGAAGCACCTGTATCAATCAATACGTAAGCAGGAATACCACATAAGGAACAGTTACCTGCAACAACGTCATCTGGTGCTTCCTGAGCCTGCTTCTCTGTCAAAGCAAATACTCTGGCCTGCTGTCTAGGAGGCTGGCTAACTGTCTGGCTTCCTCCTGGCCTCTGTGTGACTGAGATGGTGCTGGATGAGTGGCAGCAGCAGCAATGGTGGAAAGATAGATTTTCTGAAAGCCAGAGGGAAACAATTTAAGAAGTCTGGCAGCAGTTCTTCTAGCTCTAGTGGTTCCAAACAGAGTTATACCGGAGCTTACTGCAGAACTTTCGGAGGGATACATCCCACAGAGCAATGCCAAGGAGTGCTTGGTAGTTGCCATATCTGCAGATAGCAGGGACATTTTGCCAGAGTATGTCCACAGCGGGGTTCCCAAAGATCCCAGGGAGCCGAATCATCATGATCAGCAGCACAGACTGATAGACGATCAGATGATGTTCATATTTTCAAATCATATCAAAACGTAGTAAAACTTACGTCCAGTTGAAGTCCTTGTCGACAGGA
The DNA here is from genome assembly GCF_022965805.1 of Primulina eburnea. NCBI lineage: Eukaryota > Viridiplantae > Streptophyta > Magnoliopsida > Lamiales > Gesneriaceae > Primulina > Primulina eburnea. The sequence goes on along the minus strand of NC_133102.1, from coordinate 28,758,542 downwards.
ACACAGTATGGAAGTCAGATTGAAATTCTGACAGGCTGATCTTTCACAAACTTCAATCTACGATTCAATGAATTGAAATTCTTTCAAAAGTTCCCCTCGGTTTTCCTTTTCTTAATACAAAGAAGGAATAAAACTTATATATATATATATATATATATTATATATATATATATATATATATATCATGCATGTGAGGGGCAAATGGCTTTATCTTTGCAAAACATGTCTCGCGTATAAGCGCGTACATCATTCGCGCATATGCGTGAGACCTACTGGTCTCGGCATCAATTTAGTCGGCAGCTCGCGCATATGCGCGCCCTTCGTCCGCGCATATGCGCGAGGTTCTCTGGAATTGCATTTATCTTCCCGCACAGCTCGCGCATATGCGCGCACTTACTTCGCGCATATGCGCGAGGTCTTCTGTCCATTTCGCGCATGTGCGCGCATCATGTCGCGCATATGCGTGAATGGTACTGTCCTCGCACACCATTATCACATGTAATCTCATTTCATGTCTTGGTTGGCCCCTTCATAATCATATCAGATCATAAACAAATAATCGCAATTTAATAGCGAATAAACCTCGGGCATTACATCCTTGGCGCGAAGAACGATCACAAATACGAAGAGCGATGGATTTTGGGATGGAGACGACACTTCGGATTTTTGTCTCGTGTTCGCTCCTACTCTCTTGTCTAGATTCTCTGTAAAAACAGCGTCCCTATATTCCGAACCCTCGGTTGCCTTTTATTTCCATGTATGGGCGGTGAGTCGAAGCCCATTTAATCTTTCCTCGCTGCCATTAGCGTTGCGGCGCTGATTAAGTAGCGCCTAGGTGCCAGTGGTTTGCTCTTGTAGGAGCCGCGACGCTTGTTCTTAGCGCTTAGGCGCTTATCCTTCGGCAATGAGGCGCCGCGGTGCTTCTTGGGCAGCGCCTAGGCGCTTTTCCTTCGTATAAATGAGCACTGCGGCTATCGTATATCGCAGTTTCACGCTCAAAGATACCTTTGATTTCTCTAAACCATCAACTAGTTGTTTATCCCCTGCACGACACAAAAACAACAAAAACATGCGGAATTTTGTATGAAACCAACATAGATCAAATGGATTAACATATAAATTAAGTGCAATTCTCGCACCTATCATGAACACTAATCTTCTAGTCTCATTTTCTTGCGTGTAGAACTTGAACATTTGTAGGAAATTGTTCCCTAGCAAAATGTCACCTCCTGTATCATGAAAATAAATCGGTGGCGTTTTTACCTTATACCAAGGTGTTTGTCCAGCACCTCCGATCATAATTTCATTCATCTTAATCCCCTTACATAAGATTAAGATTCTTCTGGAAAAATCTCTTCCAGCAATCTTTGGTAATTCTTCTTCCAAATTATTTTGAAAAACTCCTCTTTTTGTTGTACATATTCCAGCACCTGAATCAATATAAGCAGAAAAATACTCTGCCTTATATTGTTCATATAACATTCCTATTGGAATGTATATCGAGAATGTGCTTGTGATCATTGGATTTTCCACATTCTATCATCTGCCATAAACTCCATTCCATACTCTAGACATTTCCAATGTTTGTGTTCCTCGAGAAACTCTAGTCCAAGAACCAGTCGGTCTAATTCTTTGTAATGACACAAATCCTTGTTTTGAATGAAGTATTAATTAAGAGATAATTAATGAGTTGTTAATTAAGTATTATTAAGGAATTTATAATTCGAGATCAAACTTTTGGGAGCCACCGAATTTAAAAAAGGGATAACCTGATCTACTTCAAATTACTTTATCTCGAGAAATCCAACTAGACAAATGAGATTCTGATATGTGGCAGATAATATTGATTTGGATATTCTGAAATAGTCCAGATGCAGCCGATAAATGGAAGCTGAATTCTTTTGTTTCCTACACCGCATTCTTCACAGAGAGTTCTAGCCATATACCTTAGTTTCTAGGGCACTTTGATGTCGAGAAGTTTCGGAGCTAGTGTCGACTCGAGGAGGAGTCGGTGAACTTAGATTGAGACATTCAACAGCGGGCTGACGACGGATGCAGGTATAATTCTAAAGCTTTAAATAGTGATTTAAGGATCATTAGGGAAAACCTTGTAGCATATTTGATCTGGTTTGTTAGTGATTTTATTATTTTGGTATTGTCTAGGTTCAGAGCTTTCTGTCAGATTGTTTTAGTGAGGTAATTGATGTACTGACTAAGATATGCAAGCTTAGTATACACTCTTATATGCTGCATATTTATCTGTTGCATGATACATGTTTTACTGTTTTTGCATATTATGCATGACATATCATGTTGAGCCTGTTATATTTTGAGATATACCTCGTTTGTTGGGGCCACTCATCCCTATTCTATATTGTGGACGATGGGGCATCGAGAGCTACAGTGTTCGACCGGACCCGCAGGCTCTGATGACCTGGACCTTGTATGTCCACGTCTTGATGATGAGTGTGGGAGCCAAAACATTCCTAGGGCAGATCAAAGACTACACACTTAGGCGACTCTAGAATTAGCATGAGATTCTTGACTTGATAATTGATTTCCGAGCATATTGCATTTCGCATGCATCATATCAATTTGTATAGTCGTACATTCTCGTATTGGCTGATTGTTGCTCACATCCTTGTTTTTATCTTGGGCACCCCATTCCTCGGAGCAGGTCTTAGGTTGGACGGTTCGAACGACCAGGGCAGTGGCTAGAGCAGTTGGGTTTTCGGTGGTGATCCAGTGGAGGTTTTCTGTGGTTTATCGTTTTCTCGTTCAGAATTATGTTTTTCGTTATGGTTTTATTAATGATTAAGACTGCTGTTATTGTTTTGTTTTTGTTTGGGTTGTAAGATGATTAAGTGTTTGGTTTCCACTGTTTAATTGTTGTTATTAAGATTAATGTTGCATGTTTATTAGTCTATTTAATAGTGGGGTAAGGGAGCTACATTTGGTGGTATCAGAGCATGCAAAGATTTTTGGGACATTAGTAATTCTGTTATGAGGATTGAGAGGTTGATTTTAGTTTCCTTTCAGATGTCAGGAGATGGAACCAGTCACAAAAGGGTGGGACATGTCCGTTATGGCGACGATGAGGCTGGCCGAGAACATCGTCGTAGAGATCATGACGGAAGATGTCACCGAGATGATGATGAAAGGAGATTAGAATGCTGATGTTGCTGAATCTTGGGTCGATATCATGGAGAAGTGTTTTTGAGTGTCGCAATATGACGAGGATGAGAAGATGGAGGTAGCCGATTTCATGATCCAAGGAAAAGCTAAAAATGGTGGAAACCTGTTTCTGCCATTCTGTTTCAGCAGCATTGGCAGATTCGTTGGGAACATTTCCTTCAGGCCTTCATCTATCATCAATTTCCGCCAGCTCTTTGCCATGAGAAGGAGATGGAACTATTGACCATTAAGAAAAGAGATTCAAGCATTGAGGATTACCAAAAGCGTTTTATGTATCTGTTGCCGTACACTCCTCACATCAGTGAGAGTTCAGCAGCAAAATATCTCACTTTTTGAATGGTTTGAACCAGGAGATTTTTGATCGGGTTTCTGTCTATGATGATCCTACTTCGTACGAAGGATTAGTGAATCGTTGTCGTCAAGCCGAGATCAGTATTGCTAGGAGGAAGGCTAAGCAAGCTAGCAAAAGTTCTTGTTCGTTGGGACCAAGGGGTCAGCCTTTCAAGAAGTCTGTATTTTCTTCTTCTTCTTGTTCTGGAGGGGTGCACAGCTTTGGTAGGAAAAAGCTGCAATGTTTCCACTGCGGAGGAAATCACAAGACGGAAAATTGTCAAAAAGTAAAAGGTGCTTGTTTCAATTGTGGTGGTTTTGGTCACATGAAGAGGGAATGCCCTAATTTCGAGAATCAGAGTGGAGGCAGAGTTTCTATTACAGGGTCTTATAATGGAAAACAGTCTGAGACCACTGTGCAATAAAAATGTTTTCCTGCTCAAGGTTCTCTTCGTGGATGAATATCACAAGGATCTCAGCAACGCCCATGAGTTGAGGGGCAAGTGTTTGCCCTAAACCAAGAACAAGCTGAGAAGCAAACCGATAGAGTCAATGCAAATAATTTTCTTTTATGTCTTATTCCTGCATATATATTAATTGACACTAGGGATTCGCATTCATTCATAGCATCAATGTTTGTTAAGAAGCATAAACTACCCTACGTGTCATTAGATGTTTTGATGTTGGTGTATACACCGATGGGAAAAGAGGTTTTAGCTAAACGACTTGTAGTAGACTGTTTGTTAGAGTTTGAGGGAAAATACTTGTCTGCCAATTTGATGATATTGGCTATGGAAGATTTCGAATGTATTATGGGAATCGACCTATTGACTAAGTATAGGGCGACTGTAGATTTTTATCAACGTCTTTTTCATTTTCGTCCAGAAGGAGACGAGAATTGGTTCTTCTTCGGTGAGGGAGCTCGACCTCCAATGCCAGTAGTGTCTGCTGTAAAGGCACAACAGGCTTTAGCGAAAGGAGGAGAAGGATACCTCATTTATGCTGTTGACGTATCAAAGAGTGTAATCGACGTGAAGAACATTCCAGTTGTCGATGAAATTCCTGATGTTTTTCCCGATGAAATTCCTGGATTTCCTCCAGAGAGGGAAGTGGATGCGGAGATAGAGTTTGTAGCAAGAACCGCACCTATCTCTAGAGCACCTTATAGATTGGCGCCAACAGAGATGAAAGAGTTGAAACAACATTTACAAGATCTTCTTGACAAGGGGTACATTAGACCCAGTGTGTCTCCTTGGAGAGCACCAGTGTTGTTCGTTAAAAAGAAGGATGAGTTTATGCGACTTTGCATATATTATCGACAGTTGAATAGAGTAACAGTCAAGAATAAATATTTGTTACCACGGACTGATGATTTTTATGATCAACTACAAGGGACTTCAGTGTACTCGAAGATCGATTAACGGTCTGGGTATCATCAACTTCGAGTTTATCAACGTGATATCCCTAAGACTGCATTTCGAACAAGGTATGGGCATTATGAGTTTCTAGTGATGCCATTTGGTTTGATGAATACTCCAGCAGTATTTATGGATTTGATGAACCGAGTATTCCAAGAGTATCTTGACAAGTTAGTCATGTTCTTTATTGATGATATACTGGTATACTCTCGTAGCCTTAAAGAGCATGCACAACATTTAAGGATTGTGTTGCTAACCTTAAGGAATCACCAACTGTATGCTAAATTGGACAAGTGCTAGTTTTGGCTCGACAGAGTTGTCTTCTTGGGACATGTCATATCCAAAGATGGGATATCAGTGGATCCTAGCATGATCGAAGAAGTGTCGAGTTGGGCACGACCGGAATCAGCTCAAGAGATAAGATGTTTTCTAGGTTTGGCACGTTATTACCAGAGATTCATCTCAGGATATTCTCAGATTGCCAAACCATTGACACAACTGACGTGTAAGAATGTGCAGTTCAAATGGACACATGATTGTGAAAATAGTTTCAATGAACTGCGTCAACGTTTGACAACTGCATCAGTTTTAGCTCTGCCATTTGGATCAAGAGGGTACGTTGTGTACGCTGATGCATCATTTAAAGGACTTGGGTGCGTTTTAACCTAGGATGGTCATGTTATTGCATATGCATCCAGAAAGTTGAAGAAGCATGAAGAGAATTATCCAGTTCATGATATGGAATTGGCAGCGATTGTGTTTGCTTTGAAGATCTTGCGACATTATCTCTACGGAGAGAGATTTGAGATCTTTACAGATCACAAGAGTTAAAGGATTATGATTCCGAAATCAAGTATCATCCAGGATCGGCGAATCTTACAGCTGATGCTCTTAGTCGCAAGGTGAGATTATCTGCATTACAGACAGGTTTCATATCAAGTATAATCCAAGATTGTTTTTCTATGGAATTTCGCTTCCGTCATAAGAATGAATGGAACACATTCGAGTAATGAGCATTTTATCTAAACTACTATTGTATGCCAAAATCAGAGAAGCTCAGTTTTCTGATCCGAAGGTGAAAAAGTTAGCAAGGTTACTAATGAAGACAACACTTCTGGCTTTGCGTTCCAAACAGATGGAACATTGTGTCTGTCAGGAAGAATCGTAGTTCGAGAAAATTATAAATTTAGAAACAAGATTTTATCTGAAGATCATTGGCGTAAATTGAGTATCTACCCTGGAAGCATGAAAATGTATAAGGATTTGAAGACCAAGTTTTGGTCGAAAGGTATGAAGAAAAGTGTTTATCAGTTTGTAGCCAAGTTTTTGGTTTGTTAGAAAGTGAAAGCTGAACATCGACGACCAGGAAGATTACTTCAAAACCTTCCTATCCCTGAGTGGAAGTGGGAGCATGTAACGATGGATTTTGTCACCCACTTGCCGTTGTCTTATAAGAATTGTGATGCAATTTGGGTTTTTGTGGATCGACTGACTAAGTCAGCACATTTCATTCCGTATAGTCGGGAATATAATTTCGATCGCAAGGCAAGACTATACATCCAAGATATTCTTAAATATCATGGTGTTCCAACAAGTATAGTCAGTGACAGAGATCCACGCTTTACCTCAAGGTTCTGGGGAAGTTTTAAAAAAGCATTGGGAACGACATTGAGTCTGATTATCGTCTATCATCCAGAGACCGATGGTCAGTGTGAGAGGACTATTCAGACACTTGAGGACATGTTGTGTGCTTGTGCTTTTGATTTTGGACCATCAAGGCATGATCATCTGCCGCTTGTGGAGATTTCATATAACAATAGCTACCACAGCAGCATTGGTATGGCTCCGTTCGAAGCATTTTATGGTAGACTTTGTCTTACTCAATTGTTTTGAGACGAAATAGGAGAACGACAATTGCAAGGACCTGAATTAGTGTAACAAGCGATTGACCAAGTGGAATTGATTAAGAAGAGAATTAAAACTTCACAAGATCATCAATCGAGTTACACGAATACTAAGCATAGACCTCTACAGTTTCAGTCAGGGGAAAAAGTTTTCCTTAAAGTTTCACCATTCCGAAAGGTGATGAGATTTGGACTCGAGGGAAAATTAGCCCGAAGATTCATCGGAGCTTTTGACATCTTGGAATGTCTTGTAAATTTGGCGTATCGATTGGCTTTACCGCCGTATCGGTCCAGCATTCATAATGTCTTTCATGTATCGTTACTACGACGGTATGTAGTAGATGAATCGCACGTTCTTGGTCCGACAAATGTTCAACTTGAAGAAGACTGGACTGATGTCGAGCAGCCGCTTTTAATCCTGGGTAGGAAAGAGAAAAAGCTCAGAAACAAGATCATTCCATTTGTTCTAGTTCAATGGCAATGCCGAGGTACTGCAGAAGCGACTTGGGAGTTAGAGAGTCGTATGCGCTCAGAGTATCCACATTTGTTTTGAGTTGTATTTTATTCAGTTGTATTGTACTTCAGTTTTGATTTCGAAGACGAAATCTTTGTAAGGAGGGGAGGATGTAATGACCCGAATCCTTGTTTTGAATGAAGTATTAATTAAGATATAATTAATGAGTTGTTAATTAAGTATTATTAAGGAATTGATAATTCAAGAACAAGCTGTTGGATCCACCGAATTTAAAAAAGGATAACCCGATCTACTTCAGATTACATTATCTCGAGAAATCCAACTAGACAAATGAGATTCTGACACATGCCAGAAAAGATTGATTCAGATTTTCTGAAATAGTGCGGATGCAGCCTATTAATGGAAGCTGAATTCTTTTGTTTCCTACACTGCATTCTTTAAAGAGAGTTCTAGCCATATATCTTAGTTTCTAGTCAGTTTCTAGGGCACTTTGGTGTCAGGAAGTTTCGGAGCTAGTGTCGACTCAAGGAGGAGTTGGTGAACTGAGATCGAGACATCATCAGCGGGCTGAAGACGGACGCAGGTATAATTCTAAAGCCTTAAATAGTGATTTAAGGATCATTATGTAGAACCTTGTAGCATGTTTGATCTGGTTTGTTAGTGATTTCATTATGTTGGTATTGTCTAGGTTCAAAGCTTTCTGTCAGATTGTTTTAGTGAGTTACGTGATGTACTGACTGAGATATCCAAGTGTAGTATACTCTTACTGAAAGGGGATCAGTTACGGTGCCCAGATGCACAACGGAAGTTTCAAAAATCATATTTTCATAGCATGAAAACCGAGCACCCTACCATAGTGTGTAGCAAATACGAAAACAAACATGTCATATATAGAGTGTTTAAGAAATATACCTATCAATCTCTTAAGATTGATGATGGCTCCAACTAATATGTTAAACACCTAGCTCTTGAATGGTAGACTAATCTACAAGCCTTCCTTGAGCACTCCTTGCTCAAAATCAAGCTCACCACCAACAAGCTAAATCCACCTTACACTTGCACTAGAAAATGTAAGGCACTTTTCTTTGAAAAGAGTGTGCTATCCTCAAAAATTTGAAGAAGCAAAATGAGAGTAATTTTTAATCTAAAATTTCGGCCAATGTGAGTTAGGAGAGAAGGGGATGAAACTTTCTTGGTGCTTGAAAAAGTGATAAAGTGCATAAGTATGCCATGCATTGTTTAATGAAGAAGTTGCCTCCAACCCTTCACCTCTCTTGCACTTTTTTTACTTGGGCTTTTAACAATTACAAAGCCCATGGACTTTTATTTAAATGTCTCAAACAAATTTGAGACATATTAAACCTTAGTTGAATTTTACTCAAGTCCACTATTTGAATAATTATTTCTAATTGGGCTCTACAAGGACCAATGTTTTTTAATTAATTCAACACTTGAACTAATTTAATTATTTGAACTTTACTAGGTCCACTAATGTTTAATTAATTCAACACTTGAATTAATTTAATTTAGTCCATACTAATGTTTACGAAAATTACAATTTTAATTACATTATTTATTTGGCTAATTTTTAATTTAGGAACACTTCCACAAATTAAAAGTTACATTCCCCTTATAGAATTCATACTTCTACATTTTCTTGTGCCTATAAACTCTTTTATAAGCCGTTCAACACATTGAATTATTTTACTTCTCAACGGGATCTAGAAAGTTAGCACTTGTGTGGCCCTCAATGGTTCATTGATACAACTACCAGTGGGTTCAGATCTCCATGTGATTCGGGACTTAACATGTCCTTATATGAGCATACCCCAATTGCTCTATTCTTACTTATCAACTTCTTGATAATAAGAACGTCAGAACTCAAGTCTGATAGCACACAACCAATCATGTTAAACGCCTAGCAGCATCGCTTACATGATTCCCTAGGTATCAAATGATAGTGCCTGCAAGAACCATTCTATTATGGTTAGCGTACATTATGGTTCCTTAATGTCATATATCCCGATCGATTCGACAACAATTGGTATATCGAGAGCTGTTAAAGAATCGATACTATGTGTCATGTCATAGTTGCATCGATGGTATAACCTAAGAAACCCCTTTCTTAATTACCATCATACTCTGATTAGATATTTCGTACTACATACACATAGGATATCCATACCCGAAGGTAAGTGGTAAATGCATCGACAAAACATCCAACCTTGTCATCTGATGACCCCATTTGGGTCAGTAAACAAGTAAAATTGCAATGCTAGCCTATAAAGTCTCAATGTTGTCCCGAGTCATAAGGACTGATGGTGTACAACCATAAACTAGGACCCTTCCACTTGATAAATAAGAACCACTTGGAAATCCTTTATGGAGGGTTGTTCAGTGAACTCTACTAGGAGCACCTATCTACATGCTCGTGCATCACAATGTCCCCTACCAATGAAACATGGTACTAACATCGCAGAGACTAGTCTCAAATTTGAGCGGCCTATATCCTTCTTAGCGGTGGCTGAATTGACTAAGAACTATTTAGAATTTATAGTATTCCAAATATGAGTGTCATGATACTCATCATATGAGCATCTCATATTATTTCTATTATTTGTATATTCAAAGACTTTATCTATGCGACTAGCATGGATATACAGATAAAGATGTATCAAAACAATAATTTCAAATATTATTAAAATAAAGATTGTTTATACATAGAGTTTCAACATGAACCCTCGGCAAACACTTGGCTTGCCAACATATGCTTCAAACCCATCGATTGGCGATACTTCTCAAATAATGGTCCAGGTAAAGGCTTAGTTAGTGGATCAACAACATTATTTGCGGAGCCAACTTTGTCAATCAACACTTCTCTTTTTTCCACAATCTCTCGCAGGATGTGGTACTTTCTCAATACATGTTTGGATTTCTGATGAGACCTTGGCTCCTTTGCTTGATCTATGGCTCTCGTGTTGTCACAAAACACTAGGGCAGGAGCAACTCCATTGGGAATGACGCCCAACTCTTGGACGAAATTCCTTATCCAAACAGCCTCCTTTGCTACAGCTGATGCAACAATGTATTCTGCCTCAATGGTGGAATCTGCAGTACTGTCTTGCTCGGAACTCTTCCAAGAGACAGCAGCACCATTGAGCATGAATACGAACCCAGAGATTGACTTCGAGTTATCGATATCACTTTGGAAGCTAGAGTCGGTATAGCCTTCCAATTTCAGTTCTCCACCACCATAGACCAAGAACAACTTATTGGTATTTCACAAATACTTGAGGATGTCTTTCACAGCTTTCCATTGTGGAAGACCAGGGTTCGATTGATATATACTCACTACAATTAGTGCAAAAGCCACATCAGGATGTGTAGATATCATCCCATACATGATGCTACCAATTGTAGATGAATACAGAATGCGTGTATGTGGACTGGGTGAGACCAATCAATCTTTTTGATCTATCTCCTAGATCTTTATTCCTAATACAAAAGATGTTTCACCCAAGTTCTGGATCGAGAACTTATTTGCTAACCATATTTTATATAACGGCCTAAAAATCCTTACTTGGAAAATTTGCGGAAAATTTAAAATTTTTCTTTTAAAAGTAATTGAATTGCTTCATACGCAAAATAGACCGTTAAATAAAGTGTAATGTTTAAAAATGGAAGCGGAAGAAATTAATGTTTGCGAAATAACAATTGAAAATTTATCCAACAATAGCTAAAAATGTTCGAGCAATAATAATAAATGCTGAAAAGTGAGGTCCTCGGGTTCGACCACTGCCGACCCAAGCTAGCTCACTGGTCCCCGCCCTCGGCCCCGACATCATCAGTACCTACAACAATCAAGTCTAGTGAGCCTAAAGACTCAACATGCATATATCGTAAATAACGAGTAGATAATATAGTAAAATTTTGCATGGGATAAAAATATCATGTCATGACGCATAACGTAAAAGTGTCGTGTCATGATTAATTATAATACGTGCATAACTGAACTGAAAATATCATGGTAAAATGTTTGCTCCTTGGAGCCCTGTACTGAAATAGCATGTAATAAATTTTCCTGGTGAGATTATGGTCTACGCAAGTGGCCCCTGCACTGAAACTGACCGGTAACTGGCGACCGGATAATAAAATGCTCCCATGACCGGTAACTGGCGACCGGGTAAAATAGTAAATGTCTGATCAGACTGTAGCCACAGTATACAAGGTGAAACAAACTCAACTGACCGGTGACTGGCGACCGGACCAGTAACTGGCGACCGGATTAAGCAATAATCCCATGATAGTGTAATGGCCACAAGCAATATCGCATAATCTAAAAAATGAACATTTTATATTTTTGCACGTAATATAATTAAATGGCACAATTAAATATCCTATAATAATTTACTGCTTGGATTGGATCGCTCCCAGGCTCGCTGCAACCTAAATATGCCATGAAAAATATGCAATAGATTTATGGGACCAAACTATGCAATAACATTTGAAAATGTGACAATTACACCGAACGACTTCGTATTTAATCATGACTCCGAACCAACCCGAGCCAACACTGAAACGTTATTTAGTCATGATTAAAATACGCTTAAAATGATGAATTAATGCTCCTAAGATGATTCAAGTCGAAATCTAGGTGAATGGAGGCCAAAACAAGAAACGCTCTTTCGAGAGTCAACTTGGCACATCGCACCGTAAATTCTCGTACGACCTCAAAAATGAACCGAATTACGAACGGTCAAAAACATGACCTTCCTAACTCAATGAGGCACTGTTCAGTCCAAGGCCATAGGATAAAAGCCGACCGCGAACTCGAACGAGCCACTAAACCGACACAGCAAGTTGCTGTCCAAAAATACAGCAACCGTGCTTTGGTTTGCTTGCGTGGTTTGCGAGGCTAATGGCCATTGGGGCTTGAACGACCGACCAAAACCTCTTACCAACATCCCAAGGAATGATTCAACCATGGCTAAGCACTTTAGACCAGCCACAATTCGAAATATTCCAGCCACAACCGAGAAGATTCACCCGAGAGCAGCTTTGCATGCGCGTGTGGTGTTTTGCTTTGCTTGCTGTCTCGACTCGTTCCAGTGGCCATTTGGTTGACCATGGCACGATCTAGACATCTTGGGGTATGGTATGAACCGTGGCTAAGGGCCATAGGCCAACCAAGATCCACCCCAACCCACCAAGACCGAAACTCATATGCTGTACCAAGGAAGGGCCGAAATGGGGAAAGGGGCTGTTCTTGCGTTTGATTTAAAAACCGATGCACCATGGACCAAGCCACCAAAAGGGCGACTTAGTCACGTCTTAGAAATGCTAGGGAAGTGATCTAACCATGGCTATAGGCCCTTAGGGCAGCCAAGATCATATCCTTTCCCCTTGACAGCAAAACCGAAATTTTGAGACACAAAAATGGCACCAATGGAAAGCTGCTGTAATTTTCGAATTCCAGCAAGCATGGGGACTGAAATAATGGACTAAAGTGATCCTAATCCATCCTAGAACATGTCTAGATGTCTCCTTGGGAGCCTGGGGTCGAGCCAATCACCTGAATATACAAAAACAAGCAAAACCGTGAAGCTGCATCATGAAATTCGAAAATCTGCATGTGATGTTTTCTAAAGGTTCTGATGTATTTCGGTTTATGGCTATCAAAACATGACCATGTAATGAAAATAAATGATATTAGGACTTGATTGAAGAGTCAAGGAAGAATATATGCATGACTGGTTTCGTTTTGAAAGAAAACGAACGAAACGACGACGACGCGGCGCGGAGGAGTGGTGCGATCTAGCTACCTTGTTTGCTACCGATTTTCTTTCTTGTTTCTAGCTATAAAACCCACGGTTTTCACTCTGAAAAATGCTCTCAGGTTTCGCTGGGGAGGGGGAGGAAGTGATGGTTATGGGAGTGAGGGGATGGTTGCAAATTTAATGGAAGCAATGCATGACTTGGTCTCCAACTTTTGAATTTGAATTTTGGTTTGATAATAAATCTTCATGGGGGAATGAGATGGCCGATTTTCTCACTTCTAATCTAGACTAGGATAATACTCATTAATTAATTAATTAAGGTGGATCAAGAATTAAAAGATTAGTAGGCTAACCCAACAAAGAATGGGTCAAAGGTGAGTTGGCAAGTCCTTGTTTAATCTACTAAGGGGGGTGTGGCCGAAATCTATAATAAAATGAAGGGAGAAATTGTTGATTATTTACTAAATTTATAATCCTTAAAAGCCTCACCTATCTTTTAATTAATTTAGTGAACTAACTCCTTAATTAAAGAACTTAAATAACTTTATTTCCTATTCACCTCACGTAATTAAATTAAATCCTCAAACCTCCTTTTTAACTTCAATGAACTTACTTGCTAGCTAAAATAAATCCTGGAAATGTCTTTTGAATCTTAAATTTTTATCTCTAAACTCCAACTCCAGTCGGGCCTCACTGAATTAACTGAAATGATAAAAATCAAACTATTGCATAATATAATCAACTTAAGGAAAAATCATTTAAATACTCATGAAAAAAATAAATTTAATTTAAAATACTAGAATTATGCATGACTTATACGTAGACTGATTTACGGGTTCTACATCAGCGAACTCACATACCACTGGCAAATCAGCCATTGATGGACTCGATTTCATTACATCAACTGAATAAACAAAGAATCCCTCCGCTCCTTTCTGTAACAATTGAGTCATAGATAATACGGATATCAAAGGAATTCTGGATCTAGAACCCTTACCGTAGAATTTCCACTCATCAGCCATATCTGGTCTGAATCGTAAAATCTTGTGGAATCAATCAACAGTAGCTCTGTACTTGGTCAGCACATCAATACCAATAATATAGTCAAAATCAGACAATCCAAGTATAATACAATCTAACTCAATCTCATGCCCGTCATACTGTAGTATACAATGTTTCACAGAATTCACTGATATCAAATCTGTCCCCAAAGGAGAAGAAACAGACACTACAGCAGATAAAGACTCAACAGGCAATGCATGACTCAATGCAAATCTTTCAGATATAAATGTATGAGAAGCACCTGTATCAATCAATACGTAAGCAGGAATACCACATAAGGAACAGTTACCTGCAACAACGTCATCTGGTGCTTCCTGAGCCTGCTTCTCTGTCAAAGCAAATACTCTGGCCTGCTGTCTAGGAGGCTGGCTAACTGTCTGGCTTCCTCCTGGCCTCTGTGTGACTGAGATGGTGCTGGATGAGTGGCAGCAGCAGCAATGGTGGAAAGATAGATTTTCTGAAAGCCAGAGGGAAACAATTTAAGAAGTCTGGCAGCAGTTCTTCTAGCTCTAGTGGTTCCAAACAGAGTTATACCGGAGCTTACTGCAGAACTTTCGGAGGGATACATCCCACAGAGCAATGCCAAGGAGTGCTTGGTAGTTGCCATATCTGCAGATAGCAGGGACATTTTGCCAGAGTATGTCCACAGCGGGGTTCCCAAAGATCCCAGGGAGCCGAATCATCAGGATCAGCAGCACAGACTGATAGACGATCAGATGATGTTCATATTTTCAAATCATATCAAAACGTAGTAAAACTTACGTCCAGTTGAAGTCCTTGTCGACAGGAACACAGTATGGAAGTCAGATTGAAATTCTGACAGGCTGATCTTTCACAAACTTCAATCTACGATTCAATGAATTGAAATTCTTTCAAAAGTTCCCCTCGGTTTTCCTTTTCTTAATACAAAGAAGGAATAAAACTTATATATATATATATATATATATTTATATATATATATATATATATATATATATCATGCATGTGAGGGGCAAATGGCTTTATCTTTGCAAAACATGTCTCGCGTATAAGCGCGTACATCATTCGCGCATATGCGTGAGACCTACTGGTCTCGGCATCAATTTAGTCGGCAGCTCGCGCATATGCGCGCCCTTCGTCCGCGCATATGCGCGAGGTTCTCTGGAATTGCATTTATCTTCCCGCACAGCTCGCGCATATGCGCGCACTTACTTCGCGCATATGCGCGAGGTCTTCTGTCCATTTCGCGCATGTGCGCGCATCATGTCGCGCATATGCGTGAATGGTACTGTCCTCGCACACCATTATCACATGTAATCTCATTTCATGTCTTGGTTGGCCCCTTCATAATCATATCAGATCATAAACAAATAATCGCAATTTAATAGCGAATAAACCTCGGGCATTACATCCTTGGCGCGAAGAACGATCACAAATACGAAGAGCGATGGATTTTGGGATGGAGACGACACTTCGGATTTTTGTCTCGTGTTCGCTCCTACTCTCTTGTCTAGATTCTCTGTAAAAACAGCGTCCCTATATTCCGAACCCTCGGTTGCCTTTTATTTCCATGTATGGGCGGTGAGTCGAAGCCCATTTAATCTTTCCTCGCTGCCATTAGCGTTGCGGCGCTGATTAAGTAGCGCCTAGGTGCCAGTGGTTTGCTCTTGTAGGAGCCGCGACGCTTGTTCTTAGCGCTTAGGCGCTTATCCTTCGGCAATGAGGCGCCGCGGTGCTTCTTGGGCAGCGCCTAGGCGCTTTTCCTTCGTATAAATGAGCACTGCGGCTATCGTATATCGCAGTTTCACGCTCAAAGATACCTTTGATTTCTCTAAACCATCAACTAGTTGTTTATCCCCTGCACGACACAAAAACAACAAAAACATGCGGAATTTTGTATGAAACCAACATAGATCAAATGGATTAACATATAAATTAAGTGCAATTCTCGCACCTATCATGAACACTAATCTTCTAGTCTCATTTTCTTGCGTGTAGAACTTGAACATTTGTAGGAAATTGTTCCCTAGCAAAATGTCACCTCCTGTATCATGAAAATAAATCGGTGGCGTTTTTACCTTATACCAAGGTGTTTGTCCAGCACCTCCGATCATAATTTCATTCATCTTAATCCCCTTACATAAGATTAAGATTCTTCTGGAAAAATCTCTTCCAGCAATCTTTGGTAATTCTTCTTCCAAATTATTTTGAAAAACTCCTCTTTTTGTTGTACATATTCCAGCACCTGAATCAATATAAGCAGAAAAATACTCTGCCTTATATTGTTCATATAACATTCCTATTGGAATGTATATCGAGAATGTGCTTGTGATCATTGGATTTTCCACATTCTATCATCTGCCATAAACTCCATTCCATACTCTAGACATTTCCAATGTTTGTGTTCCTCGAGAAACTCTAGTCCAAGAACCAGTCGGTCTAATTCTTTGTAATGACACAAATCCTTGTTTTGAATGAAGTATTAATTAAGAGATAATTAATGAGTTGTTAATTAAGTATTATTAAGGAATTTATAATTCGAGATCAAACTTTTGGGAGCCACCGAATTTAAAAAAGGGATAACCTGATCTACTTCAAATTACTTTATCTCGAGAAATCCAACTAGACAAATGAGATTCTGATATGTGGCAGATAATATTGATTTGGATATTCTGAAATAGTCCAGATGCAGCCAATAAATGGAAGCTGAATTCTTTTGTTTCCTACACCGCATTCTTCACAGAGAGTTCTAGCCATATACCTTAGTTTCTAGGGCACTTTGATGTCGAGAAGTTTCGGAGCTAGTGTCGACTCGAGGAGGAGTCGGTGAACTTAGATTGAGACATTCAACAGCGGGCTGACGACGGATGCAGGTATAATTCTAAAGCTTTAAATAGTGATTTAAGGATCATTAGGGAAAACCTTGTAGCATATTTGATCTGGTTTGTTAGTGATTTTATTATTTTGGTATTGTCTAGGTTCAGTGCTTTCTGTCAGATTGTTTTAGTGAGGTAATTGATGTACTGACTAAGATATGCAAGCTTAGTATACACTCTTATATGCTGCATATTTATCTGTTGCATGATACATGTTTTACTGTTTTTGCATATTATGCATGACATATCATGTTGAGCCTGTTATATTTTGAGATATACCTCGTTTGTTGGGGCCACTCATCCCTATTCTATATTGTGGACGATGGGGCATCGAGAGCTACAGTGTTCGACCGGACCCGCAGGCTCTGATGACCTGGACCTTGTATGTCCACGTCTTGATGATGAGTGTGGGAGCCAAAACATTCCTAGGGCAGATCAAAGACTACACACTTAGGCGACTCTAGAATTAGCATGAGATTCTTGACTTGATAATTGATTTCCGAGCATATTGCATTTCGCATGCATCATATCAATTTGTATAGTCGTACATTCTCGTATTGGCTGATTGTTGCTCACATCCTTGTTTTTATCTTCGGCACCCCATTCCTCGGAGCAGGTCTTAGGTTGGACGGTTCGAACGACCAGGGCAGTGGCTAGAGCAGTTGGGTTTTCGGTGGTGATCCAGTGGAGGTTTTCTGTGGTTTATCGTTTTCTCGTTCAGAATTATGTTTTTCGTTATGGTTTTATTAATGATTAAGACTGCTGTTATTGTTTTGTTTTTGTTTGGGTTGTAAGATGATTAAGTGTTTGGTTTCCACTGTTTAATTGTTGTTATTAAGATTAATGTTGCATGTTTATTAGTCTATTTAATAGTGGGGTAAGGGAGCTACATTTGGTGGTATCAGAGCATGCAAAGATTTTTGGGACATTAGTAATTCTGTTATGAGGATTGAGAGGTTGATTTTAGTTTCCTTTCAGATGTCAGGAGATGGAACCAGTCACAAAAGGGTGGGACATGTCCGTTATGGCGACGATGAGGCTGGCCGAGAACATCGTCGTAGAGATCATGACGGAAGATGTCACCGAGATGATGATGAAAGGAGATTAGAATGCTGATGTTGCTGAATCTTGGGTCGATATCATGGAGAAGTGTTTTTGAGTGTCGCAATATGACGAGGATGAGAAGATGGAGGTAGCCGATTTCATGATCCAAGGAAAAGCTAAAAATGGTGGAAACCTGTTTCTGCCATTCTGTTTCAGCAGCATTGGCAGATTCGTTGGGAACATTTCCTTCAGGCCTTCATCTATCATCAATTTCCGCCATCTCTTTGCCATGAGAAGGAGATGGAACTATTGACCATTAAGAAAAGAGATTCAAGCATTGAGGATTACCAAAAGCGTTTTATGTATCTGTTGCCGTACACTCCTCACATCAGTGAGAGTTCAGCAGCAAAATATCTCACTTTTTGAATGGTTTGAACCAGGAGATTTTTGATCGGGTTTCTGTCTATGATGATCCTACTTCGTACGAAGGATTAGTGAATCGTTGTCGTCAAGCCGAGATCAGTATTGCTAGGAGGAAGGCTAAGCAAGCTAGCAAAAGTTCTTGTTCGTTGGGACCAAGGGGTCAGCCTTTCAAGAAGTCTGTATTTTCTTCTTCTTCTTGTTCTGGAGGGGTGCACAGCTTTGGTAGGAAAAAGCTGCAATGTTTCCACTGCGGAGGAAATCACAAGACGGAAAATTGTCAAAAAGTAAAAGGTGCTTGTTTCAATTGTGGTGGTTTTGGTCACATGAAGAGGGAATGCCCTAATTTCGAGAATCAGAGTGGAGGCAGAGTTTCTATTACAGGGTCTTATAATGGAAAACAGTCTGAGACCACTGTGCAATAAAAATGTTTTCCTGCTCAAGGTTCTCTTCGTGGATGAATATCACAAGGATCTCAGCAACGCCCATGAGTTGAGGGGCAAGTGTTTGCCCTAAACCAAGAACAAGCTGAGAAGCAAACCGATAGAGTCAATGCAAATAATTTTCTTTTATGTCTTATTCCTGCATATATATTAATTGACACTAGGGATTCGCATTCATTCATAGCATCAATGTTTGTTAAGAAGCATAAACTACCCTACGTGTCATTAGATGTTTTGATGTTGGTGTATACACCGATGGGAAAAGAGGTTTTAGCTAAACGACTTGTAGTAGACTGTTTGTTAGAGTTTGAGGGAAAATACTTGTCTGCCAATTTGATGATATTGGCTATGGAAGATTTCGAATGTATTATGGGAATCGACCTATTGACTAAGTATAGGGCGACTGTAGATTTTTATCAACGTCTTTTTCATTTTCGTCCAGAAGGAGACGAGAATTGGTTCTTCTTCGGTGAGGGAGCTCGACCTCCAATG
Source organism: Primulina eburnea (assembly GCF_022965805.1). Lineage (NCBI taxonomy): Eukaryota > Viridiplantae > Streptophyta > Magnoliopsida > Lamiales > Gesneriaceae > Primulina > Primulina eburnea. Next base: position 28,739,127 of record NC_133102.1, on the reverse strand, counting down.
CCAGTAGTGTCTGCTGTAAAGGCACAACAGGCTTTAGCGAAAGGAGGAGAAGGATACCTCATTTATGCTGTTGACGTATCAAAGAGTGTAATCGACGTGAAGAACATTCCAGTTGTCGATGAAATTCCTGATGTTTTTCCCGATGAAATTCCTGGATTTCCTCCAGAGAGGGAAGTGGATGCGGAGATAGAGTTTGTAGCAAGAACCGCACCTATCTCTAGAGCGCCTTATAGATTGGCACCAACAGAGATGAAAGAGTTGAAACAACATTTACAAGATCTTCTTGACAAGGGGTACATTAGACCCAGTGTGTCTCCTTGGAGAGCACCAGTGTTGTTCGTTAAAAAGAAGGATGAGTTTATGCGACTTTGCATATATTATCGACAGTTGAATAGAGTAACAGTCAAGAATAAATATTTGTTACCACGGACTGATGATTTTTATGATCAACTACAAGGGACTTCAGTGTACTCGAAGATCGATTAACGGTCTGGGTATCATCAACTTCGAGTTTATCAACGTGATATCCCTAAGACTGCATTTCGAACAAGGTATGGGCATTATGAGTTTCTAGTGATGCCATTTGGTTTGATGAATACTCCAGCAGTATTTATGGATTTGATGAACCGAGTATTCGAAGAGTATCTTGACAAGTTAGTCATGTTCTTTATTGATGATATACTGGTATACTCTCGTAGCCTTAAAGAGCATGCACAACATTTAAGGATTGTGTTGCTAACCTTAAGGAATCACCAACTGTATGCTAAATTGGACAAGTGCTAGTTTTGGCTCGACAGAGTTGTCTTCTTGGGACATGTCATATCCAAAGATGGGATATCAGTGGATCCTAGCATGATCGAAGAAGTGTCGAGTTGGGCACGACCGGAATCAGCTCAAGAGATAAGATGTTTTCTAGGTTTGGCACGTTATTACCAGAGATTCATCTCAGGATATTCTCAGATTGCCAAACCATTGACACAACTGACGTGTAAGAATGTGCAGTTCAAATGGACACATGATTGTGAAAATAGTTTCAATGAACTGCGTCAACGTTTGACAACTGCATCAGTTTTAGCTCTGCCATTTGGATCAAGAGGGTACGTTGTGTACGCTGATGCATCATTTAAAGGACTTGGGTGCGTTTTAACCTAGGATGGTCATGTTATTGCATATGCATCCAGAAAGTTGAAGAAGCATGAAGAGAATTATCCAGTTCATGATATGGAATTGGCAGCGATTGTGTTTGCTTTGAAGATCTTGCGACATTATCTCTACGGAGAGAGATTTGAGATCTTTACAGATCACAAGAGTTAAAGGATTATGATTCCGAAATCAAGTATCATCCAGGATCGGCGAATCTTACAGCTGATGCTCTTAGTCGCAAGGTGAGATTATCTGCATTACAGACAGGTTTCATATCAAGTATAATCCAAGATTGTTTTTCTATGGAATTTCGCTTCCGTCATAAGAATGAATGGAACACATTCGAGTAATGAGCATTTTATCTAAACTACTATTGTATGCCAAAATCAGAGAAGCTCAGTTTTCTGATCCGAAGGTGAAAAAGTTAGCAAGGTTACTAATGAAGACAACACTTCTGGCTTTGCGTTCCAAACAGATGGAACATTGTGTCTGTCAGGAAGAATCGTAGTTCGAGAAAATTATAAATTTAGAAACAAGATTTTATCTGAAGATCATTGGCGTAAATTGAGTATCTACCCTGGAAGCATGAAAATGTATAAGGATTTGAAGACCAAGTTTTGGTCGAAAGGTATGAAGAAAAGTGTTTATCAGTTTGTAGCCAAGTTTTTGGTTTGTTAGAAAGTGAAAGCTGAACATCGACGACCAGGAAGATTACTTCAAAACCTTCCTATCCCTGAGTGGAAGTAGGAGCATGTAACGATGGATTTTGTCACCCACTTGCCGTTGTCTTATAAGAATTGTGATGCAATTTGGGTTTTTGTGGATCGACTGACTAAGTCAGCACATTTCATTCCGTATAGTCGGGAATATAATTTCGATCGCAAGGCAAGACTATACATCCAAGATATTCTTAAATATCATGGTGTTCCAACAAGTATAGTCAGTGACAGAGATCCACGCTTTACCTCAAGGTTCTGGGGAAGTTTTAAAAAAGCATTGGGAACGACATTGAGTCTGATTATCATCTATCATCCAGAGACCGATGGTCAGTGTGAGAGGACTATTCAGACACTTGAGGACATGTTGTGTGCTTGTGCTTTTGATTTTGGACCATCAAGGCATGATCATCTGCCGCTTGTGGAGATTTCATATAACAATAGCTACCACAGCAGCATTGGTATGGCTCCGTTCGAAGCATTTTATGGTAGACTTTGTCTTACTCAATTGTTTTGAGACGAATAGGAGAACGACAATTGCAAGGACCTGAATTAGTGTAACAAGCGATTGACCAAGTGGAATTGATTAAGAAGAGAATTAAAACTTCACAAGATCATCAATCGAGTTACACGAATACTAAGCATAGACCTCTACAGTTTCAGTCAGGGGAAAAAGTTTTCCTTAAAGTTTCACCATTCCGAAAGGTGATGAGATTTGGACTCGAGGGAAAATTAGCCCGAAGATTCATCGGAGCTTTTGACATCTTGGAATGTCTTGTAAATTTGGCGTATCGATTGGCTTTACCGCCGTATCGGTCCAGCATTCATAATGTCTTTCATGTATCGTTACTACGACGGTATGTAGTAGATGAATCGCACGTTCTTGGTCCGACAAATGTTCAACTTGAAGAAGACTGGACTGATGTCGAGCAGCCGCTTTTAATCCTGGGTAGGAAAGAGAAAAAGCTCAGAAACAAGATCATTCCATTTGTTCTAGTTCAATGGCAATGCCGAGGTACTGCAGAAGCGACTTGGGAGTTAGAGAGTCGTATGCGCTCAGAGTATCCACATTTGTTTTGAGTTGTATTTTATTCAGTTGTATTGTACTTCAGTTTTGATTTCGAAGACGAAATCTTTGTAAGGAGGGGAGGATGTAATGACCCGAATCCTTGTTTTGAATGAAGTATTAATTAAGATATAATTAATGAGTTGTTAATTAAGTATTATTAAGGAATTGATAATTCAAGAACAAGCTGTTGGATCCACCGAATTTAAAAAAGGATAACCCGATCTACTTCAGATTACATTATCTCGAGAAATCCAACTAGACAAATGAGATTCTGACACATGCCAGAAAAGATTGATTCAGATTTTCTGAAATAGTGCGGATGCAGCCTATTAATGGAAGCTGAATTCTTTTGTTTCCTACACCGCATTCTTTAAAGAGAGTTCTAGCCATATATCTTAGTTTCTAGTCAGTTTCTAGGGCACTTTGGTGTCAGGAAGTTTCGGAGCTAGTGTCGACTCAAGGAGGAGTTGGTGAACTGAGATCGAGACATCATCAGCGGGCTGAAGACGGACGCAGGTATAATTCTAAAGCCTTAAATAGTGATTTAAGGATCATTATGTAGAACCTTGTAGCATGTTTGATCTGGTTTGTTAGTGATTTCATTATGTTGGTATTGTCTAGGTTCAAAGCTTTCTGTCAGATTGTTTTAGTGAGTTACGTGATGTACTGACTGAGATATCCAAGTGTAGTATACTCTTACTGAAAGGGGATCAGTTACGGTGCCCAGATGCACAACGGAAGTTTCAAAAATCATATTTTCATAGCATGAAAACCGAGCACCCTACCATAGTGTGTAGCAAATACGAAAACAAACATGTCATATATAGAGTGTTTAAGAAATATACCTATCAATCTCTTAAGATTGATGATGGCTCCAACTAATATGTTAAACACCTAGCTCTTGAATGGTAGACTAATCTACAAGCCTTCCTTGAGCACTCCTTGCTCAAAATCAAGCTCACCACCAACAAGCTAAATCCACCTTACACTTGCACTAGAAAATGTAAGGCACTTTTCTTTGAAAAGAGTGTGCTATCCTCAAAAATTTGAAGAAGCAAAATGAGAGTAATTTTTAATCTAAAATTTCGGCCAATGTGAGTTAGGAGAGAAGGGGATGAAACTTTCTTGGTGCTTGAAAAAGTGATAAAGTGCATAAGTATGCCATGCATTGTTTAATGAAGAAGTTGCCTCCAACCCTTCACCTCTCTTGCACTTTTTTTACTTGGGCTTTTAACAATTACAAAGCCCATGGACTTTTATTTAAATGTCTCAAACAAATTTGAGACATATTAAACCTTAGTTGAATTTTACTCAAGTCCACTATTTGAATAATTATTTCTAATTGGGCTCTACAAGGACCAATGTTTTTTAATTAATTCAACACTTGAACTAATTTAATTATTTGAACTTTACTAGGTCCACTAATGTTTAATTAATTCAACACTTGAATTAATTTAATTTAGTCCATACTAATGTTTACGAAAATTACAATTTTAATTACATTATTTATTTGGCTAATTTTTAATTTAGGAACACTTCCACAAATTAAAAGTTACATTCCCCTTATAGAAGTCATACTTCTACATTTTCTTGTGCCTATAAACTCTTTTATAAGCCGTTCAACACATTGAATTATTTTACTTCTCAACGGGATCTAGAAAGTTAGCACTTGTGTGGCCCTTCAATGGTTCATTGATACAACTACCAGTGGGTTCAGATCTCCATGTGATTCGGGACTTAACATGTCCTTATATGAGCATACCCCAATTGCTCTATTCTTACTTATCAACTTCTTGATAATAAGAACGTCAGAACTCAAGTCTGATAGCACACAACCAATCATGTTAAACGCCTAGCAGCATCGCTTACATGATTCCCTAGGTATCAAATGATAGTGCCTGCAAGAACCATTCTATTATGTTTAGCGTACATTATGGTTCCTTAATGTCATATATCCCGATCGATTCGACAACAATTGGTATATGGAGAGCTGTTAAAGAATCGATACTATGTGTCATGTCATAGTTGCATCGATGGTATAACCTAAGAAACCCCTTTCTTAATTACCATCATACTCTGATTAGATATTTCGTACTACATACACATAGGATATCCATACCCGAAGGTAAGTGGTAAATGCATCGACAAAACATCCAACCTTGTCATCTGATGACCCCATTTGGGTCAGTAAACAAGTAAAATTGCAATGCTAGCCTATAAAGTCTCAATGTTGTCCCGAGTCATAAGGACTGATGGTGTACAACCATAAACTAGGACCCTTCCACTTGATAAATAAGAACCACTTGGAAATCCTTTATGGAGGGTTGTTCAGTGAACTCTACTAGGAGCACCTATCTACATGCTCGTGCATCACAATGTCCCCTACCAATGAAACATGGTACTAACATCGCAGAGACTAGTCTCAAATTTGAGCGGCCTATATCCTTCTTAGCGGTGGCTGAATTGACTAAGAACTATTTAGAATTTATAGTATTCCAAATATGAGTGTCATGATACTCATCATATGAGCATCTCATATTATTTCTATTATTTGTATATTCAAAGACTTTATCTATGCGACTAGCATGGATATACAGATAAAGATGTATCAAAACAATAATTTCAAATATTATTAAAATAAAGATTGTTTATACATAGAGTTTCAACATGAACCCTCGGCAAACACTTGGCTTGCCAACATATGCTTCAAACCCATCGATTGGCGATACTTCTCAAATAATGGTCCAGGTAAAGGCTTAGTTAGTGGATCAACAACATTATTTGCGGAGCCAACTTTGTCAATCAACACTTCTCTTTTTTCCACAATCTCTCGCAGGATGTGGTACTTTCTCAATACATGTTTGGATTTCTGATGAGACCTTGGCTCCTTTGCTTGATCTATGGCTCTCGTGTTGTCACAAAACACTAGGGCAGGAGCAACTCCATTGGGAATGACGCCCAACTCTTGGACGAAATTCCTTATCCAAACAGCCTCCTTTGCTACAGCTGATGCAACAATGTATTCTGCCTCAATGGTGGAATCTGCAGTACTGTCTTGCTCGGAACTCTTCCAAGAGACAACAGCACCATTGAGCATGAATACGAACCCAGAGATTGACTTCGAGTTATCGATATCACTTTGGAAGCTAGAGTCGGTATAGCCTTCCAATTTCAGTTCTCCACCACCATAGACCAAGAACAACTTATTGGTATTTCACAAATACTTGAGGATGTCTTTCACAGCTTTCCATTGTGGAAGACCAGGGTTCGATTGATATATACTCACTACAATTAGTGCAAAAGCCACATCAGGATGTGTAGATATCATCCCATACATGATGCTACCAATTGTAGATGAATACAGAATGCGTGTATGTGGACTGGGTGAGACCAATCAATCTTTTTGATCTATCTCCTAGATCTTTATTCCTAATACAAAAGATGTTTCACCCAAGTTCTGGATCGAGAACTTATTTGCTAACCATATTTTATATAACGGCCTAAAAATCCTTACTTGGAAAATTTGCGGAAAATTTAAAATTTTTCTTTTAAAAGTAATTGAATTGCTTCATACGCAAAATAGACCGTTAAATAAAGTGTAATGTTTAAAAATGGAAGCGGAAGAAATTAATGTTTGCGAAATAACAATTGAAAATTTATCCAACAATAGCTAAAAATGTTCGAGCAATAATAATAAATGCTGAAAAGTGAGGTCCTCGGGTTCGACCACTGCCGACCCAAGCTAGCTCACTGGTCCCCGCCCTCGGCCCCGACATCATCAGTACCTACAACAATCAAGTCTAGTGAGCCTAAAGACTCAACATGCATATATCGTAAATAACGAGTAGATAATATAGTAAAATTTTGCATGGGATAAAAATATCATGTCATGACGCATAACGTAAAAGTGTCGTGTCATGATTAATTATAATACGTGCATAACTGAACTGAAAATATCATGGTAAAATGTTTGCTCCTTGGAGCCCTGTACTGAAATAGCATGTAATAAATTTTCCTGGTGAGATTATGGTCTACGCAAGTGGCCCCTGCACTGAAACTGACCGGTAACTGGCGACCGGATAATAAAATGCTCCCATGACCGGTAACTGGCGACCGGGTAAAATAGTAAATGTCTGATCAGACTGTAGCCACAGTATACAAGGTGAAACAAACTCAACTGACCGGTGACTGGCGACCGGACCAGTAACTGGCGACCGGATTAAGCAATAATCCCATGATAGTGTAATGGCCACAAGCAATATCGCATAATCTAAAAAATGAACATTTTATATTTTTGCACGTAATATAATTAAATGGCACAATTAAATATCCTATAATAATTTACTGCTTGGATTGGATCGCTCCCAGGCTCGCTGCAACCTAAATATGCCATGAAAAATATGCAATAGATTTATGGGACCAAACTATGCAATAACATTTGAAAATGTGACAATTACACCGAACGACTTCGTATTTAATCATGACTCCGAACCAACCCGAGCCAACACTGAAACGTTATTTAGTCATGATTAAAATACGCTTAAAATGATGAATTAATGCTCCTAAGATGATTCAAGTCGAAATCTTGGTGAATGGAGGCCAAAACAAGAAACGCTCTTTCGAGAGTCAACTTGGCACATCGCACCGTAAATTCTCGTACGACCTCAAAAATGAACCGAATTACGAACGGTCAAAAACATGACCTTCCTAACTCAATGAGGCACTGTTCAGTCCAAGGCCATAGGATAAAAGCCGACCGCGAACTCGAACGAGCCACTAAACCGACACAGCAAGTTGCTGTCCAAAAATACAGCAACCGTGCTTTGGTTTGCTTGCGTGGTTTGCGAGGCTAATGGCCATTGGGGCTTGAACGACCGACCAAAACCTCTTACCAACATCCCAAGGAATGATTCAACCATGGCTAAGCACTTTAGACCAGCCACAATTTGAAATATTCCAGCCACAACCGAGAAGATTCACCCGAGAGCAGCTTTGCATGCGCGTGTGGTGTTTTGCTTTGCTTGCTGTCTCGACTCGTTCCAGTGGCCATTTGGTTGACCATGGCACGATCTAGACATCTTGGGGTATGGTATGAACCGTGGCTAAGGGCCATAGGCCAACCAAGATCCACCCCAACCCACCAAGACCGAAACTCATATGCTGTACCAAGGAAGGGCCGAAATGGGGAAAGGGGCTGTTCTTGCGTTTGATTTAAAAACCGATGCACCATGGACCAAGCCACCAAAAGGGCGACTTAGGCACGTCTTAGAAATGCTAGGGAAGTGATCTAACCATGGCTATAGGCCCTTAGGGCAGCCAAGATCATATCCTTTCCCCTTGACAGCAAAACCGAAATTTTGAGACACAAAAATGGCACCAATGGAAAGCTGCTGTAATTTTCGAATTCCAGCAAGCATGGGGACTGAAATAATGGACTAAAGTGATCCTAATCCATCCTAGAACATGTCTAGATGTCTCCTTGGGAGCCTGGGGTCGAGCCAATCACCTGAATATACAAAAACAAGCAAAACCGTGAAGCTGCATCATGAAATTCGAAAATCTGCATGTGATGTTTTCTAAAGGTTCTGATGTATTTCGGTTTATGGCTATCAAAACATGACCATGTAATGAAAATAAATGATATTAGGACTTGATTGAAGAGTCAAGGAAGAATATATGCATGACTGGTTTCGTTTTGAAAGAAAACGAACGAAACGACGACGACGCGGCGCGGAGGAGTGGTGCGATCTAGCTACCTTGTTTGCTACCGATTTTCTTTCTTGTTTCTAGCTATAAAACCCACGGTTTTCACTCTGAAAAATGCTCTCAGGTTTCGCTGGGGAGGGGGAGGAAGTGATGGTTATGGGAGTGAGGGGATGGTTGCAAATTTAATGGAAGCAATGCATGACTTGGGCTCCAACTTTTGAATTTGAATTTTGGTTTGATAATAAATCTTCATGGGGGAATGAGATGGCTGATTTTCTCACTTCTAATCTAGACTAGGATAATACTCATTAATTAATTAATTAAGGTGGATCAAGAATTAAAAGATTAGTAGGCTAACCCAACAAAGAATGGGTCAAAGGTGAGTTGGCAAGTCCTTGTTTAATCTACTAAGGGGGGTGTGGCCGAAATCTATAATAAAATGAAGGGAGAAATTGTTGATTATTTACTAAATTTATAATCCTTAAAAGCCTCACCTATCTTTTAATTAATTTAGTGAACTAACTCCTTAATTAAAGAACTTAAATAACTTTATTTCCTATTCACCTCACGTAATTAAATTAAATCTTCAAACCTCCTTTTTAACTTCAATGAACTTACTTGCTAGCTAAAATAAATCCTGGAAATGTCTTTTGAATCTTAAATTTTTATCTCTAAACTCCAATTCCAGTCCGACCTCACCGAAATAACTGAAAGAATAAAATTTAAACTGCTGCATGAAATAATTAACTTAAGGAAAAATCATTTAAATACTTATGAAATAAAATCATTTAAAATACTAGAATTATGCATGGCTTATAAGTAGTCTAAGTTACGGGTTCTACATTTTAGTTGCTTGCAACATCCCTACATCATTTTCAATGAGTAGAATGTCATCAAGATAAAGCACCAAGAATGTCACCGTACTCCCACTGACCTTCTTATACACACACGGTTCCTCAAGATTCTTAGTAAAACCAAACTCTTTGATTGTACTGTCAAATATGAGGTTCCAACTCTTGGATGCCTGCTTTAGACCATAAATAGATCTCTGAAGTTTGCATAACATATGCTCACTTCCGACAGATGTAAACTCTTCAGGTTGAGACATGTAAATCTCTTCCTTAATATCCCCATTAAGAAAGGATGTTTTGACATCCATCTGCCATATCTCATAGTCATATCATGTAGCTATGGCTGACAATATCCTTATAGACTTGAACATTGCAACTGGAGAAAAAGTTTTCTCAAAGTCAACTCCTTGTCTTTGAGTATATCTTTTTGCCAACAATCGCACCTTGAAAGTCAATACCTTCCCATCCACCCCAAGTTTCCTCTTGTAAATCAATTTACACCCTATGGGAACAGTTCCCTCAGGTGGATCCACATGATTCCACACTTGGTTCAAATGCATGGAATTCATCTCATATTCCATTGCTTCAAGCCACTTAGATAAATCGGCATCAGATAATGCTTCCTTGAAGGTCCTTGGATCACATCTGTGGTTATGCTCATCATGGCTCTCTTCAAGAATCAGACCACACCGCATAGGTGGTCTGGAGACTCTCTCGGATCTTCTAGGACCTTGTATCTCCTCTCTTGGCTCTTCGGGTGTGGGTTCTACAAATGTGGGTGTTTCTCGAACCTCTTCTAGTTCTATCATCTCCCCTTTTCTATCCAATAGAAATTCCTTTTCCAAGAAGGTTGCGTTCTTAGAAACAAACACCTTTGTTTTTTGGGGATGATAGAAATAATATCCAACTGAATTCCTTGGATATCCCACAAAGTAACATAAAATGGATCGACTATCCAATTTATCTCCCACTGCCTGCTCTACATAAGTACGGCATCCTCATATTCTAAGATAAGAATATTTGGGAAGCTTACCCATCCATATCTCATATGGAGTCTCATCAACTGCCTTTGAATTGACATTGTTCAACAACAGTGCCGCTGTCTCAAGCGCATATCCCCAAAAAGATGGCGGCAACTCCGTGAACCCCATCATAGACCGAACCATATCCATCAAAGTTCGGTTACGACACTTCGAAACACCACTCAACTGTGGTGTAGTTGGCGGATTCCACTGCGAGAGAACCCCGTTCTCCCTAAGTTACTCTTGGAACTTGGCACTCAAGTACTCACCACCTCGATCCGATAGAAGTGACATGATGCTTCGTCCCAACAATTTCTCTACTTCATTTCTGAATTCTTCGAACTTTTCAAAGGCTTCATATTTGTATTTAATCAAATACACATACCTCGAAAAGTCATCGGTAAAAGTGATGAAGTAGGCATGTTCATGCTTAGTGGTGATGCTAAGCGGACCGCACACATCGGTAAGGATCAAATCCAATAACCCTTTGGCTCGCTCCACATGGCTCTTAAAGGGAATTTTGGTCATCTTTCCTTTCAGAGAGGATTCACAAGTCGTGAGAGAATTAATATCAGACATATCAAACATCCCTACTTCCACTAGCTTGTTCATCCTTCTTAGGGAAATATGTCCTAATCGAGCATGCCATAATTGTGCCGAATTTAGAGAATCTTGTTCTTGTTTGTTTTTGTTATTGCTTGGACATTTTTTAGTGGAATATCTTCCAATTTTAAGTTGTAGATATCATTTTCAAGTTCTCCAGTACCAATCAAACATTCATTCTTGTAAATGTTGCAAACACCTTTGTTAAATAAACAAGAATATCCATCTTTATCAAGAATAGAAATGGAAAAAATGTTTTTCACCAACTCCGGTACAAACAAAACATCTCTCAAAATTAACTTAAAATCATTGTTCAACAATAAGTAAACATCTCCTACGGCCTTGACAGCAACTCTTGCTCTATTGCTAAAAAAAAAAAAACTCTTGCTCTATTGCCCATCCTTAAGAAGGTCTCACCTTCCCTAAGCCTTATACTTATTCCCATCGCATGCAAATAATTACAGAGATATGAGCCACAGCCGGTATCCAATACCCAAGAAGTAGAGTTAATTGAAATGTTTACTTCGATGTAGAACATAGCATTTCTAGAACCCTTCTGGGCAAGATATTCTCTGGAGTTAAGCCTCCAATGTCCAGGCTTCTTGCAGTGATGACATACATCAGCAGTCTTGTCAGCCTTAACTGATGTGGCTGCCACAACGAGATTCGGAGCTTGCCTCTTCAAGGGCACATTATTTTTGGGACGTTCGAAAGAACGCTTCTTTCCCTTCCCATGTGGACTAGTCTTCGTACCAGATGAAGAACCCACATCGATCTTATAGAAGTGACATGATGCTTCGTCCCAACTGTTGCTCTACTTCATTTTTGAATTCTTCGAACTTTTCAAAGGCTTCATATTTGTATTTAATCAAATACACATACCCATACCTCGAAAAGTCATCGGTAAAAGTGATGAAGTAGGCATGTTCATGCTTAGTGGTGATGCTAAGCGGACCGCACACATCGGTATGGATCAAATCCAATAACCCTTTGGCTCGCTCCACATGGCCCTTAAGGGGAATTTTGGTCATCTTTCCTTTCAGAGAGGATTCACAAGTCGTGGGAGAATTAATATCAGACATATCAAACATGCCTACTTCCACTAGCTTGTTCATCCTTCTTAGGGAAATATGTCCTAATCGAGCATGCCATAATTGTGCCGAATTTAGAGTATCTTGTTCTTGTTTGTTGTTGTTGTTATTGCTTGGACATTGTTTAGTGGAATATCTTCCAATTGTAAGTTGTAGATATCGTTTTCAAGTTATCCAGTACCAATCAAACATTCATTCTTGTAAATGTTGCAAACACCTTTGTTAAATAAATAAGAATATCCATCTTTATCAAACATAGAAATGAAAAAAATGTTTTTCACCAACTCCAGTAAAAACAAAACATCTCTCAAAATTAACTTAAAATCATTGTTCAACAATAAGTTAACATCTCCTACGGCCTTGACAGCAACTCTTGCTCCATTGCCCATCCTTAAGAAGGTCTCACCTTCCCTAAGCCTTATACTTCTTCCCATCACCTGCAAATCATTACAGAGATGTGAGCCATAGCCGGTATCAAATACCCAAGAAGTAGAGTTAATTTAAATGTTTACTTCGATGTAGAACATACCATTTCCAGAACCCTTATGGGCAAGATATTCTCTACAGTTACGCCTCCAATGTCCAGGCTTCTTGCAGTGATGACATACATCAGCAGTCTTGTCAGCCTTAACTGGTGTGGCTGCCACAATGGGATTCGGAGCTTGCCTCTTCAAGGGCACATTCTTTTTGAGACGTTCGAAAGAACGCTTCTTTCCCTTCCCATGTGGACCAGTCTTCGTACCATATGAAGAACCCACATAAAGAACCGAATTCTCTTTCTTGATGGTGGACTCAAAGGTAACAAGTGTAATAGCCAAGCCTAGTGAATGGTACGGTTTAAGTTTTCGTATGATTATTGATTAATTGGTTAAGATTTAGTTTAGTGTGATGTTAAGAGTTATGTTTTGGTTTTAGTATTGTTGGTTATATTTATTTCGTGGTATTGTCGTATTTAGTTGTGGTGTAGTTGTTTTGTTTCAGCGTTGCGATTCGATCTTTGTTGCGTAGAGTTGGTTGTTGGATTCAGGGGTGACCGCACCCGCCCTCAGTAAGAGGACCGCACCCGCGGTCGTTATTTATGAATTTTAATGGGTTTGCCGTGAGGACACCGCACCCGCGGTGGAGGCACCGCACCCGCGGTAAGTTTCAGAGCGCACCTGCGGTCGAAATTTTCAGATTTTTGGTTGTGATGCCGAGGGCTTAGCGCACCCGCGGTGCATGTTGGAGCGCACCCGCGGTCGATGAATAGTGAAAGCGTGATTTTGGTCTTAAGTGATATAATTGGATGTTTTGGCTCATTTCTCTCATTTCTTTCCCTCATTCTCGATTTTCAGCTCTTGGGGAGGCTAGGGTTTCTTCATTTCTTCTCTTCGTTTCTTTGATCCAAGCTTGTTGTTGGTGATTTGTGGTGAGATTAAGTTTATTTTGGGATCAAAGAAGCTAAGGTAAGCTTTTGGTGTAATTTATTCTTGGTTTAGTGTTGGAAGAAATCATGGGCTTAGTGTTGGTGTTGGTTTTATGGATTAATTGATATGGGTTTATGATTATTGAGATGTTGATGGTGTAATTTATGGTTTATTGTTGTAGGATTACTTCCAAGAGATTAGATACAAGGTTCCAAGTGGTTGTAAGTGGAATTTCATTCCTTGTGCTCACATGATTATATATGTATTGTATTTCAATTGTTTTAATGTGCTATTCCCTTCATTTGATTCATGATTATGTATTGATACACTTGTTTTATATATTGGAGGCATTTTATGTCTCAATTGAGTTAAAGGGAATACAAGATATTAGAGTCTTCAAAGTGTTTGATAAAATGCCAAAGAGAGAGTTCAAATGATTTATGGATTGATAGATACATAGTCAGAGATTGCATGCAATTAGTTGATCAACGACCATAGACTTATATCCCTCAGAGTTGTCGATTTATATCGATGAGATATAGGTAAGAGACAGAGATACTATATAGATGTCAATCCATACCAGAGAAAAGAGAAATACCATCGTTATTATTATTCATGCTATGATATTCATATTTCAGAGTTGATGGTATTTAATGTTTTCAAAGTCATGATTTTCAGAGTATGCTATGTATCATTGCTATGTAAGAGTTCCACTTGCTGAGTTATATACTCATTTCAGTTATTTCATGTGATGCAGATAAGAGCGACGGACCAGGATGTTGATTGTGGGCCGGAGTCATATGCATACCAAAGATGGAAGGAAGAAGATATTTTGATAGCATTTTAGACATGATCATAAGAATGATATTTTGTATTTTGGTTTTATCATTTCATTGATCCTGTATTTACATTTGTTTGTAAAGATTTTTATGTCAAGAACTTTTTTACCCTTCTTTCTTCAAGAAAATTTTAATTTCCGCTGCTATTTTATTAAAACGGGTCAGAGGTGTCACAACAAGCATATTAACCAACTCCTCAAGGGTAAGCTCCAACTTGTTCATGTTGAAATTCACCACAAAGGGATCAAATGAGCTAGGAAGTGACCAGAGAAACACGTCGGTGGTCAACTCCAAAGGCAACATGAGATCCATGCCAACAAGCTTATCCACAAGGCCAATAATCTTTAGGCCATGGTCATGGACATGCCCCATCTCGCATGCGTAAAGAGATTAGCTCATTGACGGTAGCATGCCTAAGAGGCCGCGTTTGCTCACCAACTCCTTGAGATGCAAATGAATGTCAGCAGGACTCTTTTCATCCTTAAAACGCCTCTGCAGCTCATTATTCATAGAAGCCTGCATATAACACTTGGCTTTCAAATCATGATCACACCATTCCTTGTAAGTCTGCAATTCCTCAGGAGTGCAGCTATTCGGAGCCTCAACAGAGGGCGACTTAGTAAGTTATACTCTATCCTTTTCGAATACAAGACGATTTTCAGATTTCTTAGCCAACTGAGGTAATTAGGTCGGGTTAATATGTGTTTGTTGAGTATTGCAGATAATGGATTGCGAATCGAAGACATTGTCAAAATTTGTACTGAGAAGTAAAAGAGATAAATGTTAATGACTATTTTAAAATATTTAGTAAGATATAAAGTATGGACTTTTACTTCATAAATTTTCGCTCCCCCTTATTTTGACATTTTCACTATCCTATAGTGAAAACGGGAAACTCCTTTCCTCAGTAGGTACGTAAGGTCCAATTATCAAATTATGATACCGAATAACATCAGCCAATCATAATTCCTAAAAGGTAGTTTCCAATTGCATCTCCATGCAACCCTTTACGTAAACTTTCGTCTCACGTTTGATCAGGACCCAATAATATGACGTCGTTCATCTTTATGTGTCAAATACTTTATTTATTTGGCCAACTTTTAATTTAGTCCATAATAATGTTTTTAATTAATTCAACATTTGAATTAATTTAATTTAGTACATAATAATGTTTTTAATTAATTCAACACTTGAATTAATTTAATTTAGTCCATAATAATGTTTATGAAAATGAAAATTTTCAAATACATTATTTATTTGGCCAACTTTTAAATTAGGAACACTTTTACAAAATAAAAGTTACATTCCCCTTATAGAAGTCATACTTCTAATTTTTCTTGTGCCTATAAACTTCTTTATAAGCCGTTCAACACATTGAACTATTTTACTTCTCAACGGAATCTAGAAAGTTAGCACTTGTGTGGCCCTCAATGGTGCATTGATACAACTAGCAGTGGGTTCACATCTCCATGTGATTCGGGACTAAACATGTCCTTATATGAGCATACCCCAATTGCTCTATTCTTACTTATCAACTTCTTGATAATAAGAACGTCAGAACTCAAGTCTGATAGCACACAACCAATCATGTTAAACGCCTAGCAGCATCGCTTACATTATTCCCTAGGTATCAAATGATAGTGCCTGGAAGAACCATTCTATTATGGTTAGCGTACATTACGGTCCTTCATCTCATATATCCCGACCGATTCGACAACTATTGGTATATTAAGGGCTGTCAAAGAATCGATACTATGTGTCATGTCATAGTTGCATCGATGGTGTAATCTAAGAAACCCTTTTCTTAATTACCACCATACTCTGGTCAGAGATTTCATACTACATAGACATAGGATATCCATATCCAAAGGTAAGTGGTGAATCCCCGACTGTAATGCATCGAATCCTATATGTTTCAACAACACACCCAACCTTGCCACCTTATGACCCCATATGAGTCGGTAAACAAGTCAAATTGCAATGCTAGCATATAGAGTCTCAATGTTGTCCCGGGTCATTAGGACTAATGGTGTACAACAATAAACTAGGACGTTTCCACTCGATATTTAAGAACCACTTGGAAAGTCCTTTATGGAGGGTTTTTGTAACGTTCCGTACTTTTGCTACTTAAAATTTGGGGAAGAATTAAAAATTTTATTAATTAAATCGTGAACATCCAAAGTTTAAATAAGTAAACGGTACGTCTCCAAATCTGTTGCAACAAAAGATCTAAAGATCTAAGTTTGAAAAAAGTATTTGAACATTTTCGTAAAACTAAAAACTCAAGCCTACCCTTTGGTCACCACCTCCAGTCTCCTCATAATCATCCTCACCTTCATCGATCAAATCTAGTGAGTCTAAAGACTCAACGCGTATAAACTGGAAGTAACGAATAATACGTAATAAAACTACATGCAACTTCAAAGTAGAGCGTACATACTTAAACTTGAACTTGCAATAAACTTGAACATCGTACATAACTTAGACGTGCCATATTGTGAAACTTTCATAAACATACTTGCATACTTGTACTTACATAACTTCATCATTTTGCGTAGAGGATGTTTCAAAGCAAGTGACCCATAACATATATTGCCTGATCAGACTAAACCACAGTACTGGGCTGACAGGGAAGATCCACTGCCATATACATGAGATCTCCGTTCATAATTTAATGGGTGGATTGGTCCCCGTTCATAATTTAATGCTTTCCAATCCTGATCTAAACCCGTTCATAATTTAACGTGGTGGAGAGGTCCTCGGCCACGTTCACCGACTTCCAAACCCATTTATAATTTGGTCACAAAACATTTAGCATACCTCAAAAACTTAAAATATTTTCTTTTGCACGTCAACATACTTACTTGGCGTTGAGGGATCCGTTGGATCTCGCTTGGGGCCGCTACTTAGCTGGTGTAACTTAGACATAATAATCATGCTTACACACATGCTCGTTCATTTCCTTAGGACGTTCTAAAGTTCCCATGATTCAACCTGGTTAAACATTGCACTGAACTAAGGTATCAACCTCAAAGCATTTAACATAATTTTTCCCAAAAATGAAGTACACGGACCCCGTGCCCAGGTCGGCTCCAGGTCTGTGTAAATACTGTTAAAGACGTGTGCAGAAAAGGGAAGGCACGGACCCCGTGCCTAGGTCCTTATAGGGTTCCGTGTAGATACTGTAAAAACACACCGAAAAGAAGTGAGGACACGGACTCCGTGCTAGGGTCCGTCTAGGGGTCCGTCTAGACTTTGTGAAACTACATCTCGATTGAAACAAAGGCACGGACCTATTGTCAGGGTCCGTGTACCTGTTCGTGTAGCATCGGAATTTCGAAACCTGCGTGAAAAACTTAACATGTTGATTCTCTTTTCTTACCAAACCATAAGGGATGAGAATTGGCACCTCGAGACCTCTCTTAGGACACTAAGGTATTGACTCCAAACTGCACAAGCCATTAAAATTGCCACTCAACCAGACAAGCAACAATGAATGACGCAACCCGAAATTTCGACATCACTTTTCTTCCTAGGACTCTTAGTACAACCTGGTGCCTAACGACATGAAAGGAGACACCAATAATAATCCCAACATTGTTCTTGACTTACCTAAATGCAGCAGCAATCGCCCGTGGATTCCCAACGAAGCCTGCAACAAATAACTTCAAGAACACATCAATACATAATTTTTCTGAAAAACGCAGCTTGAGCAATCTCACGAGAAACACCATAACTCACTCAATTTTTATCCAAATATTTCCAATTTACTATCAAATCGAAGGTATCGAAAAGTTATAAAATTTTTGTGTTGAAAGGTTTCTCAGAATCACGACCAAAAAAATCGCAATATTTAAAAAGGCAGCTAAAACGAGTTTTCAGATCTAAAATTTATTTCAAAACTGATCCAAACCATTTTTTGCTCAAACAACGAACGTCATACATAAATTTTTACGCATAAAAATAACACAACACATAATATGACGAGATCGATGAAGAAATAACAGAATATACGTGCTTTTAAATCTTTAACGTTACCGAACGACGACACCGAAGCGTAAACAGAGCGAGGCTTGATCCGGGACGATGGTGGCACTATAATCTTCTCCCGGTACCACATTGACTTATACCTTTCTTTTATTGCAGTTTTGACGACATTCCCGTATGAAATTCAAAGTCTGTCAATACACAATCTGGAAATGACAACATCAAATAAAACCATATCAATATACTGCTCAAATCAATAACAATCTTATCAATCTGGATTTAACTCAAAACCAACGGAATAACGGAACAATCCCGATATCCCGGTCAACACAATTTCAATAGATATTAATTACAATCCATAACCAATATCTAATACAATCTGTAATCAAACCATAATCCAAATCTGTCCATTATCGACCAATATAATCTGAAAAACCATAACAATTCAAAAATCAATCTGTTTCTTAATCTGACTTCGATTCTACGATGTCTAACATGTCAAGAACATCATATATGAATTCTATCTTATTCTGGCAATATCATAATTTCAAAACATATCACAACAGAATAAAACTTACGTCTAGTTGTAGCCTGCATCAATAAGAGCACAGTACTGAAGTCGGATTCAAAATCGGACGGGCGGATCTTTTACAAACTTCAAATTTCTAAAATAAAAGGTGTAAGGATTTTATACAATTATTCTCGTTCCTTTTCTCCATTCTTTTTCTTTCTGAAACGGATGAAGACTCATGTATATATGTACATTGCATGGTTTAAAAAACGTGGCTTGATTATTTAAGCAGAACGTCTCGCGCATATGCGTGACCATACTCGGCGCATATGCGCGAGACAATATGTCTCGGCGCGTGTCTACACGGCAGCTCGCACATATGCGCGCCCTCACTCGGCGCATATGCGCGAGGCCCTTTTCCATTCTTCACAACTCTCGGGTACCCTCGCGCACATGCGAGGATCCATGTCGCGCATATGCGCGAGGTTCTCTGCCCACTCCGCGCATATGCGTCCGGCATGAACGCGCATATGCGCGAGGCTCAATCCTCACACATAATTCAAATCTCCTTTCCGCCTATCCCGGTCTAATCCGTACCATCTATAATCACATCAATTAATCAAAAAATCATTTTAGATTAACAACACAGCAAATATCGGGCATTATAAATATGGTTCAATGAGACTCTGCATTGACTACCGACAACTGAACAAGGCAACGGTAAAGAACAAATATCCTTTGCCTCGTATAGATGATTTATTTGATCAATTGCAGGGTTCTTCAGTTTATTCCAAGATCGACCAAAGATCTGGATATCATCAGCTGAGAGTCAGGGATTCTGAAATCCCGAAGACAACGTACAGAACCAGGTATGAACATTATGAGTTTATTGTCATGCCGTTTGGTTTGACCAATGCGCCAGCTGTGTTTATGGGTCTGATGAACCGTGTCTTTCAAAAATATCTCGATGATTTCATGATTATATTCATTGATGATATTTTGATTTATTCAAAGAATGTGATTGAGCATGCCGAGCATCTGAGAACTGTGTTACGAATTCTGAGGGCTGAGAAATTATATGCCATACTGTCCAAATGTGAGTTTTGGTTGAGACAGGTTGTATTTCTGCGTCACATCATATCTGGTGATGGGATTTCTGTTGATCCTAGTAAAGTCTAGGCCGTGATCAATTGGCCGACACCTACATCTGTGCCAGAGATACGCAGCTTTATGGGTTTAGCAGGATATTATCGACGATTTATTAAAGACTTCTCCAGTATTGCTAAGCCTATTACGCAGTTGACTCAGAAGAATGCTCCATTTGTGTGGTCAGAAGACTGTGAGTCCAGTTTTCTTGAGTTGAAGAAGAGACTAACCAGTGCTTCGATCTTGACTATTCCATCAGGTACTGGTTACTTTGTTGTTTATTGTGATGCTTATCACAGGGGATTGGGATGTGTTTTGATCCAGCGAGTCCATGTTATCACTTATGCTTCACGAGAGTTGAAGCCACACGAGACTCGCTACCCAATTCATGATCTTGAATTGTCTGCCATCGTCTTTGCATTCAAGATATGGCGACACTACCTGTACGGTGAGAAGTTTGAGATCTATTCTGATCATAAAAGCCTGAAATATGTATTTTAACAATCAAAATTGAATATGAGACAACAAAGATGGCTTGATTTGCTTAAAGATTTCGATTGTGAGATCAAGTACCATCCAGGAAAGTCGAATGAATCAGCCGATTCACTGAGTCGAAATGTATGTTCTTTATCCTTATCGACGATTGGTGTTTCAAATTTGACAGAAGATTGTTGTTCGTCTGGATTGGTATTTGAGACAGATTGTAGGCCATTACGATTGTATGCTGTTCAAGTCGAACCAGAGCTCATTTTGAGAATTAATGCAGCTCAGAAAGTTGAACAGAATGTAAAGAATTCGATATCGATGGTCAGAGCAGGGCATCGATCAGAGTATCAGGTTCGGGATAATGTACTGTAATCGTCTTTTTGTGCCGAATGTTTCAGAATTGAAACGACAGATCTTGTCAGAAGCGCATAGCAGTCGATTCAGTGTGCACCCTGATGACAGAAAAATGTATAATGATTTGAAAAGACAGTTTGGTGGAAACAGATGAAAGCTAACATTGCAGAATATGTTTCCAGATGTCTGAATTGCCAACAGGTAAAAGCTGAAAGAAAGAAATCCAGAGGACTGTTACAGAGTTTGCCCATTCTTGAATGGAAATGGGATCACATTTCCATGGATTTCGTGACAAAGCTACTGCGTTCCTCCCGAGGTTGCGATGTGATTTGGGTTGTAATTGACAGATTGACCAAATCCGCATGCTTTATTCCGTACAAGATGACGTACCGACATGACCAGATGGCAGAGATTTATGTCAATGAAGTGGTCAGATTGCACGGAGTGTCGAAGTCGATTGTTTAATACCGTGATCCTCGATTTACTTCGCACTTCTGGCAGAGTTTGCAGCAGGCTCTTGGTACAAAGTTACATCTGAGTACCGCATATTATCCACAGACCGACGGACAGACGGAGCGGAATATCCAGACACTGGAGGATATGCTGAGAGCTGTAGTGCTTGATTTTAGCACTAGTTGGCAAGATTCATTGACACTTTGTGAGTTTTCATACAACAACAGCTATTAGACGAGTATTGAGATGACACCGTTCGAAGCGTTGTACGGAAAGAAGTGTAGATCCCCTTTGTATTGGGATGATATCTCCAAGGTACCTGAGATTGGATCTGACATGATTAGAGAAATGACTCAGAAAGTGAGCTGATTCAGAAAATAATGAAGGCAGCTCAAGAAAGACAAGCCAAATATGCCAATGTTCGATGAAGACCATTGGTATTTGAGGCAGGAGACCGATTATTTTTGAAGATTTCACATTTCAAAGGAGTTGTCAGATTTGGCAAGAAAGGGAAACTGTCTCCACGTTATATTGGGCCGTACGAGATCTTCGAGAAGATAGGAGATCGTGCCTATCGACTCGCTTTACCGCCTTCATTATCTAGGATACATGATGTCTTTCATGTATCATTATTGAGGAAATATCTTCCTGATGCTTCACACATTATTCAGCCAGACGAGGCCGAGATGGACGAGACACTGAGTTACTTTGAGAAACCGATTCAAATTCTCGATCGGAAGGAAAAGCAGCTCAGAACAAAGACTATTCAACTTGTGAAGATTCAGTGGAGTCGTCATGGCACTGAAGAAGCTACCTGGTAGACTGAATCAGATATGAGACAGAGATTCCCAGAGCTATTTCACTGATGTGAGTTTTCTGTTTAGCTTCTTTTGTTATACCTTCTTATGATATGATTTCATTATCTATGATTTCGGGGACGAAATCGTATCTTAGGGGGGGAGAAATGTAATGCCCGAGGTTTATTTGCTATTATATTGCGATTATGGTTTATGATATGATATGATTATGAAGGGGCCAACCGAGACCTGAAATGAGATTACATGTGATAATGGTTGTGTGAGGACAGTACCATTCGCGCACATGAGCGACATGATGCACGCACATGCGCGAAATGGACAGAATACCTCGTGCATATGCGCGAAGTGAGTGCGCGCATATGCGCGAGCTGTGCGGGAAGCTAAATGCAATTCCAGATAACCTTGCGCATATGCACGGACG